>NC_090387.1:46173903-46518903 GCF_036365525.1 Heterodontus francisci
GAAGTTGATGTCGAGGACTCCCAGGGCAACTCCCTCCCTACTGTATACCACTGTGCCGCCACCTCTGGTGGGTCTGTCCTGCTGGCAGGACAGACATACCCAGGGATAGTGATTGCAGTGTCTGGGACATTGTCTGTAAAGTATGATTCGTGAGTATGACTATGTCAGGCTGTTGCTTGACTAGTCTGTGGGACAGCTCTCCCAACTTTGGCACAAGCCCCCAGATCTTAGTAAGGAGGACTTTGCAGGGTCGACAGGGTTGGGTTTGCCGTTGTCGTTTCCGGTGCCTGGTTCGATGCCGGGTGGTCCGTCCAGTTTCATTCCTTTTTATTGACTTTGTAGGGGTTAGGTACAACTGAGTGCCTTGCTAGGCCATTTCAGAGGGCATGGAAGAGTTAACCACATTGCTGTGGGTCTGGAGTCACATGTCGGCCAGACCAGGTAAGGACAGCAGATTTCCTTCCTTAAAGGACATTAGTGAACCAAATTGGTTTTTACAAAATCGATTGTGGGTTCATGGCCATCATTAGACTAGTTTTTAATTCCAGATTTATTAATTAAATTCAAATTCCACCTTCTGCAGTGGTGGGATTCGAACTCATGTCTCCAGGTCAATACCCTGGGTCTCTGGGTTACTCGTCCAGTGATAATACCACTACACCACCTGCTGTCCAGGTGTTGCTGAATATAGGCACGGACTGCTTCAGTACCTAAGGAGTTGCAAAGGGTACTGAACATTGTGCAATCATCAGTGAACATCCCCACTTCCGACCTTATGATGGAGGGAAGGTCATTGATGAAGTAGCTGAAGATGGTTAGGCCTAGGGCACTACCCTGGGAACTCTTGCAGTGATGTCCTGGGGCTGACAGGATTGGCCTCCAACAACCGCAACCATCTTCCTTTGTGCTAAGATTCCAATCAGTGAAGAGTTTTCCCCTGATTCCCAATGACTTCAATTTTTCTAAGGCTTGATACCACACTCGGTCAAATGTTGCTTTGATGTCAAAGGCAGCCATTCTGACCTCACCTCTGGAATTCCACTCTTTTGTCCATGTTTGGACCAGGCTGTAATAAGGTTTTGGGCTGAGTGACCCTGGCGGAACCCAATCTGATCATTGGTGAGCAGGTTACTGCTGAGTAAGTGGCGCTTGAGACCACTGTCAACAACACCTTCCATCACTTTGCTAATGATTGAGAGTGGACTGATGGGGTGGTAATTGGCTGGATTGCATTTATCCTGCTCTTGGACATACCTGGGCAATTTTCCACATTGTCAGGTAGATGCCAGTGTTGTAGCTGTACTGGAACAGCTCGGCTAAGGGCACGGCTAGTTCTAGAGCACAGGTCTTCAGTACTGCACTCGGGATATTGTCAGGGCCCATAGCCTTTACTGTATCCAGTGCCTTCAGCCGTTTCTTGATATCACGTGGAGTGAATCTAATTGTCTGAAGACTGGCACCTATAATGGTAGAGACCTCAGGAGAAGGTCAAGATGGATCATCCATTCAGCACTTCTGGCTGAAGATGGTTGCAAATGCTTCAGCCTTGTCTTTTGAACTGATGTGCTGAGCTCCCCAATCAATGGGGATGGGAATGTTTTTGGAGCTTCCTCCTCCTCCACTTAGTTGTTTAATTGTCCACCACCATTAACAACAGGATGTAGCAGGACTGCAGAGCTCTGTTCGGATCCATTGGTTGTGGGATTGCTTAGCTCTGTCTATTGCATGCTGCTTCTGCTGTTTATCAAGCTTCAGCAGCTTGGCACCTCATTTTTAGGTATGCCTGGTGCTGCTCTTGGCATGCTCTTCTACACTCCTCATTGAACCAAGTTGGCCCCCTGGTTTGATGGTAATGGTAGTGTGGGGGATATGCCAAGCCATGAAGTTACAGATTGTGATTGAATTCTGCTGCTGTTGAGGGCCCACAGTGCCTCATGGATGCCCAGTTTTGAGCTGCAGATCTGTTCTGAGTCTATCCCAGTTAGCATGGTGGTAGTGCCACAGAACACGATGGAGGGTGAAGAGGGAGCTTCATTTCCACAAAGACTGTGCGTGGTCACTCCTACCATGACTGTCATGGGAAAATGCATCTGCCACAGGTAGATTGGTGAGGATAAGGCCAAGTAGGTTTTTTCCTCTTGTTGGTTCTCTCACCACCTGTTACCGGTCCTGTCTGACAGATATGTTCTTTATGACTCAGCCAGCTCGATCAGTAGTGGTGCTATGGAGCCACTCTTGGTGATGGACATTGAAGTCCCCCACCCGGAGTACATTCTGTGCACTTGTTACCCTCAGTACTTCCTCCAAGTGGTGTTCAACATGGAGGAATACTGATTCATCAGCAGGGGGGTGGGGCGGTGGTGGCAGTAGGTGGTAATCAACAGGTGGTTTCCTTGCCCATGTTTGACTTGATGCCATGAGTTTCCATGGGGTCCGGAGCCAATGTTGAGGACTCCCAGGGCAACTCCCTCCCGATTGTATACTACTGTGCCACTACCTCTGGTGGGTCTATCCTGCCAATGGGACAGGAAATACCCAGGGATGGTAATGATGGTATCAGGGACATTGGTTGTAAGGTATGATTTGATGAGTATGACTATGTCAGGCTGGTCCCATGACTGGTCTGTGGGACAGCTCTCCAAATTTTGGCACAAGTCCCCAAAAGTTAGCAAGGAGGACTTTGCAGGATCGCCTGGGCAGAGTTTACCTTTGTCATTTCTGGTGCCTAAGTCGGTGCCGGGTGGTCCATCTGGTTTTATTCTTATTTGACTTTTCTGTAGTGGTTTGATACAATTGAGTGGCTTGCCAGGCCATTTCAGAGGGTAGTTAAGAACATTGCTTTGGATCTAGAGTCACATGTAGGCCAAGCGGGTAAGGACGGTGGATTTCCTCCCAAAGTTAACCAGAAGGCTTACATTACACTGAATTGAAAAAAAATACAAGTAAATCACTGTTTCACCTGGAAAGATGTTTGTGGTCCTGGAAGATAGGAATTGTTCACCCTCCTTGCCCTTTAATCTGTTTTTTTTTCCAGTCTATGGAATCATAGAATAATTACAGCACAGAAGGAGGCTATTTGGCCTGTCATGTCTGTGCTGACTCTTTGCAGCAGCAACTCAGCTAGTCCCACTCAGCCTCCCTTTCCCCGTTGCCATGCAAATTCTTTCTCTTCAGATAATCATCCAGTTACCTTTTGAAAGCCAAGATTGAATCTATCTCCACCACACTCTCAGGCAGTGCATTCCAGATCCTAACTACACGCTGCATAAAAAAGTTTTTCCTCATGTCGCCTTTGGTTCTTTTGCCAATCACCTTACATCAGTGTCCTCTAGTTCTCGACCCTTCCACCAATGGGAACAGTTTCTCCCTATCTGCTTTGTCCAGACCCCTCATGATTTCGAACACGTGTATCAAATCTCCTCTTAATCTTCGCTGCTGTAAGGAGAACAGCCCCAGTTTCTCCATGTAACTGAAGTCCTTCATCCCTGGAAACAATCCAAGGCCCAATTCTACGTTTGGATTTCATTCTTGACTCAATAACTCACAAGCACAAACTCCGCCTCACAGGAAGCAGGATATATTAGGGTAATTGAAGTCCCCTACTACTACTGCTCTACTGGTTTTATATTTCTCTGAAATTTGCCTACACACTTGCTCCTGTATCTCCACTCTCTCTTTGGTAGTCTATCGTAAACAACCAGCAACGTAACAGCTCCTTCTCTGTTACTTCGCTAACTAAATATGTTTAGTTTTTGAATCCTCTAGTGTATCGTCCCTCTGTAGAACAGTAGAATTATCCTTGATCAACACTGCCACACACCCCCATCCACTCTGTTTTTCCCCCTCCCCAATTCCCCTTGTGTATGCTGCAATCTGGAATGTTTAGTTTCCATTCCTGTACATGTTTAAGCCAGGTACAGCCATTTCATCAAAGGCCCATGCAGCAACTTGAGCCTATAGCTCAACTTTATTTGCAACATTCCTCGCATTAACACACATACATTCCAATAGCATGCTAGTCTCCTTTACTTTTTTCGTCCACCTGATTTCTGTTCTTGTTACACTAGTAAAACTACATTTTAGAAAGAATTAGGTTAGATAAAACATAATTAATATGTTTCAGGTGATTCAACAGTGAACTAGAATAGATAAGCTTCAACCTGTTTGATCACATTTGCCGGGATTTTGTGAAGCCCCCTGAGGCAGGATTGGAGGCGTGGGGGGACAGAGTATCGCAACGGGTAGCGGGGGGGACACAGAGGGCCTGTCACCTCCCCATCGCCCAGTGATCTTCCTGCGGGCAGGAAAGACCGACAACGGCCTTCCTATCCAGAGGCCAATTGAGGCCCTTAAGTGGCCTATTAATAGCCTATTAAGGGCCTCTTCCTGGCACCATTGGGATCTTACCAGCAGCGGGGGAGTCCTCCGCTGTGTGGGGAGGACACCTTGTAAAATGAGTGCCTCCCTGCGGGCTGGCGCGGGTGGTCCTCCTTCATGGACAATTTGTGGCCCACAGAGGACTCCCACCAGGAACAACTTTACCCCCCCCGGACCCCTCTCCCACGGGCTGAACCCCCCACCCCCAGGACAGTGGCTGGCCTTCCGGTCTGGTCTCAGTGACCCTGCCTAACCTACCTCTGTTCAGGGGTTCCACCACTGGACCTGGGTCCAAGGCCTCTGCAGTACCCAGCAGTGACCGGCAGCTCCTGGAAGCGGGATCCCCTTCCCTTTAAAGTTTTTAAAAGGATGGGGATCCTGCCTCCTAAAACTTTGATTCAAAAAGACCAGAGGATCGCTCCCAGGGGGCACGAAAAGGCAGAGGTGGGGTTTCCCCTGCCTTCTTGGCCCGGCGCTGGGACCTTACCTCCAGCACAAAATGCAGCCCATTGTGTGGCTATTGGTCATTTGATCACAGTGTAGGAGCTACTGATGAGAGATCATTCAATCACAGTGGGTGGGAACATGGCATTGCTGTAGGGAGACAGGATATAAATCGGGAGAAATAGAGAGCACATGATAGAAAGAAGAACACTGAGAAGAGATGGGCAGATGATACGAAATTTGGAAATGTAGTAAACAGTAAGAAGGAGAGCAGCATAAATTCGGCGATTAGTTTAACTTGAATGCTATGTTTTAGAAGTGCACTGATTTCTGTCTTTTGGAATCCACGCCAATCTCTGATGTGAAAGATAGCGATAAAAAGACAATGTCTTTTGGTTCTGTGGCATTTTTAAAAATTCATTCATGGGATGTGGGCGTCGCTGGCTAGGTCAGCATTTATTGCCCATTCCTAATCACCCTTGAGAAGGTGATGGTGAGCTGCCTTCTTGAACCGCTGCAGTCCATGTGGGGTAGGTACACCCACAGTGCTGTTAGGAAGGGAGTTCCATGGTTTTAACCCAGCGACAGTGAAGGAACAGCAATGTAGTTCCAAGTCAGGATGGTGTGTGACTTGGAGGGGAACTTGCAGGTGGTGGTTTACCCATGCATTTCCCGCCCTTGTCCTTCTAGTTGGTAGAGGTCGCGAGCTTAGAAGGTGCTGTCTAAGGAGCCTTGGTGCGTTGCTGCAGTGCATATTGTAGATGGTACACACTGCTGCCACTGTGTGTCGGTGGTGAAGGGAGTGAATGTTTGTCAACAATCAAGTGGGCTGCTTTGTTCTGGATGGTGTCGAGCTTCTTGAGTATTGTTGGAGCTGCACCCATCCAGGCAAGTGGAGAGTACTCCATCACACTCCTGACTTGTGCCTTGTAGATGGTGGACAGACTTTGGGGAGTTAGGAGATGAGTTACTCACCGCAGGATTCCTAGCCTCTGACCTGCTCTTGTAGCCACGGTATTTATATGGCTACTCCCGTTCAGTTTCTGGTCAATGGTAGCCTCTAGGATGTTGATAGTGGGGGATTCAGCGATGGTAATGCTATTGAATGTCAAAGGGAGATGGTTAGATTCTCTCTTGTTGGAGATGGTCATTGCCTGGCACTTGTGTGGCACGAATGTTACTTGCCCCTTATCAGCCCAAGCCTGGATATTGTCCAAGTCTTGCTGCATTTCTACACAGACTGCTTCAGTATCTGAAGGGTCGCGAATGGTGCTGAACATTGTGCAATCGTCAGCGAACATCCCCACTTCTGACCTTATGATTGAAGGAAGGTCATTGATGAAGCAGCTGAAGATGGTTGGGCGTAGGACACTACCCTGAGGAACTCCTGCAGTGATGTCTTCGAGCTCAGATAATTGACCTCCAACAACCACAACCATCTTCCTTTGCGTTAGGGCATGCTACCCACTTCGTATTATGTATAAATTCTCAAGCTTTGATCATAGATGTGGGTCTACTTTTCGTTGTGAACAGCTGGGAGAGAACCTGAACTATGATAGGAATCACAACTTATTTTTAATGTTGAAGAATGTATGTTAAGATGTATTGACACCTAAGCACCTGTTTACAAAATGAATGGTGTGTTGTTAAGTCACTCTGAACTGCGCTGATCACCTGCAGCAGTAGTTTATCTTCCTGCCCCGTGGGCTTTGGTGGTTAATGGATACTACAATGTGAGGAAGAAACACACATTTGCTTCAAAAGGCTTCCTTACACCATTGGATCTAGATACAAAACTATACAGGTGTGATTAATAAATATACATTTTCTAAGCAACAAAAGCAATGGTGATAGCAAGCACAGCTTTATGTTTACATGGGAAGTTATTAAAATTAATTTTTATAAGAAACCTCAGATTATTTGAGAATGAGGGGAAAGTGAAATTTGAAGACAATGGGAATCAGGGGGAAATCTCTCCAGTGGTTGGAGTCATCCCTAACACAAAGGAAGATGGATGTGGTTGTTGAAGGGCAATCATCTCTGCCCCAGAATATCACTGCAGGAATTCCTCAGGCCCAACCATCTTCAACTGCTTCATCAATGATCTTCTGTTCATCATTAGGGCTGCAGGGAAAGAGCACTGGAGTGTAATTCATTTTTGTAAACAGGTGCTTAGGTGTCAATACATTTTAAGTTACGTTCTTCAACATTAAATATAATTTGTGATTCATATCATAGTTCAGGTTCTCTCCCAGTTGTACCCATCAAGAAATAGACCCACATCTTCTATGATCAAAGCTTGAGAATTTATACACAATACAAAAAGGGGTAGAATGCCACAGAACTAACCATTGTCTTATTGTCACTATCTTTCACATCAGAGATTGGTGTGGATTTCAAAAGACGGAAATCAGCGCACTGCTAAAACATAGCATTCAAGTTAACCAATAGTCTAATTTATGTTGCTCTCCTTCTTACCGTTTACGACATTTCCAAATCGCATCCTTCTGTGCTATATCTAAATTGGGGACACGATCACTGACCAACGCAAGCAAATGGACCGCTCGGTGGAGCACTACCTAGAACCAAGGAAAATGTTGTCACTGAGAACGCCCTCAATGCAGCCCAGTCTCTGCCAGTCATGGATGAGCTGGACGAACAGCCAACAAAATCGGAACTCAGTGATGCCATTGATTCTGTAGCCAGTGGAAAAGCCCCTGGGAAGGACGGCATTACCCCTGAAATAATCAAGAGTGCCAAGCCTGCTATACTTTCAGCACTCCACGAACTGCTTTACCTGTGCTGGGGTGAGGGAGCAGTACCACAGGACATGCACGATGCCAATATCATCACCCTCTATAAGAACAAGTGTGACTGCGGTGACTGCAACAACTACCGTGGAATCTCCCTGCTCAGCATAGTGGGGAAAGTCTTCACTCGAGTCATTTTAAACAGGCTCCAGAAGCTGGCTGAGCGTGTCTACCCTAAGACACAGTGTGGCTTTTGAGCAGAGAGATCCACCATTGACATGCTGTTCTCCCTTTGCCAGCTACAGGAGAAATGCCACGAACAACAGATGCCCCTCTACATTGCTTTCATTGATCTCACCAAAGCCTTTGACCTCGTCAGCAGACGTGGTCTGTTCAGACTACTAGCAAAGATTGGACGCCCACCAAAGCTACTAAGTATCATCACCTCATTCCATGACAATATGAAAGGCACAATTCTGCATAGCGGTGCCTCATCAGACCCCTTTCCTATCCTGACCGGTGTGAAACAGGGCTGTGTTCTCGCACACACACTGTTTGGGATCTTCTTCTCCCTGGTGCTCTCACATGTGTTCAAATCTTCAGAAGAAGGAATTTTCCTCCACACAAGATCAGATGGCAGGTTGTTCAACCTTACCTGTCTAAGAGCGAAGACCAAAGTACAGAAAGTCCTCATCAGGAACTCCTCTTTGCTGACGATGCTGCATTAAGATCCCATACAGAAGAGTGTCTGTAGAGACTCATCGACAGGATTGCGGCTGCCTGCAATGAATTTGGCCTAACCATCAGCCTCAAGAAAACAAACATCATGGGACAGGACGTCAGAAATGCTCCATCCATCAATATCGGCGACCACGCTCTGGGAGTAGTTCAAGAATTCACCTACCTAGGCTCAACTATCACCAGTAGCCAGTTTCTCAATGCAGAAATCAACAAACGCATGGGAAAGGCATCCACTGCTATGTTCAGACTGGCCAAGAGAGTGTGGGAAAATGGCGCACTGACACGGAACACAAAAGTCCAAGTGTATCAAGCCTGTTTCCTCAGTACCTTGCTCTACGGCAGTGAGACCTAGTCAATTTCTGTCAGCCAAGAGCGACGTCTCAATTCATTCCATCTTCGCTGCCTCCGGAGAATCCTTGGCATTAGGTGGCAGGACCGTATCTCCAACGCAGAAGTCTTCGAGGCGGCCAACATCCCCAGCATATACACCCTACTGAGCCAGCAGCGTTTGAGATGGCTTGTGAGCCGCATGGAAGATGGCAGGATCCCCAAGGACACATTGTACAGCGAGCTCATCACTGGTATCAGACCCACCGGCCGTCCATGTCTCCGCTTTAAAGATGTCTGCAAACGCGACATGAAGTCCTGTGACATTGATCACAAGTTGTGAGAGTCAGTTGCCAGTGATCACCAGAGCTGGCGGACAGCCATAAAAGCGGGGCTAAAGAGTGGCGAGTCGAAGAGATTTAGCAGTTGGCAGGAAAAAAGACAGAAGCGCAAGGGGACAGCCAACTGTGTAACAGCCCCAGCAACCAATTTTATCTGCAGCACCTGTGGAAGAGTCTGTCACTCTAGAATTGGCCTTTATAGCCACTCCAGGCACTGCTTCACAAACAACTAACCACCTCCAGGCGCTTACCCATTGTCTCTCGAGACAAGCAGGGCAAAGAAGAATAGCTGATTCTATGAAAAGGCATTGGTTATGACTCTACCCAGAGTTACGGGTGATACTATTTTGTTTATTACTCTGTACTATTGCTTTTGAAAAAATTCTTTCTTGGGATGTGGGCATAACTGGATCTAGGTGTCGCTGGCAAGGCCAGCATTTGTCACCCATCCCTAATCGCCCTTGACAACTGAATGTCTTGCTAGGCCAATTCAGAGGACAATTAAGAGTCAATCACATTGCTGTGGGTCTGGAGTCACATGTAGGCCAGACCAGGTAAGAAGAGCAGATTTCCACAATGGACTAGCTTCCAATCCCAGATTTTTTAATATATTAATTAATTGAATTTAAATTCCACCAGTTGTTGTGGTGGGATATGAACCCAGGGCATTAGCTAGGTCTTTGGATTCCTAGCTCAGTGACATTACCACTACACCAGCATCTCCCCACAAAAAAAATTATATTTGCTTTACTTATTCCATATCAGTAAAGTCAATACACAACCAATATGATAAAAGCAAAATACTGCAGATGCTGGAAATCTGAAATAAAACCAGAAAATGCTGGAAATACTGAGCAGATCTGCAGCATCTGTGGAGCGAGAAACAGAGTTAACATTTCAGGTTGGTGACTTTTCATCAGAATATGACGTCTCCTCGGATTGTGATTATTGTCACCACACTATCGGAGAGATCACCTAATGTTATTTCTGGTGGCTTTATCAGAAATCAAAATTGACAAATCTGTCGAAGAGACCACTATGGCCATAAAGGGATGGGAGCTACTCCTTTTGGACCCTCTGCATCCTTTTGACACCTAGATTTTACCCAAAAACTAAACATGAACTAAACAAAGCCATATATTGATCTCCATGAATCTCTGCTCACAGAATTGGCCACAACCTTGATGGTCAAAAATGAGTGTCCTCCAATTACACTTGTTCAGGGATTTCTCAATATTGTAACTAGACTTTCAAGCGCAGCAGTAAACAAAGCCATTTTTCTGGGGGGTTTTTATTATGATTTTTCGGCATTTTAAAAATAAAATTATACTCACTGATATCTGCCCTATACTTGCTATTTCATTTAATGCTTTTTTATGGCAGAAGTGCAAGTCAAATTAAAAACTGAAAAGCTTCCCCAATTCCGGCTTCTTACACATTTTGCCGAATGTGCATCCATGATGGTTAAATGAGTTGATACTTAAATTATAATACTCGAAGAAAAAATATATTGGTGTGGATTCAGCATTTCCTTGGGCCCAATTGTTTGCTCTAATTAATGCCATTTTAAGTTCAGGCATATTCTAATGAGATGAAGAGGATATGTGGGCATAACTTGACATTAGCAAAATAGGCACATCATTGTGTGGTTTTGGGTCTAACCTCCAACCCAAGCAGGGAACTCCAGGCCTCTATAACTTAAATTAACAGTGTAACAAAGCAAGAGGACTCCCACTAAGCTGGACAGTGGAATAGAGACGTTGGAAAAGGATGTTGACTGTGTGAAAGACAAAACAGAGGTCGAGGAGGAATCATTTTGCTATAAATGCATCAGTCCTGTAAGAGTGACATGGTTAAATTTTGCTCTAGATTTTTCTCAAAAATCTTTACAGGAAAAAATTTTAAAATTTTTAGTTTAAATGTGACTATATAATTGGGTATTTTTTCAAATTGAGCGTAGCGTTTTTCATTGATTCTACAGCCATCTATCTACTTTAAGAAATGTTAAATTCATGAAACAATGGTTTTATTCAGGTTTCACTAGATTTATACAATGGTTGCAGATTAAATTTGGAAGCAGTATTTTATGTAGGAAATCGTGACTTTTTTCAGCTGCTAATGTTTTATAACAAACATTCTGACTTTTTATATAAGGCTTCCTTAACTTCCACTTTCCTTTGGCACCTACTGTGTTTTCAATTACTAGATTTCATTTTCATGTTAATGTTGTTTTCTTCAGTCACATTAACAACGCAATGTAAAAATGCTTCTGTTTAGAATGTGAAACTGGCCAAATTTTATACTGAAATATCCTGAACAAACTCATTCACATTAGAAAAACTGATTACAAACAAATATAGAGTGAAGCAAAGTATTAAGCATCTTTCAATAGAATTTTTTTTAAAGAAAGTGTAAATTCCATTGTAGAAATTTGTATTGATTTTTATCCTTGTGAGCATTCATAATGAGTGAATTTAATTAACCTTGTGAGCATTCATAATAAGTGAATTTAATTAATCTTGCTGGCAAACTAACATTCATTCTTGTATATTATTAAAGAATAAGCAATGCGAAATCTTCAATTTCATGTAACAAACTACTTTGAAGCAGTCTATTAACATATTCATACTGTGCCCATGTATTGATCTGTTGTCATTTCACCAGTAATAGACATTGTATTTTATCTTCACAATCCAAAAATATGACTTTTCTGCTATGCTGAAGTCCTTGTTCATAATTATACATGGGTTGGTTCAAAAGGCCTGATTATCATCGTACAAGGCTGCTGCATAAAAGGTTATCTCAAGGGAATGAGATTGGAATCAGACATCCCAACACACAAACATAAACTTAGTAAATCAAATATATCACTTTTACAATGGATTCTTACATTGCAACTAAGAAGCATTAACAAGGTCAACCAATTTTCTAAATGCAGAAGCGATAAAATTTTAGTTTAGGGTGAAAATGGTAACTGTTTTCTATGTAGTCCATTTATATAATGGAGTCATAGAGTTATACAGCACAGAAACAGGCCCTTCGGCCCAAGGCATCTGCACCAACCATCAAGCACCCATCCAATCTAATCCCATTTTCCCGTACTTGGCCAGTAACCTTGTATGCTAAGGCGTTTCAAGTGCTCATCTAAATACTTCTTAAATGTTATGAGGGTTCCCGCATCTACCACCCCTTCAGACAATGTGTTCCAGATTCCAACCACCCTCTGGGTGAAAAAATGTTTCCTCAAATCCCCTCAAAACCTCCTGCCCCTTACCTTAAATCTATGCACCCTTATTGACCCCTCCACTAAGGAAAAAAGTTTCTTCCTATCTATCCTACCAATGACACTCATAATTTTGTATACTTCAATCAGGTTCCCCCTCAGCCTTCTCCGGTCCAAGGAAAACAACCCTTGCCTATCCAGTCTCATTTCAGAGCTGAAATGTTCCAGCCCAGGCAACAGCCTGGTGAATCTCCTCTGCACCCTCTCCAGTGCAATCACATCCTTCCTATAGTATGGTGGCCAGAACTGTACACAGTACTCCAGCTGTCACCTAACCAGCGTTTTATACAGCTCTAACATAACTTCCCGGCTCTAATATTCTATGCCTTGACTAATAAAGGCAGGTATCCTGTAAGCCTTCTTAAACAGCTTATCTACCTGTGCTGCTGCCTTCAGTGATCTATGGACAAGCACCCCAAGGTCCCTCTGACCCACTGTACTCCCTAAGGTCCTACCATCCATTGTATATTCCCTTGCCTTTTTAGTCCTCCCAAAGTGCATCACTTCACACTTCTCAGGATTAAATTCCATCTGCCACTGCTCCGCTCATCTTACCAGCCCAACTATATCATCCTGTAATCTAAGGCTTTCCTCCTCACTATTTATGACACCACCAATTTTCGTGTCATCTGTGAACTTACTGATCATACCTCCTATATTCACATCTAAATCATTAATGTACACTACAAACAGTAAGGGTCCCAGCACAGATCCCTGCAGTACCCCACTGGTCTCAGGCCTCCATTCGCAAAAACAACTCTCAACCATCACCTTCTGCTGCCTTCCACTCAGCCAATTGTGGATCCAATTTTCCAAATTACCCTGGATCCCATGGGCTCTTACCTTCTTAACCAATCTCCCTTGCGGGATCTTATCAAAAGCCTTACTGAAGTCCATGTAGACTACATCAACTGCTTTACCCTCATCTACACATCTAGTCACCTCCTCGAAAAATTCAATCAAATTTGTTAGACACGATCTCCCCCTGACAAAACCATGCTGACTATCCCTAATTAATCCCTGCCTCTCCAATTTAGTCCAATAGTTTCCCTACCACTGATGTTAGACTCACTGGCCTGTAATTACCTGGTTTATCCTGCTACCCTTCTTGAATAATAGTAACAGATTCACTGTCCTCCAGTCCTCTGGTACCTCTCCTGTGGCCAGAGAGTATTTGAAAATTTGTGTCAGAGCCCCTGCTATCTCCTCCCTTGCCTCACATAGCAGCTTGTCTTACATCTCATCTGGACCTGAGGATTTATCCAATGAATTTAAACTATTATTTTCTGGAATATTAGGCAGGATGGAAGCCAACATCAATGTTGCCTCACACTTTCCTATTGAGAAGGTGTACATCAATGTGGAAGCTTTTCTTCAAATCAAATTGTCTGATACTTAGTGCCCAGATATCCAAATTCCCCCTCCCCCGACACGGTTTTGTATGCTCAATACAATGCAATATGTGGGTAGACTCACACCACCCTGCCACCACAACCTCCCCACCCCACCCCCACCAACTATATGGGATGTCAGAGCCCACCAAACCCTCTCACAACATGGAAATATGCTGATACAGGGAGTAGTTCTGCCACCAACAATGGCTTCAGTATTGAAGGAGCTGATACAGAGGCCAGTTCAACAAAGTGGAGTGGGTTTTAATGTCACCATCACAGTTTCACTCAGAAATTTCCCTACCAGCAGATGGGAATGGCAATCCACATTTTGTGCAGAAAAATGATCAATATCAGATGTCACCAGCCACAGTATCAGTATCAATTAGAACCACATCCTCAATTATTTCCATTGCCAAAACAGTTGCTTCTCCACTGGTAAAAATTTAAAACAGACTCATTTTAAACTCCTCTGCAGCATTGCCAGTTGACAACTTAACTGACTGTTACTTGCCTGATACTGTGTTGTTCGATGTCAGACCTAGTGATAAGCCCTGCAGTCTTTGTCTTAGCCCTTGAGGGTCCTGGTAACCTCTTCCCTGGATATGCCAGTGATATGCACTAGTTGACAGTTTGTTCTTAGAGGTTTATTGTTGCAAGTGATCACTGCTTCCAATCAATCCCTAACTTCTAGTACAATGCCTCCTTGCAGGTGAGGCAGTCATGACCAAAAAGTCAGAGGAAATTGTTCTTGGCTGTCAGGTAAGTGGCACAGCAGCAGAGTTCATGTATCCTGGAGTTGTTCCAGTGAGCTTGGAAGAAGGTTGACATTTTTGCAATTCATGTGCTGTACGAGTGCAATATAAACAGATAGTACGAGAATTCATCACTGTGAAATAGCCATGGGATTCAACAGAATACTTCAATTCTGGTATGAGCATGAAACAGAAACCAATATCCAACTTAAACCAATGCAAGTCTATTAGACTAAAATGCATGGGCAATGACTGAGCAAAGTACACATGATAAATTTAAAAGTTCTACAATAATACAAACATTTCTCAAAATCTAAACGTTTCACCAACTTTTGAGAAACTTGAAAGAAAAACAATATAAAATGGAACTGCAAACCTGTCAATATACTCATCACAGTCATTGCAACATTAACTACACTTCAGAAGTGCTTCATGAGCTGTAAAACACTTTGGGATATCCTAAGGTTGTGAAAGGCGCTATATAAATGCAAGTTCTTTCTTTTTCAAGCTTGCTATCAACAACAGCAGGAGAAAGAACAGAAAATGCTCTCTCGGAAAGGGGTGAGACATAACTGGGGTGTGGAAGACAGGGAGCATTAAGATTAAAGGGACAATGTTCCTAGATACCTTTACCCTTTACAGATGATAGTACATCCTATTCGATAGGCAGATTGAAGAATGAAGAATTATTGCCTTGTGACAACTCTCAGTTTGTTTGTGGTATAGTGTGTCGTTCTTTTCCCTGGCTATTTAGGATATTTTTTGCTGTCAAAATGTGTATTTTTCCAAACTCAAGGTTCATGTTACCATATGAATAAAAGGGTAACATTTCCACAGCCTTTATAATGATGTCAGTCAGCATATAATTCTGATTTGGTGCCAAACTGCCATTTTGGAGCTCAATGCTCCAGCTAACATCCTCTCCAAACCTCATACATCTGAACACGCATTCAGCAACAGGACGGTCTCCCTCACTTCCCCCACCTCCACCCCCACCCCCCACCCCCCCACCCCACCTCCAGCACACCACCAGTGTTATTTAAAGGGATCATCAACTACTTACAGACTAGTTGCTGATGGATATCTACTGGCTTTTGCAGCGATTGTAGAAACGTTTGGTAGTTTCCAGAGTTGTTTAAAGTTGCTGAAATCTATAGGGAGTGGAGTGGCTCATGCTAAAGAGTTTTGTTCTGATTGCAAAGATTCTGCACAAACCATATGCTCCCAGATATGGGTGCAGGACATTGCATCCCCCTTGGACTAAAGCATGACTGGGAAAATGAGCAGACGTGACACAGAGCAGGACAAGGGAGGAGGAGGAGTGGAAGAAGGACTCTCAGCAGGATACCATAATTGCACAGAGTTTTCAGGGAGCAATTCGTCTACCCGAACCTCAGCGAAGAATAGCGTGTCAGGTATCTCCGTTTCATGGAGGAGGTCCTCACCAAAATCTGCTACCCGTTGCAGCCACAACTGCAATCTCAG
The DNA here is from genome assembly GCF_036365525.1 of Heterodontus francisci. Taxonomy (NCBI): domain Eukaryota; kingdom Metazoa; phylum Chordata; class Chondrichthyes; order Heterodontiformes; family Heterodontidae; genus Heterodontus; species Heterodontus francisci. Next base: position 46,189,798 of record NC_090387.1, read on the forward strand.
AGCAGGGCAAGGATGGCATTGCCAATGGCTGTGAAGGTGACTGTGGCCATGAACATTTATGCATCTGACTCCTGCAGGCTGGCGCTGGTGATATTTGCATATAGGCAGGCACTGAGGCTCTGTATTCCAAGACAGCTGAATATGTGTAAGTCTCTCTAGTCAGAGAGAAGCAGGCAGAGCAAGTACAAAGCTTCACAAGGATTGCAGGCATCCCCCAACATAGGGTGCCATTTGCTGCAGACATGTCAATTTGCGTCAACTCTGAGATGTACCATAACTGAAAGAGATTCCACTCCCTCAACATCCAGCTGGTGTCTAACCATATACAGCATATCATGCAGGTCAATGCAGTCCCCTGTGCCACCTATACTTGAGCCACTATGATGAACCAGTGCATGTCTACTGGGTGACAAGGGATATACTTGGACAACATGGTTCATGACTCCAGTGCATAACCCATGCTCATGTGGGTAATGCATACAACAAAAGACATGATGCAACATGAAATGTGATAGAGCATAATCACCCAGGGTCTTCAGGGAGAAATTCTCCTACCTGAACCTCAGCGAAGAACAGTGTGACAGACAAATCTTACTTCAAATCTGCCACTGACTGCAGCCTCAGAGCAGGGTGAGGATGTCATTGTCAGTGGCTGTGAAGGTGGCCATGGCCATGAACATTTTGCATCAAATGTCTTCCAGGCTGGAGCAGGTGATATTTGCAACATCTCCCTGTTTGCCGTCCACTGTTGCATAAGGGAGGTCATTGAGGCTCTGAGAGCTGAATACATTTCATTCTCCCTTGCCCAGAGAAGCAAGCGGATGAGCAAATGGCTCAACAAGGATTGCAGGCTCCCTCAGGGTGCCATTGATTGCACACACATCGCTTTGTGGCCATTGCATGTCAAATCAGAGATGTACAACAACCGGAAACAATTCCACTCCCTCAATGTGCATCTGGTATGCGACCTTTTGTAGTGCATCATGCAGGTGAATCTCTGGTATCATGATGCCTTCATTCTGCAGCAGTTCGCTGCACCATCTGTATTTGAGCCACCACAACAAACCAGAGGGTGGCTACTGGGTGACCACAGAGTTCATGACTCCAGTTCACAAACCCAACATGTGAGTAGCATGCATTAAACAGCAGTCAGACTGGCACACATAATGTGATTGAGCAGTCCATTGGAGTGCTTAAACAACACTTCTGCTGCCTGGATTGCTCTGGAGAAAACCTGCAGTACACAACAGAGCACATATCAAGATTTGTCATGGTCTGCTGCTGAATGCAATAGTATAAGGGCCTGAAAGGGTTAGTGTTTGAGACAGTGAGAGTAAACCCCTCCCACTGTAGACAGGCTTGTGGAGAGTATAAATAGTTATATCTGTATATAATAAATGATTTATTCTTTAGACCTACAAAGAACCCCGACATTTCTTTAGATATCATACCATCTATGCTACAACAATACACAATATGTTTGCAATGGTAAGCAACCAAAGAATTTAAAGAAAAATACTTGCTGGTACAGTAGAGCCTGAAGACAGAAGAAAACTGCTTACCTGCAGAAGAGGCTGTGAAGCGCTCCGGAGCCGCTCTGACATGGACAGTCGGGGAGTCAGTGCACAGAATTACAGGCTGCACCACAGAAGCATGGTGACCTGCAAGAAGAATCCAGCAATCAGGCGAGTCATGATACTGACAGTTGGGTAACAGGTAAGAAGCCCTTTGAAAAAGTTGCAGTAATTTTCTAATGGCATTGCGCACAGAAAGAAAAAAGATGCGGGAAAAAACAATTCCTGTACTTGGGCTGAACGCAAGGGTGAAGAGCAGGGACTCCCAAAAAGAGAGGGGACACCTCCATTAAAGCAAGCAAACCTAAAAGAAAAAAACAAAATTTGTGAAAGAAAGGGTAACACCCTAAAAAAGTCTAGCAAAGAATGGAATTGAAACATATGATGCCAGAAAGCTTCCAGAATTGGGAAGGACCCAATCAGATACAGAAATGGTGAATGTGGGGAAAAAGATTTATAAGATTTAGAATAGCTTCTCAGCTACACACTAAATCAGAGGCTGAGCAAGTTAATACTCTTTGATACGCCATGGGTGCCATTGCTGATGATGTGATCATAAGGCAAGGCATAAATGAAGCTTCAGACAAATTTGAAGATGTTTTAGTTTTAGTGATACAGCACTGAAACAGGCCCTTCGGCCCACCGAGTCTGTGCCGACCATCAATCACCCATTTATACTAATCCTACACTAATTCCATATTCCTACCACATCCCCACCTGTCCCTATATTTCCCTACCACCTACCTATACTAGGGGCAATTTATAATGGCCAATTAACCTATCAACCTGCAAGTCTTTGGCATGTGGGAGGAAACCGGAGCACCCGGAGGAAACCCATGCAGACACAGGGAGAACTTGCAAATTCCACACAGGCAGTACCCAGAATTGAACCCAGGTCGCTAGAGCTGTGAGGCTGCGGTGCTAACCACTTTGCCACTGTGCACTGTGTTACAAGCATTCAAGAAATATTTTAATTTGAGAAGTAATAAGATCCTGAAAAAAGCTAAATTTAATAAGAGAGTCCAGAAGATAGGCAAATCCATGGATGCTTCCATGAATGATTTCTACAGATTGGTAGAAGGCTGCGAGTACAGAGAACAGAAGTCTGAGTTGATCAGGGACTGAATAGTAGTGGGAATAGCTAACAAGCCCTTGTCAGACCTCTTGATGCCGAAAGATGGCCTCACACCCGAGAAAGTGATTCAGATGGTGCAACAGTCAGAAGTCTGAAGACAAAACAGAGCTACCCTGAGGTCTGAAGGGAGACCTTGGATCAGCAAAAAGCCAATGGCGGTTCAGTTCCTGAAGCCCAGGATGGAAAAGCAATCCCCGGATAAGAAGGTACACACAGGTGAGTGGGTGCAAGACATCGTGAAACCGTGCCAGCGCTGTGGAGCCAGAAATACCCACAGACGTGATCAGTGTCCTGCTAATAAAGAGGAATGCTTTAATTGCAAAAAGACAGGTCATTTTGGAAGGATGTGCCAGAGCAAGACCACTTCTCTCAAATTTACAAAACAAAACGCCTTCACACATAGAGCAGTGAATGATGTGGAACAACTTCCAGTGGAAAATAAACCAGGAGACTTCCTGGGGGAAATTCTCGACCCCAATCAAGGATTTTGGATGGCAGACATCTATGTCAATGGGCATATTAATAATTTCAAATAGAACACAGGTGCAAGTGTCACAGTTCTGTTAGATCAAGAGCCATGTTTGATGAGACATTGCGTACAATCGGTGGACACACAGTTACATGGTCCAGGAGGGATCCAAATGTAGGTGAAGGGTAGCTTCAAGCAACTCTCCAATATATAGGAAGATAGATTATGGAACCTATACATGTTTTGAAAAAGCAAGAATTTTCCCTGTTAAGCAGAAAAGTGTGCTTAGACCTTCATCTACTCGAAAAGGTGGATGAAGTCAAACAGCCAAAGTCAAACAGTCACTTTCAAGCTGACTATACATACGAGAGCATACATGTTCAGGGAAGGATGCAAACTTCCGCTGATGTGTTATCAAGAGCAACGGTAGACCATCTGACACAACAGGACGTCAACGTTGTGGATGAGATAGAGTCATATTCACAATATACTGTACAACAGTGGCCAGAAAGCATACAGAAACTGCAAGAAATTCGTCACACTGGATGAAGAATGTACTCAAAGACATCAATACTGCACACAGGGTTGGCCTCAAAAATGTCCTAATGGTAAGATCATAAAAACTTTCCACGAATTCAGAAAGCACTTTACAGTCATTGATGATTTGCTGGTATATAATGACAGACTAGTCATTCCAAGATCACTCAGATCGGATTGGAACATCCACATCAAAGCTACATGGAAATAACAAAGTGTATAGCACGGGCTCATGCATCTGTGTGATGGCCAAGAATAACCCAGGAAATAGAAAACATGGTCCTGAACTGCTAAGTATGTGCAATACATAGAGCAGAACAGAGAGACCTTTGATCACAATAGAATTTCCAACCAGACCGTGGGAACGGCTAAGGATGGATTTATTTATGCACAATGGAAAATCCCATACAATCGTGATTGATTATTTCTCACAATGAATTGAAGTGAAAAGGGTGTACTCAACAACAACAGAATCTGTTATCCAAAAATTTCAGGAGACCTTTGCAATGCATGGTATCCCTGACAGAGTCGACTCAGACAATGGACCACAGTTCGCAAATGAATACTTCACACAATTTGCAAGAAAATGGGGATTTGAACATCTCACAAGTTCACCACGCCATCCTCAATCAAACAGCAAAGTCGAAAGAGGAGTAAGAACCATAAAGGCATTGTTGAAGAAGAATGAAGATCTTCCAACCACATTGATTAACTGTCAATCTACTCCATAGTTGTGTGGACTATCACCTACTGAGCTGTTAACGGGGAGGAAGATAAAACCCAACTTCCCATATTGCCTCAAAAACTACTTCCAGGGCTGGACGCCAATGTCCAAGATAGGGAGAAGTACTACAGGAACCAACAAGCTCACAATTACAACAAAAGATTTCCTACCAGAAACCTACCTCAGCTAAAGGAAGGTGAAAAGGTATGGATACGAGAACTAGAAGGTGTTATCATCCAAAAAGATTAAAAGTATCAGAAGTTGTATCTAGTATGTATGGCAGAGAGTACTGTACAACAAAATAGGAGAAACATTATCCCTATTCCACAGAAGCAACAATCAATCATTTATCTGGATGAAAGCAAAATACTGCAGATGCTGGAAATCTGAAACAAAACAAGAAATGCTGGAAATACTCAGCAGGTCTGGCAGGATCTGTGGAGAGAGAAGCAGAATTAACCAGGATGAACCAGATGATGATCAAGAAATCCAGAGACATCAGGATACTAAAAATATTGGTCAAGGCCATCCAAGTCATCCAAAAAGATTTTCAAGCAAGACTACTGATCTTCAGAAGCTGATAAGAACACGATCAGGGAGAGTCATGAAGCCTCCAGATCGCCTGAATCTATGAAGGACTGAGACTTGGGGGGTGGGGGAGTGGGGGTGGTAGATGGTGTAGTATGTAAAGTCAAAATGAATGAATGTATATAGATCAAAAATAGTTAGGGACAAAGACTTGGGAGGAGAGGTAGTATAAGGGCCTGAAAGGGTTAATGTTTGAGACAGTGAGAATAAACCCCTCCAACTGTAATGATGATGATGTAATAGTCACATGGGGATTAGGCTGAGAAGAAGCTAGAAGCAGCACAAGGGGCTGAATTTTGTTTGCATCCCAACGTCGCCATTTATGGCGGGGTTGGGGGGGGGTGACGCGGGCTGAGAATCGGAATGACAGCAGCTGCCATGGAATCCGACAGCACGATTGCCGGTTTCCATCTTCCTGGCGGTGGCAAGGTTCTGTGGAAGTACCTCCGCTACTCTGCAATGGGACCCTGCTTTTCATATGGTAATTACCTCTTTGCATTCATTTCAATGTAATCCACAGCGATCTTACCTTCAGTTCGCAATTTTGAGTTCGTCATGCGGCACTCGTGTGCCTTCACTTTCCCATCCAGGAGCAGCCCACATTACCGAGGTGGTGACGGGGTAACTCTGCATGTTTTAGTGTATAGTGAGAGGAAGGAGGTAACCCTATATGGTTCAGTGTATAGAGGGGGAAAGGGGGAAACTCTGCATGCTTTAATGTCGGGGGGGAAAGGGGCAACTCTACCTCTTAAAGTATGAGGGGAAGGGGGCAACTGCATGTTTTAGTGTATAGGGGGAAGGGACAACTCTGCATGATTTAGAGTAATGGGGGGAAGGGGGCAACTCTGCATGATTTAGAGTAATGGGGGGAAGGGGGCAACTCTGCATGATTTAGTGCATAATTAAACTCTGCATTATGTTGTACTGTGTGCAGGGCTGGCAGTCTTTTAAAAATGGCACCAGCACCTGCTCCTGCATCAGGTGACGCCAGGAATGGCATCGCCAATGCCGCCCAGCCACGTGATTGGGGGGGTTGTCCATCATCAATATATAAAATGGCCAGCAGCACAGTGGCACGGGTCATGTGGGGGAAGGCCGCCATTTTCCATGCCAACGCCACTCCCGGCAGTGGGTCTACAAAATCCAACCCAAGGTGTGCTGGCTAGATTGGCTTGTGCAGAATGTGAATCGTTATATCTGTATATAATAAATGACTTATTCTTTAGCCCTACAAAGAACCCGAGACTTCTTTAGACAACACTCGATCTACGTTACAATATATAACAAATGCTGCACTACCTCACCATTAGGAGGGCATAGCCCTTGCCACCATCTCTATGGCAACCAGCAGAGGAGGAGAAGGAAGGGAGGAGGAAATGAAAACAGCTCCTAGCTGGCCAGTCTGTCCTTGATAGACTCGTCCAAATCTGTAAAAATAAATGTAACCCCAATACCCCATTCATCAACAATCCCACACCTTATCTTGCCTCTGGTATTGACCATCACAGTGTTCTCTTGGCTACAATACTAAAATAAAGACCACCACAAACAAATATTCCAAATGAAATTTATAAATCAAGCGATGTCATATTGCATACAAACTTCAACTAATCACCCTTTTGCATTCCTTTGCATCTATGCGACCCTTTCTCTCTGCTCTGGTTGCAAGCCACTCGTGCCCAATGTCTTACCACATGCAGATCCCACCTTTAAGCTCCCCTCTAAAGTGCATACAGTGTCAGTATCTGAATTGGCGGCTGCGAGTGTGAGTGAGTGACGGTGTTTCATTTTCATCACTATCTTCCACCTTTTTCTCTTCCCCCACTACCTGGCCAGGTTGCAGTTCTTGGGTATCTGAAAGGAGAAAGTCACATGACTGTGTGTAGTTTTGGTCTCCTTATTTAGGAAAGAAGTTAATGTGTTGAAGGCAATTCAGAGGAGGTTTACTGGATTGATACCTGGAATGAGTGGGTTGTCTTATGAGGAAAGGTTGGACAGACTGGGCTTATTTTCACTGGAGTTTAGAAGAGTGAAGGGAGACTTGACTGAAGTATATAAGATCCTGAACGGTCTTGACAAGGTGGATGTGGAATAGATGTTTACCTTTGTGGGTGAGTCCAGAACTAGGGAGCACTGTTTTAAAATTAGGCGACGCCCTTTTAGGACAGAGATGAGGAGACATTTTTTCTCTCAGAGGGTTGTGCAACTTTGGAACTCTCTGCCTCAGAAAGTGATGGAGGCAGAGTCATTGAATATTTTTAAGGTGGAGGTAAATAGATCCTTGTTAGGCAAGGGAATCAAAGGTTATCAGGGGTAGATGTGAGTGTGGAATTCGAGACACAAACAGATCAGCTATGACCTTATTGAATGGCGGAGCAGGCTAGAGGCCAAATGGCCTACTTCTGCTCCTAATTCGTATGTTCATTTGTATGTAAGGGTAGTGGTGTGGTGAGGGAAGGGAAAGGGAGAAAAGCAAGAGGTGTGAGCTTACACCATCAGCAGATTGTAAATCAGAAGAGATGGTGGGACGAGGGGGATGTGGGATCTGAGAAGGAGGATTAGGAATGAGGATACTGTCATCTTCAATGGTTTCAGCCCCACCGCTGGCCATGGCTGCTCCAATGATGTTGAGCGTCATGTCCTCCATGGGGGTAAGGACATGCAGCCATGCCTGTTCCCTACTCGTTCAGTGCTGCTGCCTCCAGTTATGCGTCACCTTGTCCTGCAAGAGAGGTGCAAATGTGCCAGTGAGTTTGATGCAATGTATTTGGGTGATGTGGCTGTCATGGTTGATAGCAGGCAGTGTGCACAAGTGAGATGTGGGTGTGAGGTTTGCAGCAGTGCTAAGTCTGTGTGTGGTTGAGGTGAATTTGAGGATGAATCATGATTGATGGAGATTGTTGGTCGATAAGTGAAGGAGGCTGTGTGAGGCGACTGGTGCAGGCGGTGGGATATGGCATTGGAAGATATATTCACTGACCTTGGCCATTTGTGTGAGTTCATCGAACTTCTTACGCCACCACATCCAGGTCCTCAGGGCTAGACTGCTGGCATTGACTGCCATAGCTATCTGGTCCCACTGCTTTCCCAAAATTTTCCTGGAGGGCCTCCTGACCCCTATAGATAGATGACATCGCTCCTGCTCGCCATATTCTGCACCTAGACCTCCAGTGCACTGTCGAAAAACTTGAAGCTCGTTCTCTTCCATGTGTTGCCATTCTTGTGCTTTTCCCAGATCAAAATCACTTTTACAATGACTTCCAGCCAAAATGTCCCCTCCCTTTTCAGCAGTGCAAGCTGGCTTTAAGTAGTGCAGACTGGTTTTAGCTCATGCTAGTCTCTCATGATTTTGTGCCCCCTACTGAGGTGTACAGCCACTTAATAGTGTGCTTAGTGCTGGCTGCATGCTACAATCATATAAATGAGCAGCCAGCACGAAGTTTGCACACTGCCTGCATCGGAAGCAACGGGCACGGGGTAATTACAAATCACGATTCCCGCACCTGTTTTTTGGGACTTAACAAATTTTGCAGCCATTGACTGCAAAGAACTTCACAAATGTTAAGTTTCTACAATCAACACAAATGTGTGATGTAAGTTGTTAAGTATTTAATTGGCGAGAGATATTACATTTAATCACCAATATCTTTTGCATTGTCAAAGATCAGATAATCTGTTTAATAATAATGATTGTCAGCCTGATCTAATATAATTCAGAAAGATGTAGCTACCATTATTTTTTGTTTCTGCACACCTCAAAGAAGGTCAGATTGTAATTCTATAGAAAGCCTGTCTTACCTGGAAGACAGTCTGCACTTAGTGCTTGAGTCTTTTAGCCAGCTGCAGAGCTGTCATCTTTGAAGTTTTTTCTCCTTGCTAACAAGTGTTTGGCCAGATTGAAACTATGACAACTGTACCCCTTTTAGAGTCTATGCTTACAGAAAAAGCAAATGATTTTTTTTTATTTTATGGATCAAGGAGGGTAGAATAATGTACACTTCACTGTGAAACAGAAATCCGTCTTGCGTAAGTAAAACCATTTAATGATGCAAAGCCAGTGTACAGTCGAGGTACATTTCCATGATGAGTAAAGGTAGGGCAAGTAAAACCAGAGCTCCCTGGATGATTAAAAAGATAGAGAGTAAGATGAAGCAGAAAAAGGGTGCATATGACAGATGTCAGGTTGAAAATTTTAGTGGGAACCAGGCTGAATCTAGAAAGTTCAGAGGGGAAGTGAAAAAGGAAATAACATAGGCAAAGCGAGAGTATAAGCGTCTGACAGCTAACATAAAAGAGAATCCAAAATTCTCCTGTAGGCATATAAATAGTGAAAGGGTGGCAAAAGGAGGAGATTTACGCATGGAGGCAGAGGGGATGGCTGTGGTACTAAGTGAGTATTTTGCATCTGTCTTTAACAAGGAAGAAAATGCTGCCCAAGTCATAGTGAAAGACGAATAAAAACCGAAAATGCTCGAAATACTCAGCAGGTCTGGCAGTACCTGTGGAAAAAGAAATAGAGTTAACAGGCTAAATTTTACCATCCTCCCAACATCAGAGGTCGCGGAGGGGAGGCCTGGAAAATACCTGGGAGAGGCCCGCCATCGGCCTCGACACTGGGAAGGCCCAGCTGCATTTTACCGGCAGCAGCAAGGCCTTGTGGCGGGCAACCCCGCCGCTCAGTGCTGGGAACATAATTAAAATACGTTAATCTATTTAAATTAATGAATTAATACATACCTCGTCAAGACGGCCATCCTGCTGCAATATTCCGGCCGGTTGCCGGAACTCGCACACCTTCGGATCTCCGTTCAGTATAGTGCTATAGTACAATATAGCGCTAGTGTATAGGGACAGGAAGGAGTGTAACAAAGCAAGGGAGTGCCATGGACGTTGTCCACAGAGCAGAGATGCTCAAGGAATTGGTAGTCAACTAGGCTGAGAATGGCAGACAAATTAATGAGTACAAAGAGGATGCTCAATGTACGTTGAAATTTTCAGTGAGAAATAATGCACATAATATATTTTAAAATTCTATGCAAAAACTCCTTTAATCGGGGGTTAATAAGGTCATAAAAATGCAAGCAAAGCACTGCGGTTCATATGTAGAAGAATATAAGTGAAAAGCAGAGAGGTTATGTTAAACTTGTATGGAACCTAGAGTAGACTACACTTGGAGTACTGCATAAAATACTGGTCTTCATGTTATGAAAAGGATATTGAGGCACTGCTGAAGGTGCAAAAAAGATTTACAAGGCTGATACCAGAACTGAAAGGTTGTAACTTTCAGGAAAGTCTGAATAGTTTTGGAATCTTTTTGCTAGAAAGGAGAGGCTGAAAGGTGACCTATTAGAGGTCACTAAAATTATGAAGGGGTTTAATAAGGTGAATGTAGAGAAGATATTTTCATTTGTGGCGAAATCCAAATCTAGAGGTCATAAGTACATGATAGTCACTAATAAATCCAATTCAGGAGAAACCTTTTACCCAGAGAGTGGTTAGAATGTGGAAATTGCTCCTGCAATGAGTAATTGAAGCAAATGGCATCGATGCATTTAAGAGGAAGCTAGATAAGTACACGAGGGAGAAAGAATTAGAAGGATATACTATTAGGGTTTGATGAAGTAGGATGGGAGAAGGCTCGTGAGGAGCATAAACACCAGCTCAGACCAGCTGGGCCTGTGTAATGTAAAAGTTATTGTTCTCCAGCTAATAGATACTGTTGTGTGATTGCCTTTAAGAGTGATGTTCCTTTGAGATCTTAGAATGCTAATAAGCTGAGTACCAGGATGCAGTCATGTGACTACATGCCAGTCTCCCTCTCTCTCTCTGTACCAGTAATACCAAGAGGCAAGTCTTGTAAATAGATAGCTCTGCACTGTATATACTTGTTAGCTGTTAATAAACCTGTTTGTGAAAGAAAGGTCCCAGCATTGAAGCACTGTTGAAAGATGGCAAGAAATACAAAGCCATTGTAGTTGGACAACAGGACCTGCAGGCATCATAACCAGATCAAAAAGAGCAAGCAAGCTGTGTGCTAAGTGCAGTCTGTCCTATTCACATTGAAATTACCAAGCATTTCGAGACCTGCACAAGGCATGAAACAAAAGGGAACTGGGCCCGCCTATGCAAGAAATCTGGCTCCAAAGACATGGCCAGAAGTCACAGTAGGACACGAGTCAACAGAAGACAGACACAACAGCACTGGAAAGGACCAGAGACCTTCATAGATGCAAGCCGATACACGACGTCCACAGTGAATCAGACTTGAGCCAAGACTCAGAGATAAGTACGTCTCAGTCAGAAGACAAACAGGCATTCCACATTGTGAACCTGATACATCACGTTGATGAAATTCAACAACTGGAAGCTTTTGCCACTATTAACATCATGTGCCCAAAGAAAGCTGGCAAACATACACTCCAGGCCAAAGTTGACACCGGAGCTAGTGCAAATATCCTACCAGTCTGAATCCTCAAAGACATGTACTTAAGTTGTTGGAAGTCTATGATACAAGCGACAACTTCCAAGTTATCTGCATACAACGGGTCACCCATCCCTTGCAGTGGCACATTAGCAATGCAATGCAGATACGGTAAGTCAGCATGGAAACCACAAACATTCTACCCAGTAGACATGAGCAGAACAGCAATGGCAGGGCTACCAGTGTGTAAGGACCTCAACATTATAACGATCCACAAAAACATTGACAAGGGGAAACCTCCAAGGACCTGAACCTGCTCACAGACTCTGACCAGCGTCAAATGGTGCTGTCTAGAAACCCAGCAATAGTACAACTATGCCACGCCTTCACTTCTGCTCTCTGGAGAACCGCCAGCACCACAACGAGCCAGAACGGACAGGTACCTCCATGAGACCAAGTACTCTTCCCCCAACAAGTCCTCGACCTTGAGTCCCAAGCCTTCAGACGCAGTGGATGAGGAGAGGCGAAGGACATGCTCCTGAAGAGGAAGAGGAAGAACGAGTTGAAGCATTGTCTGTTAGCTCTTCAAGATGAAGTGACAGAACTTTCCAAGAATGACAAGACCCCAAAAGCAGTCATCTTGAGAAAAGCAACATAGTATCTTAACAAGCTGAAGGCAGAGCAACAGAAATTGAATGCAGAGAGGAAGAAACCTCAGAAAGAACAGTAACAGATGAGATGTAAACTCCCCGAGCAAGTGTTATCAAACCACTGAGACGATATATGGCCTTTTGAGCCTCTATACTTGTAAAGTTCATAATCTCTATACTTGTGTAAATAATGTTGATGTTATCTAATATTATGTATTTTTACTTTTAGCACACGAGACTTATCTTTGGAAAGAAGGGGGATGTTGTGTGATTGCCTTTAAGAGTGATGTCCCTGTAAGATCTTAGTATGCCAATGAGCTGAGTACCAGGATGCAGTCATGTGACTATATGCCAGTCTCTGTCTGTGACTGTAACACCAAGAGGCAAGTCCTGTAAATAGATAGCTCTGCACGCTATATACTTGTTAGCTGTTAATAAATCTGTTTGAGATCTTCAATCAATTGAACTCCACGCATCTCATTTATGTTGCATCAGACAACATAAACAGCTTCTTATTACAGATGCAAGGTTCAACACTTCCCCATTCGCCCCAGCAAACCCCTGCCCCCCTCAATCAATATAAAAACCGTCTGTGGTTTTCCTTGGGACTTTGCTCTTAAGCTCAATGTATTAGCTTACTTTCTATTAATCTATAAACAGCAAACAAGCCAGTCCATATTACAAAATGTGTAAGATTCCTGAAATCATCGTAAAAGCTATTAGCAATGTAAAAATAAATTGGAGAACAGGTTGTGGAAATAATTCTTTGATCTGTAAATGGTCATAAAACAAAAACAATGATTTCTGCATCATTGCAAATAAAGCATGTGTTAATAAATTTGAACACTCATTACCCAGTCTGAATGTCAGGCATCGGTTGTTCTTTCGTAGCCTTCAGGTCTATTTGATGATTCATCTCAAACAATTATATATGCAAGAATTTGTCATCCTTTGAAAAAACATAATATTTAACATCATTAAACTGAGAAAACAAGACTTTGTGAAAATCAGCAAAGCACTGTGGGCTGACTGGATTCACCTGAATGGGCTTTGTTTTCATTAAAGTTGGTTTCAACTTTTCAGCATTCATGCATGCAGACTGCATCTTAGCTTTACACAATCTAAGGCAGTTTGTCTTCATTTGTTTGGTCTGTCATGCAGAAAACATATCCTGAATGACAAAATTCTACAACTTTACCAGTTTTTCTTTAAAGAAATGTCTTTCATGGGCTCACAATAGCTTATTATCTTTGTTCTGACACTTAATATTAATCTTAGTAGATCCAAATGTCAGATGTAACAACTTGCTCATGCATTATAAAGTCTAGCAGTGAGCTCAGCATATTGATTGAAAGCAAAAACAAAATCTTTTCTTGGTCCAGTTACTAAGGTGTTTGCCTACTTTGTATAATAAGTACAAGGAATGCGTGATTGCTCCACTCTGTAAAATTAGATTCTTGACACTGCCATTAGAGAAGTTACCAGCAATAAATAACACCAAGTATCATTGATTTGTCGACAGAGTATTTCTGCAGCTTTCTATGGTCCATTATGATAGACAAGTGCCATTCATTTGTAAGTTTTCAGGAAGAAAAAACCTGAATAGAGGTTAGGCAGAGGATACCCAACCCGTCTCACCCTGGGATTCTTGACCAAGATAGACCTACAAGGTACAGTCTCAAGTTCTGTGATCAGGTCAGAGAGTTTATTAGGCATAACTAAGATATACTAAGATATACAAAGATAATACTTAACTACCGCAATAGGTATAGAGCAACACTCAGCACCGGTTTTTGGTTCTGAGCTCACCGAGGCATGGACTTCTCTCTTTCTTCTTCTCTTGCTGTGTTCTGTTGACTGTAGACTATCTTCTACGTCTAAGTATGCCAGCAACGTTCTATTAACTCCTCTCTAAGTGTGCCACTGAGTTCCCAAACTCTCCTCTTTTTATCCCCCTGAGAGGGTCGCCGTCTTGCCATATTAGGCATGATCTAATTCAGCCAACACGTTTGGGTTAAGAGTACATCATTGTGTGCTCCTTGTCTCATGATGGCTTAGCACATGGACCCTCACAGATAGTTCTTGTTTTTAACCCTTGCGAGATACTTAGGGCTGAACTTTATTTCCGCGTCGGCGGGCAAAGAAAAAGGCGGCCCACATGCACGGGCCGCGCGCAGCCATGCCGCCGTGATGTAGCGCGCAGCAGGTCATTTAAATACGCAAGGCGGGCTGACACCCCCAATCACATGGCAGGGGCGGGCTCTGCGACACCGTGAACAGCGTCAGCTGACTCCGCATAGGTGTGGTGGAATTTGTAAAGGGCTGCCAGACCTGCACAGTTGAACCCCATACTCTCTCCCCACTACACTGTAAATATATTTCTGACCCGTACCCCCAAATACAATGAAAATAAATGGCTGCCCATTTCCTCCTCCCCAAAATACTTACTTTGAAAATTTGGTCTCGTCCACCAACATCCCCCCCCCCCCGCCTAACCGCCCCCCACAACTGCACAAAGTGCAGAGGTCACCCCCTTCCCCCCACCCCACCCCACACTATAAATGCAGAGTTGACACCGCCCCCCCCCCCCCCCCACCACACTTCACTAAAAATCCTATGTTTCCCCCCTTCCCCACCTTGGTGGCATCAGCTTTCCCTGGATGGGAAAGTGAGGGTGCGTGATTGCCACAGAAGTGGGGGAGTAAGGTCCCTTACAGTCAGAAACAGGGGATTTATTATGGGGAACAAATAAATGGCTGACCAACTAAATGCATACTTTGGTTCTGGCTTCACAAAGGAGGACACAAATAACATACCAGAAATGTTGGGGAACACAGGGTTTAGTGAGAGGGAGGAACTGAAGGAAATTAGTATTAGTAGAGAAATGGTGTTGGAGAAATTGATGGGATTGGAGGCCGATAAATCCCCAGAGCCTGATAATCAACATCCCAGAGTACTTAAGGAAGTGGCGCTAGAAATAGTGGATGCATTGGTGGTCACCTTCCAAGATTCTATAGACTCTGGAACAGTTCCTACAGATTGGAGGGTAGCTAATGTAACCCCACTATTTAAAAAGGGAGTTAGAGAGAAAACAGGGAATTATAAACCAGTCAGCCTGACGTCAGTAGTGGGGAAAATTCTAGAGTTATAAAAGATTTTATAGCAGAGCACTTGGAGAACAGTGGTAGAATCGGGCAGAGTCAGCATGGATTTACGAAAGGGAAATCATGTTTGACAAATCAACTAGAATTCTTCGAGGATGTAACTGGTAGAGTTGTTGAGGGGGAGCCAGTGGATGTGATTTATTTGGACCTTCAGAATGCTTTCGACAAAGTCCCACATAGGAGGTTAGCGTGTAAAATTAAAGCAGATGGGATTCGGGGTAGTGTATTGCGATGAATAGAAAATTGGTTGGCAGACAAGAAACAAAGAGTAGGAATAAACAGCACTTTTTACGAATGGCGGGCAGTGACTAGTGGGGTACCGTAGGGATCGGTGCTAGGACCCCAGCTATTCACAATATATATTAATGATTTAGATGAGGGAACTAAATGTAATATCTCCAAATTTGCAGATGACACAAAACTAGGTGGAAGGGTGAGTTGTGAGGAGGATGCAGAGGGGGTTCAGGATGATTTGGACAAGTTGAGTGAGTGGGCTAATGCATGGCAGATGCAGTATAATGTGGATAATTGTGAGGTTATCCACTTTGGTAGCAAAAACAGGAAGGCAGATTATCTGAACGGCTATAAATTGAGAGAGGGGTGTTCTCGTACACCAGTCGCTGAAGGTAAGCATGCAGGTGCAACAGGCGGTAAAAAGGGCAAATGGTATGTTGGCCTTCATAGCGAGAGCATTCAAGTAGAGGAGCAGGGATGCCTTGCTGAAATTATACAGGGCCTTGGTGAGGCCACACCTAGAATATTGTGTGCAGTTTTGATCTCCTTATCTGAGGAAGAATGTTCTTGCTCTCGAGGGAGTGCAGCAAAGGTTTACCAGACTGATTCCTGGGATGGCGGGACTGACATATGAGGAGAGATTGAGTCGGTTAGGATTATATTCGCTGGAGTTCAGAAGAGTGAGGGAGGATCTCATAGAAACCTATAAAATTCTAACAGGACTTGACAAGGTAAATGCAGGAAGGATGTTCCCGATGGTGGGGGAGTCCAGAACCAGGGGTCATAGTCTAAGGATATGGGGTAAACCTTTCAGGACTGAGCTGAGGAGAAATTTCTTCACCCAGAGAGTGGTGAGCCTATGGAATTCGTTACCACAGAAAGCAGTTGAGGTCAAAACACTGTATGTTTTCAATAAGGAGTTAGATATAGCTCTTGGGGTGAAAGGGATCAAAGGATATGGTTGCAAAAGCGGGAACAGGTTACTGAGTTGGATGATCAGCCATGATCATAATGAATGGTGGGGTAGGCTCGAAGGGTTGAATGGCCTACTCCTGCTCCTATTTTCTATGTTTCTATAGTTCTATGATCCCAGGCAGCTGGTACGATCACCGTGAATTGTATTTGAATTTATTCATTTCCTTTATTTAAATATTTAAAGTTGGGTCCCGTTGCCGAGCAGCGGGGATCCACCACGGAGCGTCACCGCTAGGGAAGATCGGGCCCGGCAATCCCAGCATTGGACACTGTGGTTGGCTGCTGCCACTGCGATCTTCCAGCTCCACCCTCCCATCATGGAGCTTGATGTCGGGAGCTCAACAAAATCTTGGCCCTAAAGTTTCCCTTTATCCTGAGATAGCTCCCTTTCTGCAGCTTTGTGGTTTTAACGAATAGACTCTTTGACCTTTTTTATCCTTGTTCTTACATAAGTGCAGAAAAACATATTTTCCAGACTCCACAAATGTCAATTCAACATTAAAAACATGTATTTCAGTCAAGCCTGTCCATCATGCCTTGCAGTCAAGCTTTGATGCTAGTTTCCTGCAGAAAGAGCATTACCAAGTTATTCATAAAAGTAAGCGATGCAACGCTATAAACCTTACAAATTTGATAATGTATTTCCAACAACTGACAAGATATCCTGTAATTCCATCTACTGCAGTGAGTTTTCATTTAAAAACAGTGGAAATATAAGTAGGATTATATATATTCAGTTTAAGATAAACAAGAGAGGCGGGAGCAATAATACTGAAGTCTTGGCACTAGACACTTTAGCAATAATGGACATGTGGCAGTTCCATCTGATTTCTGAAAAGATAGCAAGGCTAAGAATGTCAATAGATAAAGAGTTTTTAAGGGTTGAGGTTAAAAAATGATGGTTGTTAAACATTAGTGATGAAGAAAATGCATTTTGAAGAATTGAAAGAATTCCTCGTCACATTTGTTTCCCTTCAGTAATGTTTCAAGTCTCCTTAAGGCCACAATCCACACAATATTTAATGCTGCTCCAACATATCTCGTTCCTCCTATACTGTAAATATGCCCTTCTCTACATTCTTCCTCTTTCCTTAGAGTATCATCTGTGGCTCAATTGACAGGACTCTTACCTCTAAGTTATGAGGCTCAAGGTTCAAGTTCTGCTCCAGCACAGTACTGAGGGGGTGCTGTCTTTCAGATGAGATGTTAAACTGAGGCTCTATCTGCCTGATGGGTGGATGTAAACGATTCCATGGCACTATTTTGGAGAAGAGTAGGGGAGTTATCTCTGGCGTCCCGGCCAATATTACCCCTCAATCAACATCACAAAAAAAGATTATTTGGTCATTATCAAATTGCTGTTGTGGGAGTTTGCTGTATGCAAAATTGTCTGCCGTTTTTCCTACAACAGTAACAACACTTGAAAAAAGGATTTCATTGTCTGTAAAGCGTTTTGAGATGTCTGCTGGTGGAGAAAAACCGCTACATAAATGCAAGTCTTTCTTTTTTTTCTTTTCCTTTTCCTTACATGTTCGTTGTTTTGAAATCTGGACTTTTACTTGACTCATTCTTTTAAAATAAAGGGTACAACTCTAAAGGGGGTGCAGCAGCAGAAGGAAATGGGGGTATATGTGAATAAATTATTGAAGACAGCAGGACAAGTTGAGAGAGCAGTTAATAAAGCACACAGTATCCTAGGCTATATTAACAGGGGCATAGAGTACAAGAGCAAGGAGGTTATGTTAAATGAACATCATGGGACAGGACATCAGAAATGCTCCATCCATCATTATCGGCGACCACACTCTGGAAGTGGTTCAAGAGTTCACCTACCGAGGCTCAACTATCACCAGCAACCTGTCTCTCAATGCAGAAATCAACAAGCGCATGGGAAAGGCGTCCGCTGCTATGTCCAGACTGGCCAAGAAGGTGTGGGAAAATGCCGCACTGACACAGAACACAAAAGTCCGAGTGTTTCAAGCCTGTGCCCTCGGTACCTTGCTCTACGGCGGCGAGGCCTGGACAACGTATGTCAACCGAGAGCGACGTCTCAACTCATTCCATCTTCGCTGCCTCCGGAGAATCCTTGGCATCAGGTGGCAGGACCATATCTCCAACACACAAGTCCCCGAGGCAGCCATCATCCCCAGCATATACACACTACTGAGCCAGCAGCGCTAGAGATGGCTTAGCCATGTGAGCCGCACAGAAGATAGCAGGATCCCCAAGGATGCATTGTACAACGAGCTCGTCACTGGTATCAGACCCACCGGCCGTCCATGTCTCCACTTTAAAGACATCTGCAAATGTGACTTGAAGTCCTGTGACATTGACCACAAGTTGTGGGAGTCAGTTGCCAGTGATCGCCAGAGCTGGCAGACAGCCATAAAGGCGGGGCTAAAGAGTGGCAAGTCGAAGAGACTTCGCAGTTGGCAGGAAAAAAGAAAGAAGTGCAAGGAGAGAGCCAACTATGTAACAGCCCCAACAACCAACTTTATCTGCAGCGCCTGTGGAAGAGTCTATCAGTCTAGAATTGGCCTTGATAGCCACTCCAGGCGCTGCTCCACAAACCACTGACCACCTCTAGGCGCTTACCCATTGTCTCTCGAGACAAGGTGGCCAGAGAAGAGTACAAGAGCCAGGAGGTTATGTTAAACTTGTTCAACCTCAGCTGGAGTATTGCATCCAGTTCTGGGCGCCGCACTTTAGGAAAAATGTAAAGGCATTGGATAGAGTGCAGAAAAGATTCATGAGAATGGTTCCAGGGATGAGGAACTTCAGTTATGAAGATAGATTGAAGAAATTGGCACTGTTTTCCTTGGAGAAGAGAAGGTTGAGAGGAAATTTGAAGGAGGTATTCAAAATCATGAGGGGTCTGGACAGAGTAGTTAGGGAGAAACTGCTCCCACTCATGAAAGGATCAAGAACGAGAGAGCATAGATTTAAGGTAATTGGCAAAAGAAGCAATGGCAACATGAGGAATTACTTTTTCACGCAGTGAGCAGTTAGGCTCTGGACTGCACTGCCTGAGAGTGTGGTGGAGGCAGATTCAATCAAGGCACTCAAGAGGGAATTAGATAGTTATCTGAAAAGGAAGAATGTGCAGAGTTACGGCGAAAGGGCCAGAGAATGGCACTAAATAAATTGCTCATTCAGAGAGCCGGTGCAGACACGATGGGACGAATGGCCTCCTTCTGTGGTGTAACAATTCTGTGATTTTTCAGGGCCTCAAAACTCCACTGGCTGAATTTTAATAGCTCACTGCCATTTTCGGCTGCGAGCTAAAAAATGTGTGCAGCGCACACACAAGACGTGTGCCGCGGAGCAGCTGCGATATTTCACACGGCGGCTCATTTGCATGGTGGGGGCAGAAGGTCCACCCCCGATAACGTAGAGGGGGAAAGCACTCCTTCCCCGTCAACAGCGTCCGGCGCTACCACGCAGGCGCCAGCGCCATTTTTAAAGGGCTTCAACCCCTTCAGTTACATTTAAATTTTAAAGGTCCCACTGCAGGAAAAATGGAAATAAAATTTTAATGTAACTTTGAATCCTCTCTCCCACCCCTCCCCCTCTGAGTACTTAATAAATAAAATGACCTATCCCCTCAAAAAAACAATTTTTGCTATTTCAACCCCCAAATTCAGCACCTGTGACCCTCAACCCCTTCCCACCATCCCCACAACCAATCATAATGGTTTCCCCACTCTCCCCCCCCCCGCCCTGAAAATTTCACTCCTCCCCTCTCCCCACCCAGTATCACGCTTCAGATCTCTGAACAGAGATCCGAAGGCACGGGAGTTCTGGCCACTGGCCGGAATATCAGCGAGGGATGGCCGCAAAGTAAGTGCTTTTGCATTTATTTAAATTTATTTTAATATTTAAATGAAGGCCCCGCAGCCCTGCGTTGGGGGTGGGGTGGGGTGGGGTGGGGGGGAATGCACTGACGCCTCACTGTTGCCGGTAAAATGCGGCGGAGCCTTCCCAGCATCGAGGACTGTGGCGGGCCTCTTCTGGAAGTATTTTCCAGGCCCCCCCCCCTGCCATGACCCCCAATGTCATAGGGCTGGTAAAATTCAGCCCCACATTTATTCTTTTCATTTCCCATTGTAGTGATTTTGTGGTTCAGCTAATGCACTGAGAAAATGAAGATTGCAGGTGTGCAGAGGCTGTCTGATCTGGAGGAAAGGAATGAACATATTGCATGCATATTGCATCACAGATTAGATTTTAACACGAATGCTGAAAAAGATGTTTACTATATTGTGCTGACATTAGTATGAACTGATTGTCTAAAAATATGCAAGTAAACCTGATCTAATATAGTCTACAAAGAAATATTGTGCAAATACATCAAGTGCTTATTGGCTAATAAATTCAAATTGAAAGAAAAGCTCGAATAAAAGATGAGCGAAACTCAAATAATTGACCATTGCACTATATGGAGTCTCATTAAATAATCTGAATTTACAAAAAGAAGAATGCAATGAGATATCGGTGTCCTATAGTTTATGTTGGTTATATAGACTTTCAAAAGACATTTGATAAAATACAAAATATTAGGCTTGTTAGCAAAATTGAAGCCCATGGGATAAAAGGGACAGTAGCAGCATGGATACAAAATTGGGTAAAAGATTTAAAAAACTCAGGGATTTGTGGTGAAAGGCTGTCTTTTGAATTAGAGAGAGGTATACAGTGGCATTTCTCAGGGTTCAGTACTAGTACCACAGCTGTTTTTGATACACATTAATGCCTTGGACTTGGACGTACACGGCATAATTTTGAAATCTGCAGATGTCAGAAAACTTGGAAGCATTGTGAACAGTGAGGATGGTAGTGATAGACTTCAAGAGAACATAGGCAGTTTAGTGGAATGGGAGGACACATGGCACATGCAATTCAATGCAGTAAAATGTGAGGTGAAACATTTTGATAGGAAAAATGAGGAAAGACAATACAAGCTAAACAGTAGAATTTTAAAGGGGGTGCAAGAACCGACAGACCTGGTGATGTTTGTGCACAAATCTTTGAAGATCGCAGGACAGATTATCAAAGCAATTAATAAAGCATATGGGATCCTGGGCTTGAGACATAGGGTGAGATTTTAACTCATTCAAAACCCGCCCACTTGCAGAGTTAAAATTGAGTCCATAGAGGGCAAAAACCAGAAAGTTATGCTAAACCTAGACAAATCACTAGTTCGGCTCCAGCGGGAGTATTGTGTCCAATTCTGGGCACCACAGTTTTGGAAGGTTGTGCAGAGTTTGGAGAGGATACAGAATAGATTTACTTGAATGGTTCCAGGGATGAGGGATTGCCATTATGTAGATAGACTAGAGAAGATGGGTTGTTCTCCTTAGAGCAGAAAAGGCGAAGAAGAAATTTGATAAGAGGTGATTAAAATCATCATGGGTTTAAATGAAGAGAAATTGTTTCAAATAGCTGAAGCATTGATAACACAATCACAGACAGCAGAGGCTTAAGGTGGTTGCCTAATAACCAGGGATGATACAAGTGTTACGGCCAGGTGGTAAGCTGTGTGGGTGGTTCCCACTATTCACGTCCGAACTGTCCACAGCAAGTGTTTTTGTTACTAGGATTTAACCTCTTGTATTTTATTTTTCAACCAAACAGACTGTGACAGATTTTCTTGTAGGTTTAAGACAGAAGATCAACTATTTATTGAGAAATATTCATTCTCAAAATGGTCACAGCCACACCCCCGTACGTATTCATGTGCGCGCGCACACACACACACACACACACACACACACACACACACACACACACACACACACAAATAGATAGATAGAGAAGAAAAGGGTAATTGGTTTGAAGTGAGGTAGGTATATGGGGTTCACAGTAAACCTGTTGAATCTTCGCAGAGGACAGTATCTCTTTTAAAGTTGCAGACCTGGGTGTTTGTAGTTTCCTGGTGGTTGAGACTTCAGTCTGGAGGTGGTGGTCACTTTCAGTTCCCTGCGGCACCAAATTGAAGTATAGAATTCACAGCAGGCCTCCTTCTTTGGTTTTTGCTGGTTCCCTCAAAGCTCTTGGCTTTTTGTGATGTCGCTGTGATCTTTTCCCTCTCTCTCCATAGAGCTACTTTTTAAGATTAAAAAATCTCTCTCATTTTGTCTCTATTAGGAGACGCAGATCCCCGTCCCTGTGGTGACCAATAATGGAAAAGGATGTGGCTACTTCACACCTTCTTCATTTCAGAAGAACCCATTCAATTCAGGAATGTCTCTTGATGGTTTCAGGATGGGTGTAATTGTCACCTCTTAGCTTGGAATGTATCCTTTTGTCCTTAACAGACAGTGAGACAGTTTGAATATACAAGTCTAGTCAGCCCAACCTTCGGTGGCCATCTTGCAGCACATTGTCCACTTTTTAAAGGAAAAGTCCATTTTTTATAATGTCGGTTTGGTTCTCTATTTTCATCGCTGCACTTCTCGTGAGTATGACTTAAGGAAAAACTTTTTTGCAATGAGTGGTTTGGATTTGGAATGCACTGGGTGGTGGATACAGATTCAATAATGGCCTTCAAAAGGGAATTTGATAAATACATGAAAGAGAAAAAATTGCATGATATGGAGAAAGAGCAAGGGAGTAGGATTAACTGGATTCCTCTTCAAAAGAGTTGGCACAGATGGGCTACATAGCCTCCGACTGTGCTGCACTATTTAATAATTCTATCTGCCAAGGTAGGTTTTTTTTCTTCCAATCAAGTGATTGTTTGTCCAATGAAGCAGAGAAATACCATCACTGCAACTTAAAAGTGCATTTCAGACTGATATCAAAGAAATCCATAAGGTTAATATCAGAAAGGGCCACATCAATCCTTGTCTGATTTGATTGGGGTGAATGTCCTCAACTTCATTACACTTCATGTATATTCTATTCAAACCATCTTACTTCACACTGGAGGTCTTACTCGGAATCTATTCTAAAAATCTATTTCATGATGTTATGAGAAATTCTATGTTGACCATTCACAAAATAACCATGGTGTTCTTCATTTGTTACAAATAATTAACTGAAATGGTAATGTGAGAATAAATACCTAGTATGGTTGCATCACACTTGTTTGTGAACACTATTTAATCTCTTTTCCAATGGTGTTCAATTTGATTTAATAATCGGGTCTGAGGAAACTTGAAGAAGGACCACCTTCCCTTACAGGCAGTTTCAGTACAGCTGAGTCTGCAGGCAAATGGAAAAAATCACAAACCATATTATTCTTTTTCAATACAGATAAAACTTGGCTTGTTTTGCTTATTTTGTAGAACACATGAAACGTCCTCCACAATGGTAGTTACCCTTCATATTCATCAACGCCCAAAATGTTTCTCATCAAGATGTAATCTTTCAGTGAAAGAAATGTATTGAATTCTGTCTTACAAGAAAATTTTCTCCACAGAAGTTGGAAAATTTGTCATATGTTGAATTTGATGTTTGTAATTTTTAAAAAAATCAATGTCTATAAACATCAATTAATCGATTATAAAGGCTTTTCATTTCGCAGTAGGAAAGAATCAGTCTCATTTTTTGTGGAAGGATTGGACTGCATGCACCCAATGTTATTTTTCTCATCATTTGTTCTCTTATCACCAGCGGGCAATATTTTTGTATATCGGCTTCCTGCACAGGTGTTGTCAGAATACTGCTTGATGTCTAGCATAATTTTTTGGATCTTGTTAGATCGTAGTTTGATTTTTATTAAATTATTGATCCAAATGTTTGAGATTAATTCATTTTAAACTTAACATGAGAGTATTGCTATGGAGTACCGTTGATGTCTTTACACATCACATCATGAAGTTTCAATAAAACAAGCAAATGAAAATGCAAGGACCTCAAATATTAAGTTCTACTTCATTGGTTGTAATGTCTGGGAGTAATTATTTCAAACATGTTCATGATACTTAAGGTGGCAAAGAAGCTAATCATCATCTCCATGTTGAAAATATGTTCCATTTTAATACATATCTTACAACTTATTAACTTGCCAATTTTAAGCTCCTAAATATGGAATTGAATTATTGTTCCTTCATCCACATTATACCTTTCAACAACAATGGAAACTGTGGCTATCAGTTTCTCAAAAACCATCCCTTAGTGTCTCACAAATGTTCAAGCAACAAATACCACCAGTTACCTTCAATGGTTCTAACCTTAGTCCTTTATTTATTAACATTGTTCTTCTCACTCTAACTTCTCTCCTTTTTTATAAAAAAACACTAATAAGGTTATTTACTGCAAGAGGATGGTGATTAGTATGTCACATGTTGTTGTAAAGAACTTCCCTGCCTCAATTCTCTTTACTTTTTCATTTAATAGCAATATAATTTCTATTACAACTGCAAAATACCTCAGTCCTGCTTAGCTTGTGATTTTCAAAATTTGGAGTCACGCAGTATCACATACAAAGATAGTAGGATTTTTTTTCATATTGAAAAGTGGAGTAAGTGGCCCTACGAACTTCTGACAGGATTTTACAATATCTCGGTACATTAAGAGTTGAGATTTTGCTTATAATGTCTAACATCCTGCTGATTACAGGGTACCAACTGAAATATTATACTTACAATATAGATCCAGTGAGATGCAATGCTTGCAGTGTAAAACCTCCCTATGCAAAATATTATTTCCTTCTAGCTGCCACATTAATTACCTGTGACAGATCCCAAGAGACTAGAATAATCCTCTGCTCACTCTCTGTGTAGAGACCTGTAGAAGTGTGAATATATAATGTCTCCAGTGATGAACTGGATACCTGATAACTTGCACTAGTGCCTCCGAAAAACAAATGGATCTCCTGCCAATGACAATTACTCATCTGGTAAGATGATCAAACAAGTTCATGTTCTTCACTGATAACATCCACCTGGTCCCAGTAAGTCACAA
The DNA here is from genome assembly GCF_036365525.1 of Heterodontus francisci. NCBI lineage: Eukaryota > Metazoa > Chordata > Chondrichthyes > Heterodontiformes > Heterodontidae > Heterodontus > Heterodontus francisci. The sequence continues at coordinate 46,215,176 of NC_090387.1, forward strand.
AAAATATTGGATGCACAATGTTCACCAGCCCCACAGTTTTTGCCCAACAGTAAAAGAATGAAAGATATGAACAGAACAGCATAGCTTCTAAAGTCACATGTCACCTTCCTCTCCTAAGCAGTGAAATCTCTAAGTGAACTTAGGTATAAAATCAAAACTCTTGCAAGTCACAGCTTGCAGTTCACATTCATAAGCAGCAGGCTCACTTCTCATTAAGTTTCTGAAGTATAAAAATGTTCATTTTGATCCTTGAAATAGATTTTTATAAAAGTCTTAAAATTAGAATTTTTCTTACAAACACAGCACTGACACAGAAAATCTTTCTCTGTATCTTTTATGTACAACTCAGAGCACATTGCTGACCAAACACATTGAATCAGAAAAGTCTTTGTCCCTTTATTAGTTTTATAAAACTAGGGAACTGAACATTGGCGGCAAAAGAAAATATTTAAAGGTTAAAAATGATGAGTTTTGTTTTGACAAGATGACATTTTGGAAGAATAGGCAGAAAGGAAAAGGAGGTCAGGTAGCTCTGTTAATAAAGGATGAGATCAGTACAGTAGTGAGAAATGATCTTGGCTCGGAAGATCAAGATGTAGAATCAGTTTGGGTGGAGACATGACATAGCAGAGAAAAGAAGTCACTGGTGGGAGTAGTTTATAGGCCCTCTAACGGTAGCTACACTGTAGGACAGAGTACAAATCAAGAAATAATGGGGACTTGTCGGAAAGGTACTGCAATAATTATGGGCAAATTTAATCTTCATATAGATTGTATTAATCAAATTAGCAAAGGTAGCCTGAAGGATGAGTTCATAGAATGCGTTAGGGACAGTTTCTTAGAACAATACATTATGGAACCAACCAGGTGCTGCTATTTTAGACCTGGTATTGTATAATGAGACAAGATTAATAAATGACCTCAGTAAAGGATGCTCTAGGCAAGAGTGATCATAACATGATGCAATTTCACATTCAGTTTGAGGGTAAGAAATTTGGGTCTGAAACTAGTGCCTTAAACTTAAATAAAGGCAATTACAAAGATATGAAGACAGAGTTCACTAAAGTGGACTGGGAAAATAAGTTAAAATGTAAGACAATAGAGAAGCAGTGGCATACATTCAAGAAGATATTTCATAACTCTCAACAAAGATATATTCCATTGAGAAAGAAAGACTAGGAAAAGGATGTACCATCCGCAGCTTACTGAGGAAGTTAAGAATGGTATTAAATTGAAAGAAAAGATGTACAAAGCCGCAAAGAATAGTGCTTGGCCAGAAGATTGGAAAAATTTTAGAAACCAGCATAAGGTGATTTAAAAATAATGAAGAGGGAGAAATTAGAGCATGACAGTAATCTGGCAAGAAACATGAAACAGACAGTAAAAGCTTCTACAAATATATAAAAAAAGAAGAGAATTGCTAAAGTATGCATTGGTCCCTTAGAGGATGGACCGGGGAATTAATAATGGGAAACAAGGAAATGCCAGAGACTTTGAACAAGTATTTTGAATCTGTCTTTACAGTAGAAGACACAAAAAACATCCCAAGAATAGTAGAAAATCAAGAAGCAAAAGGGAGGGAGGAACTTAAGTAATCGCTGATAAGTCCCCTGTACCTGATGGCCTGCATCCTAGAGCCTTAAAAGAAGTGGCTGCAGAGATAGTGGATGCATTGGTTGTAAGCTTCCAAAATTTCATAGGTTCTGGAAAGGTCCCAACAGATTGGAAAACCGCAAATGTAACACTTCTGTTCAAGAAAAGAGGGAGACAGAAAGCTGGAAACTATAGGTCAGTTAACCTAACATCTGTTATTGGGAACATGCTGGAATCCATTATTAAGGAAATAGTCGCAGACATTAAGAAAATCATAATGCAAACAGGCAGAGTCAACATGGTTCTATGAAAGGGAAATCATGTGACAAATTTATAATGGTACTTTGAGGATGTAACAAACCAGTAGATGTAGTGTAGCTGGATTTGCCCTCATCACGAATCTAGAACTAGGGGGCTCAGTCAAAATAAGGGGTCGCCCATCTAAGACGGAGATGAGGAGAAATTTTGATCAACAAGGGAGTCAAGGGTTATGGGGGAAAGGCCTGAAAGTGGATTTAAGGCCACAATCGGATCAACCATGATCTTAATGAATGGTGGAGCAGGCTTGAAGGGCCAAATGGCCTACTCCTGCTCCTACTTCTTATGATCTTATGAAACCAGAAGTACATTCAAAACACAATCTAGAGAACATACCTTTATTCTTATTCTTATTATGTTTTAACTTTTAGTTGAGGCTCAAGTAGTTAATACACAGGCTGACAACAGTTCACTTCCATTTTAAGTAAAGTATTGCAAACAAGGCCCTCCGTGTTTAAATGGCAAGACCATCACTGCTTCATAAAATATTGTTGATATATTTTAAGGATTGTGACACAGAGCCCCTAGTCACTTAAGTTTATGGTAAGATTATAATTCTTAATTATTGTGTGGCTGAGATTCATTATCGACCAGAACACTTATTTTAAGTCAGTGTTTTTTTCTGCTTGTGTTGCTTTCATCACTCACCCAATACAGCAAAGATATAATTTATCAGGTTCTTTAACTGTAATTTTATGTTTTTAAATGTAAAGATGACCTTTATGGGACCTTGCAATTTGCCAAAGCCGTAATATCTTAGGGGAGCATACTGAAAACCTATCTGCTTTGCAACAATTGCCTTGTACACAAATTGTTGAGGGATTATGTGACCAGCCATACATTAGGAAATCAGTGCTCTTGCTCTGTTCCTTTTTCTTAATTCCCAAAAGAATATTAGTTTTATACTATGCCTTCTGAAAGAATTAGGACACAATTCTTATTTAATAAGCTTTCCATTTAGATGTATTTGAAGAACACTATTCGCATACTTTGAGATTGCTGTACTCCAGAACGTTTGTATCATTTTTAAAAACAAATGTACCAAAATAGTAGGCATTATAAATTCCAGCCACCTTAAGCCATTTATTTTGTCGCAAATGTGTTCAATTTCATAAATCATCAGGTGTGTCAACTGTTAAACCATGGTGTAGAAAGTGACTTTACCATAAATAACTGCTAGCAAATACAAGCTATATATTTATGCAGGATTTTGCATGAGAACATGTCAATTAGTGTCTTATGCAGCACAGCGTAGTTCTGTTTTTTTCAATCACTATTTCAATGTATAAAATAGATGCAATCTTATTGAACCTGCAGAATTTACTTAAGATTTCTGTACAGAAGCTAAGGGGACAAAATTGGACAGGCCCTGGAAATAGGTGCAGGGATTGCAACATGGTATTACCCTGTGCCTGCTGCTTCCGATGCAAGTAGCACGCAAACTTCATGCTGCCTGTTAATTTAAATAATTGCAATGGCAGCTAATGCTAAGTACATTGCTGAGTGGCTGCAAGCTCGAGTAGAGGACACATAATCGTAAAAGGCAAGCAGCACTTAAAGTTAGCCTGTCCCTTTTAAAGAGGAGGCGCATTCTGGCTGGAGCAGGTTCTGGAAGCCAGTCTAAAATTTTGACCCTGATTTTGACCTGGGGAATACCCAATAATGGCACAATGTGGCAGAGAGTGGGCTACAAGATGGAGGCATTGGTGCAGGAGGTAGAGAGGAGGAGAGATGTGATCTATCCACAGAAGGCCAGGAAGCCTTCCAGACAAACCATGTTAAAAGCAGTGGAGCAGATAGCCGAGGCGGCCAATGTCAGGAGTCAAGTTCTGAGAACCTGGGTGCAGTGCCGCAAAAAGTGCAATGGACTACCATAGTCCAGACTACCATGGCCCAACTTCGTGAATTTCTTTTTTATTCATTCATGGGATGTGGGCGTCACTGGCTATGCCAGCATTTATTGCCCAACCCTAATTTCACTTGAGAAAGTGGTGGTGAGCTGCCTTCTTGAACCGCTGCAGTCCGTGTGAGGTAGGTACACCCACAGTGCTGTTAGGAAGGGAGTTCCAGGATTTTGACCCAGCAACAGTGAAGGAACGGCGATATAGTTCCAAGTCAGGATGGTGTGTGACTTGGAGGGAAACTTGCAGGTGATGGTGTTCCCATGTATTTGCTGCCCTTGTCTTTCTGGTTGGTAGAGGTCGCGGGTTTAGAAGGTGCTGTCTAAGGAGCCTTGGCATGTTGCTGCACTGCATCTTGTAGATGGTACACACTGCTGCCACTGTACGTCGGTGGCGGAGGGAGTGAATGTTTGTGCATGGTGTGCCAATCAAGTGGGCTGCTTTGTTCTGGATGGTGTCGAGCTTCTTGAGTGTTGTTGGAGCTGCACCCATCCAGGCAAGTGGAGAGTTTTCCATCATACTCCTGACTTGTGCCTTGTAGATGGTGGACAGGCTTCGGGGAGTCAGGAGGTGAGTTACTTGCCGCAGGATTCCTAGCCTCTGACCTGCTCTTGTAGCCATGGTATTTATATGGCTACTCCAGTTCAGTTTCTGTTTAGTTTAGTTTAGTTTAGAGATACAGCACTGAAACAGGCCCTTCTGCCCACCGAGTCTGTGCCGACCATCAACCACCCATTTATACTAATCCTACACTAATCCCATATTCCTACCACATCCCCACCTGTCCCTATATTTCCCTACCACCTACCTATACTAGGGGCAATTTATAATGGCCAATTTACCTACCAACCTGCATGTCTTTTGCCTTGTGGGAGGAAACCGGAGCACCCGGAGAAAACCCATGCAGACACAGGGAGAACCTGCAAACTCCACACAGGCAGTACCCAGAATTGAACCCGGGTTGCTGCAGCTCTGAGGCTGCGGTGCTAACCACTGCGCCACTGTGCCAATGGTAGCTCCTGGGATGTTGACAGTGGGGAATTCAACGATGGTAATGCCATTGAATTTCAAGGGGAGATGGTTAGATTCTCTCTTGTTGGAGATGGTTATTGCCTGGCACTTGTGTGGGGCAAATGTTATTTGCCACTTATCAGCCCAAGCCTGGATATTGTCCAGGTCTTGTTGCATTTCTACACGGACTGCTTCAGTATTTGAGGAGTTGCGAATGGTGCTGAACATTGTGCAATCATCAGTGAACATACCTACTTCTGACCTTATGATTGAAGGAAGGTCATTGATGAAGCAGTTGAAGATGGTTCGGCCTTGGACACTACCCTGAGGAACTCCTGCAGTGATGTCCTGGAACTCAGATGATTGACCTCCAACAACCAAGGCCATCTTCCTTTGACTCCAACCAGCAGAGTGTTTTCCCCCTGATTCCCATTGACTCCAGTTTTGCGAGGGCTCCTTGATGCCATACTCAGTCAAATGCTGCCTTGATGTCAAGGGCAGTCACTCTCACCTCACCTCTTGAGTTCAGCTCTTTTGCCCATGTTTGAACCAAGGCTGTAATGAGGTCAGGAGCTGAGTGGCCCTGGCGGAACCCAAACTGAGCATCACTGAGCAGGTTATTGCTAAGCAAGTGCCTCTTGATGGCACTGTTGATGATACCTTCCATCACTTTACTGATGATTGAGAGTAGACTGATGGGGCAGTAATTGGCTGGGTTGGACTTGTCCTGCTTTTTGTGTACAGGACATACCTGGGCAATTTTCCATATTGCTGGGTAGATGCCAGTGTTGTCGCTGTTCTGGAACAACTTGGCTAGGGGCGCAGCAAGTTCTGGAGCACAGGTCTTCAGTACTATTGCTGGAATATTGTCAGGACCCATAGCCTTTGCAGTATCCAGTTGTTTGTTGATATCACCCGGAGTGAATCGAATTGGCTGAAGTCTGGTATCTGTGATGCTGGGGACTTCAGGAGGGGGCCGAGATGGATCATCAACTCGGCACTTCTGGCTGAAGATTGTTGCAAATGCGTCTGCCTTATCTTGTGTACCTGACCTTCCCCCCTTTTACCTTCAACCCCTTCCCACCATCCCCTCCACAAATCAGAATAGTTTTTCCCCACGCCCCCTACCCTCACTGAAATACTGACCTGCTCCCCCGTCCCCACCAGTGTCCCGGATCAAATCTCCGATGATCCAAAGGCACAGCAATGTCAGCCACTGCCACCAATATGCCACCAGAACGGACAGCGGGAGCCAGGTAAATATTTAATTAATTGATCAGCAATTTTTGACTATGGTAGTGTTAGTCCCGTTGCCAAGCAGTGGGAGGGAGGGGTGGGGGTGGCCGCTACAAGGCCTCGCCGCCGCTGCCAATGTGGGACTGGGCCTTCCCAGCATTGAGGCCCATGGCAGGCCTCTCCCGGTGGCATTTTCCAGGCCCTCCTGCCATGACTCCCGATGTCAGGGGACATTAAACTCCAGCTCAGTGCATATAAAAAGAATTCAGAAGGGAAATGGCCGATAACAATTTGCTAAGATAAAATGGCAAAGGGGAAAAAATACAAAAGTGTTGTTGGCCCTAATCGTCTAAATGCTGAGGGAGGAAGAGACCTTATCTGGTTAGTACACATATTTCTGCAATACATTTGCACTTTACATAGGGCTGGATTTTAGCGGCCTGCATGTGCGGGTCACACACCATGGAGCCACCGGCTTATTTAAATATCCGTGCGGCCTGCCCCCCAATCACGTGGAGAGGCGGGCTGTCAGTCCCTGGCGATGGCGTCAGCTGCCTGTGCACAGGCGCTGGCGCCATTTCTGAAGCCCTGCCGGCTTATTTAAATTTTTAAAGGGAACCAGCCCCCCAAAATGTATTCAATAAATTTCTAACGCTCCTTTCCCATCCCCCAATGATAATTACATTATCTATTTGCCCTTAAACCCCACCCCCCACCCCCACCGCCCTGCAGAAAATACTTACCTTTTACATCTGACTTTTCCCCCCCCCTTCTTCTTTTGCCTCCTTGTCTCGAGAGACAATGGGTAAGTGCCTGGAGGTGGCCAGTGGTTTATGAAGCAGAGCCTGGGGTGGTATAAAGGCCAATTCTAGAGTGACAGACTCTTCCACAGGCACTGCAGATAAAATTGGTTGTCGGGGCTGTTACGCAGTTGGCTCTCCCCTTGCGCTTCTGTCTTTTTTCCTGCCAACTGCTAAGTCTCTTCAACTCGCCTATCTTTAGCCCCGCCTTTATGGCTGTCCGCCAGCTCTGGCGATCACTGACAAGTGACACCCACGACGTGTGATCAATGTCACAGGACTTCATGTCGCGTTTGCAGACGTCTTTAAAGCGGAGACATGGACAGCCGGTGGGTCTGATACCAGTGACGAGCTCGCTGTACAATGTGTCCTTGGGGATCCTGCCATCTTCCATGCAGCTCACATAGCCAAGCCATCTCAAGCACCGCTGGCTCAGTAGGGTGTATATGCAGAGGATGTTGGCAGCCTCGAGGACTTCTGCGTTGGAGATACGGTCCTGCCACCTGATGCCAAGGATTCTCCAGAGGCAGTGAAGATGGAATGAATTGAGACATCGCTCTTGGCTGACATACATTGTCCAGGCCTCGCTGCTGTAAAGCAAGGTACTGAGGACACAGGCTTGATACACTCGGACTTTTGTGTTCCATATCAGTGCGCATTTTCCCACACCTTCTTGGCCAGTCTGGACATAGCAGCGGACGCCTTATCATGTGCTTGTTGATTTCTGCATCGAGAGACAGGTTACTGGTGATAGTTGAGCCTAGGTAGGTGAACTCTTGAACCACTTCCAGAGCGTGGTCGCCGATATTGATGGATGGAGCATTTCTGACATCCTGTCCCATGATGTTCATTTTCTTGAGGCTGATGGTTAGGCCAAATTCATTACAGGCAGCTGCAATCCTGTCGATGAGTCTCTGCAGACACCCTTCTGTGTGGGATGTTAATGCAGCATCGTCAGCAAAGAAGAGTTCCGTCATGAGGACTTTCCGTTCTTTGGTCTTCGCTTTTAGAAGGGCAAGGTTGAACAACCTGCCATCTGATCTTGTGTGGAGGAAAATTCCTTCTTCTGAAGACTTGAACGCATGTGAGAGCAGCAGGGAGAAGAAGATCCCAAACAGTGTATGTGCGAGAACACAGCCCTGTTTCACGTCACTCAGGATAGGAAAGGGGTCTGATGAGGCGCCGCTATACTGAATTGTGCCTTTCATATTGTCATGGAATGAGGTGATGATCCTTAGTAGCTTTGGTGGGCATCCAATTTTTTCTAGTAGTCTGAAGAGACCACGTCTGCTGACTAGGTCAAAGGCTTTGGTGAGATCAATGAAAGCAATGTAGAGGGGCATCTTTTGTTTGCGGCATTTCTCCTGTAGCTGGCTAAGGGAGAACAGCATGTCAATGGTAGATCTCTCGGCTCGAAAGCCACACTGTGCCTCAGGGTAGACATGCTCAGCCAGCTTCTGGAGCCTGTTTAAAACGACTCGAGCGAAGACTTTCCCCACTATGCTGAGCAGGGAGATTCCACGGTAGTTGTTGCAGTCATCGCGGTCACCCTTGTTCTTATAGAGGGTGATGATATTGGCATCGCGCATGTCCTGTGGTACTGCTCCCTCATCCCAGCACAGGCAAAACAGTTCGTGCAGTGCTGAAATTATAGCAGGCTTGGCACTCTTGATTATTTCAGGGGTAATACCGTCCTTCCCAGGGGCTTTTCCACTGGCTAGAGAATCAATGGCATCACTGAGTTCCAATTTTGTTGGCTGTTCGTCCAGCTCATCCATGAATGGTAGAGACTGGGCTGCATTGAGGGCAGTCTCAGTGGCGACATTTTCCCTGGAGTACAGTTCTAGGTAGTGCTCCACCCAGCGGTCCATTTGCTTGCGTTGGTTTGTGATTGTGTCCCCTGATTTAGACTTGAGGGGGGGCGATCTTCCTGATGGTTGGCCCAAAAGCTCTCTTAATGCCATCATACATTCCTCTGATGTTTCCGATGTTGGCGGCCAGCTGAATACGACTGCATAGGTGTTGCCAGTAGTCATTTGCGCAGCGCCTGGCTGCTCTTTGTGCAGCACTTCTGGCTGCTTGAAGTGCTAAGGATGTTAACTCGCTGGGGGCTTTCTTGTTGTTCAACATTGCAATGCGCTTAGCGGCTATGACAGGTTCCAGCTCTTCAAAGTGAGATTGAAACCAGTCTGCATTCTGCTTCACACGTTTGCCATAGGTGGTCATTGCTGAGTCATAGATGGCGCCACTGATGTGGGCCCAGTAGGAGTGTTTTGAAGGGCTTTTTCAAGTGAATTTAGAAACTTATGTAACAGCTATGGATAAGAAATTCTGCTAGTGTTGATGCGCAGGCGGCCCTTCTGCTTGGCGTGATGCAGCTTCTTTGGTTTGAGTCTAACCTTGCTGCACACCAGGGAGTGGTCGGTGTCACAGTCCGCACTGTGGAAGCTGCGTGTGATTTGAACGCTGTTTAAAGAGGCTCGCCTTGTGACGAGGTCCAGCTGGTGCCAACGACGTGATCTTGGGTGCCTCCAAGAAACCTGGAGACAGGGTTTAGTATGAAAGAACAAGTTGGTGATGCAGAGGTTATGATAGGTACACAACTCCAGCAGACTCTGTCCATTCTCATTCATCCTTCCAAAGCCATAGCGCCCAAGGCAGGAGGGCCATGAGTCATGGTCGGTCCCAACCCTGGCATTAAAGTCCCCCAGCAGGAACAAATGTTCGGTATTGGGAATGCTACTAATGATATTATGGTGTTCCTCGTCGAACTGGTCTTTAGCTTCAGGTGGGGAGCAGAGTGTTGGAGCATAGATGCTGAGTAGGTGTACAGGACCAGTGGCGGTGAGCAGTCAGATGGACAGTATGCGTTCCGAGCCATTTGAAGGTGGCTCTATCATGCTGAGCAAAGAGTTTCTGATGGCGAAGCCCATTCCATGCTGTCTTGGTTCTTCAGGATCCCTACCCTGCCAGAAGAAGGTGCAGTCTTGCTTTCTTAGAGATCCGCTCGCAGGGAGGCGTGTCTCCTGAAGTGCTGCAATGTCCACATTGAGTCTATTGAGCTCGTTGTTAATGATGGCGGTCTTCTGGGAACTATTGATTTGTGTAAGGTCTTCCGACAGGCCAGGACACATAGTTCTGATGTTCCAGCTTGCAAAACGAAGGGCTGGTACCTTCTTTCCTTTTTTTCTGGTGCTGTTTGGTGCGGTGTTACAGTCCACTTGTCGGGCAATGACCCTGAGCTCCAAGCACCCACTGAAGCAGGTGGACTGTGGCGGGACAGAGTCTTTCTCTACACAACACTGATTCCTCTCTATTCTGTCCAGCCTGTGCCCCATCTCCCAATAACCTCGTGAAGCCCTTTTCTTCCATATCCCACCACCAGCTCCTCTTGACCTAGATCTTGATTCGAGGTCAAAATCCCCCTATCCTCTGGAATTGTCAAACCCTATTTCAACACTCATCTTGTTCCCTTTATTTTCTCAAACTACTGCCCCATTGTCAACTACAAAAATCACCCAGCCAGTCCTGAGGTTTATAGCCAGCAATATTTAACTTTTGATTAATATAAATATGTATCTTCTGCAGTTTCAAAATTTACTTTATTAAAATGTCCGTCTTCAATGCTTCTTTTAAAAGCCCTTTTTCTTTACAGTGAAAATGAAAAATAAATGTATTCAATGTGAGGATGTGTTCCTTTATCCTCGGCAGTTTTAATTTTTGATCAGGTTTGCGGCATCTGTGAAGTTAGTTTTCTGGTTGCTAAGGTACTAAAATGGTTGATTGTCTTGCGCCAGACAACCTGTCAAATTAATTTGAAAAGGTGTGATTTGCATTAAAACATGTGAAGGTCCACACCTTTAAGAACAGTAATATATATATATTTCAGTAATGTGCCATGCACTGTAACTAATTTAATTAAAATGTGGGTTGTGTGCAAATCAACTCCTTAAGGCACCACCTGACAGTGATTTGGAATCATTTCCTATATAGCAACAAGCATCAGATTGGAAGATTTATCTGCAAGCACTTTTCTAATGCAGTAGAGGTATTAAATATAAGTTCAAAAAGGACTTAATACCTCTCATACCCAGTGCTCAAAGAACTAATAGAAAATAGCAGCTGGATGCTTTTCAATGAGTCTTACCACACTGCAGAAGCAAACAGATGGTAAATCTTCCCAAAACTAATCAGACAAATTTCAATTTTACATCGAGAGCTAATATGACCCAAATAATGCTCCACAGAAGATAATCCAGACCTGAGTGTTTATGAAAAAATAGAAAATAAGATACTTTCTTTTAAGATTAAATTTATTTACACCATTATTTTAATTTTCTGATTATATTTACTGAAGCTGAGGTATTTGTATCCTCTGATTTGAACTACCTGAAAAACTAATTTTCCACTTATTTTCATGTTAATCACATTAAATATTCAGCAATTTTGTATTATTTTGATATCTGCTTTTTTAAAATCAAAATGCAACCAGAATATCCCACAGACCCCAGTATCTCAATCATAAATACTTATCTGTATATAACTGAATGCTGCACGTACCTACAAATTATGGAATTGATGTACTAGGAAATATTACATTGTTTAATTGTACTTTAAATGGTATTGCTGACTTTAATCATAGATGCTCATAGATGCAATATTGCTGTTTGAATGTCTTAATTGGTCACCTTACATTTCAAAGTTCGTGACGTCCATACCATCCTTTCTGCTAGTTTTGTTGAAAATTGGTTGTGTTAAACTAAAAGCAGATCCTACGATTTTTTATTGGTATCATAAATAGAAACTTTGATGATTTCTTATGGGCTGGTACTGCGGATTTTGAGAAATATGTTATTAATAAGATTAGAGCAGAATTTAAGATTGAGAGCTAGGCTTGTGGGGCCTATAAATACATTGGTTTTGATATTAAGCAGACTAAGTCTGGAATAACTTTAAAACAAAAATCCTATGTAGAGAGTGTTACTTCCATCCCAGTTAATCATGTTAAGTCATCACAGAAATATGATGATATATCTAAAGCAGAGACTGAGCAATTGCAAAGCTTGATTGGTCAATCAAACTGGTTGTGCTCTCAGATGAGGCTGGATGCTAGTTTTGATGTGCTGGAGTTAAGCACGATGATGAAACATCCAAAAGTTGAACATGTTTTAAGGACAAATAAAACATTAAAAAAACTAAATCTGGAGAAATGTGTACTGAAGTTCCCATCCGTGGGTGACACAAAGAATATGAAGCTAATATTTTTTAGTGATGCTTCCCAAGCTAATCATGCTAATGGGTATTCGAGTGCAGCTGGTTTCATAATATTTCTGATAGGGTGGCACAGTGGTTAGCACTACAGCCTCACAGCTCCAGCAACCCGGGTTTGGTTCTGGGTACTGCCTGTATGGAGTTTGCAAGTTGTCCCTGTGACTGTGTCGGGTGCTCCAGTTTCCTCCCATAGCCAAAGACTTGCAGGTTGATAGGTAAATTGGCCATTGTAAATTGCCCCTTGTGTAGGTAGGTGGTAGGATAATGGTGGGGATGTGGTAGGGAATATGGGATTAATGTAGGATTAGTATAAATGGGTGGTTGTTGGTCAGCACAGACTCGAAGGGCCTGTTTCAGTGCTGTATATCTCTAATCAAATGGGAAATGTTATCCTTTAGCTTGGGATGCTAAGAAAATAAAATGGGTCGTTAAAAGCACTTTAGCTGTGGAAACATTGAGTCTTGTGGAGACAGTGGATATGGGGTTCTGTTTGTCAAATTTTTGGGGTGAAATTCTGAACAAGGGACGTACTGAAGATAGGAAACTCAATGAATGTTATGTGGATAATCGCTCTTTGTGAGACAATGTACACTCTACAATAAGTGAGTGAGAAAAGATTACTTATTGACCTTGCTGGATTGAAACAAATACTGGAGAGAAAGAAAATCTGCAAACTTAACTGGGTGGATGCAAGTCATAAGAACAAAAGAAATAGGAGCAGAAGTAGGCCATTCGGCCCCTCAAGCCTGCCTCACCATTCAACAAGATCATGGCTGATCTGCCCCAGACCTCAACTCCTCTTTCGTGCCAGCTCCTCATCGTCCTCAACTCCCCGATATTTCAAAAATCTACCTACCTCCTCTTTAAATACTTTCAGTGATCTAGCCTCCACAACTCTCTGGGGTAGAGAATTCCAGACATTCCATACCCTCTGAGAGAAGTAATTCCTTCGCATCTCAGTTTTAAATGAGTGTCCCCTTATTCTATAACTATGTCCCTAGTTCAAGAATCCCCCACTAGTGGAAACATCTTCTCAACATCTACCCTGTCAAGCACCCTCAGAATCTTGTATATTTCAATAAGATCACCCCTTATTCTTCTAAACTCTAATGAATAAAGGCCGAACCTGTTTAGCCGTTCTTGATAAGTCAACCCTTTCATCCCAGGAATCAGCCTAGTGAATCGCTTTTGAACTGCCTCCAATGCCAGTATATCCTTTCTTAAATACAGGGACCAAAACTGTTCACAGTACTCCAGGTGCAGCCTCACCCACACCCTGTTCACTTGTAACAAGACTTCCCTATTTTTAAACTCCAACCCCCAAGCAATAAAGGCCAAAATTCCATTTACCTTCTTAATTACTTGCTGCATGTGCATGCTAACTTTTTGTGTTTCATGCACAAGAACACCTAGATTCCTCTGTGCTGCACTTTTTTGAAGTCTCTCTCCATTTAAATAATAGTCTGCCTTTTGATTCTTCCTACCAGGTTTTTCCCCACTCAACCTATCTATAACCCCATGCAGATTCTTTATGTCCTCATCACAACATGCCCTCCCGCCTATTTTTGTATCATCAGCAAATGTGTATATATTACACTCTGCCCCCTCCTTCAAGTCATTAATATAGTTAGTAAATAATTGAGGCCCTAGGACTGATCCTTGTGGCACTCCACAAGCTACGTCTTTCCAACCTGAAAAAGACCCATTAATCCTGTCTCTCTGTCTTCTGTGTGTTAACCAATCCTCAATCCATGCTAATACATTACCCCCAATACCGTGAGCTCCTATCTTGTGCAATAATCTTTTATGTGGCACCTTATTGAATGCCTTCTGGAAATCTAAATACATTACATCTACCGGTTCCCCTTTATCAACGCTGCTTGTTATATCCTCAAAGAACTCTAGCAAATTTGTCAAACATGATTTCCCTTTCACAAAACCATGTTGACTCTGGTTGATTACGTTAAGCTTTTCTAAATGTCCTATTTCTTCCCTAAAAATTGACTCATTACAATCAGCTATCAGATTGTTTCCCAAAATGAAATGCTAGTACAAAGGAATTGTTCGGGGTGCGAGAGGAGGGGTGTCTGACAATGTAATACGAACATACATATGAATTAGGAACAGAAGTAGGTCTTTTGGCCCCTTGAGCCTGTTCCGCCATTCAATAAGATCATGGCTGATCTGATTGTGTCTCGAATTCCGCACTCCTATCTACCCCCAATAACTTTTGATTCACTTGCCTAACAAGAATCTATCTATCTCTGCCTTAAAAATATTCAATGACCCCACCTCCACCACCTTCTGAGGCAGAGAGTTCTAAAGTCGCACAACCCTCTGAGAGAAAAAAAGTTCTCCTCATCTCTGTCCTAAAAAGGCGACTCCTAACTTTAACACAGTGCTCGACTCACCCACAAGGGGAAACATCCTTTTCACATCCACCTTGTCAAGATCGTTCAGGATCTTAGATACTTCAAACGAATCTCCCCTCACTTTTCTAAACTTCAGTGAAAACAAGCCCAGTCTGTCCAACCGTTCATCATAAGACAACCCACTCATACCAGATATCAATCTAGTAAATAAAAACAAGAAATACTGGAAATACTCAGCAGGTCTGGGAGCAGCTGTGGAGAGAGAAGCAGAGTTAATGTTTCAGGTCAGCGACCCTTCATCAGAACTGGCAAATATTAGAAATGTGAAAGGTTTTAAGCAAATAAAGCGGGGGTGGGGCAAGAGATAACAAAAGAGAAGGTGTTGATAGGACAAGGTCACAGCGACTACCTGACCAGAAGGTCATGGAGCAAAGACAAATGGTATGTTAATGATGTGGTGAAAGACAAAGCGTTAGTGCAGAGAGGGTGTTTATTGACAGAAAAATGAACAGCCCTGGCCCAAAGCACAAACATAAAAAAAACAGTGGGTAGGCACAGTAAAAACAAATAAAAAAGAAAACTAATTTTTTTTTTTAAAAAACTAAAAGGGGGCCCCATCATGCTCTGAAATTATTGAACTCAATGTTCAGTCCAGCAGGCTGTAGCATGCCTAATCAGTAAATGAGATGCTATTCCTCGAGCTTGCATTGATGTTCACTGGAACCTGCAGCAATTCCAGGACAGAGATGTGGGCATGAGAGTAGGGGGGTGTGGTGAAATGGCAAGCAACCGGAAGCTTGGGGTCATCCTTTCGGACTGAGCGGAAGTGTTCCACAAAGTGGTCACCCGATCTGCATTTGGTCTCCCCAAAGTAGAGGAGACCACATTGTGAGCAGCGAATACAGTATACTAAATTGAAAGAAGTACAAGTAAATTGCTGCTTCACCTGAAAGGAGTGTTTGGGGCCTTGGATAGTGAGGAAAGATGAGGTAAATGGGCAGCTATTACACCTCCTGCGATTGCATGGGAAGGTGCCGTGGGAAGGGGATGAGGAGGAGGGGGTAATGGAGGAGTGGACCAGGTTGTCGCGGAGGGAACGATCCCTTCGGAATGCTGACAGGGGAAGGGAGGGGAAGATGTGTTTGGTCGTGGCATCACGCTGAGCATGACAGAAATGGCGGAAGATGATCCTTTGAATGTGGAGGCTGGTGGGGTAGAAAGTGAGGACAAGGGGAACCCTGTCGCGGTTCTGGGAGGGAGGGGAAGAGGTGAGGGTAGAGGTGCGGGAAATGGGCCAGATACTGTTGAGGGCCCTATCAACCACAGTGGGGGGTGAATCCTCAGTTGAGGAAAAAGGAAGACATATCAGAAGCACTGTCGTGGACAGTTGCGGTATCAGGGCAGATGCGGCGGAGACGGAGAAACTGGGAGAATGGAATGGAGTCAATCTAGTAAACCTCCTCTGAACCGCCTCCAACGCATTTACTTTTTTCCTTAAATAAGGAGACCAAAACTGCACACAGCATTCGAGATGTGGTCTCACCAATGCCCTGTATAACTGAAGCATAACATCCTTACTTTTATTTTCAATTCCTCTCATAATAAAGGATAGCATTCCATTAGCCTTCTTTATAACTTGCTATACCTGCATACTAACTTTTTGTGACTCATGCACTAGAACACCTAGATCCCTCTGCACCTTGGAATTCTGCAGTCACTGTCCATTTAAGTAATACTCTGCTTTTTTTATTCCTCCTGCCAAAGTGAACAACTTCACATTTTCCCACATTATACCCCATCTGCCAGATTTCTGCCCACTTACACAACCTATCTATATCAGTCTGCAGCCTCTATGTCCTCTTCATGACATATTTTCCTACATGTCTTTGTGCCATCTGCAAATTTGTACCTAATATGGAATTTATTTTGATTTATTTTGAAATGTTTTTGGGCATGTTAATAATTTCTGAATAATATGGAGTTTATTTTAGCATATTAATCCACGTTGTATTATAAAAGAAAGAAGGGAATCTGTTAATTGTGTATCAATTGTTTGATTATATGCAGGTGGAGGGTGTTAACTCGCAGACTCGGAGGGCGGGGTTCCAGACCGGTAAGTATAAAAAACTTACCTCGGGGATTCTCAGAGCAGACTCGGAGGGCGGAGTTCCAGATCAGCAAGTATAAAAAACTTACCTCGGAGATTCTCGGAGCAGACTCGGAGGACGGAGTTCCAGACCGGTAAGTATAAAAAACTTACGTCGGAGCAGACTCGGAGGGTGGAGTTCCAGAGCGGTAAGTATAAAAACTTACCTCGGGGACTCTCGGAGCAGACTCGGAGGACGGAGTTCCAGACCGGTAAGTATAAAAAACTTACGTCGGAGCAGACTCGGAGGGTGGAGTTCCAGAGCGGTAAGTATAAAAAACTTACCTCAGAGATTCTCGGAGCAGACTCGGAGGGCGGAGTTCCAGAGCGGTAAGTTACCTCGGGTGGGGAAAAGAAAACTGAAAAAGTGATGTCACAGGAAAGCTGTGACCTGATTGGCTGGTAGGGAATCTGTACCGGATTTGAAAATAAAACTGATAAAAATTGATTAAAACACTAATGAACTAATTAATAAGTAGAGTAACTAAACCAGAGGGAGGAGATTACTGTATTTAGTTAGCATTTACTATTTATTGTAGAAATCTAGCACTAGGGACCATATAGTTAAGTGTATCATAATTTAGTAAGGATTTAATAAGTATTTATTTATTTTATATTAATTAACTAATTAGTGCTAGACATGACAGTTAGAGGGGTAAAGTGCTTCACCTGTGAGATGTGGAAGTCCGTGACGTTTCCAGCGTTCCGGGCGACGACATCCGCAGGAAGTGTATCCAGTTGCAGCTCCTCATAGACCGCATGGATTGGTTGGAGCGGCAACTGGATGCACTTAGGAGCATGCAGGTGGCAGAAAGCGTCATAGACAGGAGTTTTAGAGAAGTGGTTACACCCAAGGTGCAGGCAGAT
Organism: Heterodontus francisci; assembly: GCF_036365525.1. NCBI lineage: Eukaryota > Metazoa > Chordata > Chondrichthyes > Heterodontiformes > Heterodontidae > Heterodontus > Heterodontus francisci. The sequence goes on from NC_090387.1 coordinate 46,232,691, forward strand.
AGATGGGTGACAGCTAGAAGGGGCAGACAGTCAGTGCAGGAATCCCCTGTGGCTATCCCCCTCTCTAACAAGTATACCGTTTTGGATACTGTTGGGGGGGATGGCCTATCAGGGGAAAACAGCAGCAGCCAGAGCAGTGGCACCACGGCTGGCACTGTTGTTCAGCAGGGAGGGAAAAAGCGCAGAAGAGCAATAGTTATAGGTGACTCTATAGTCAAGGGCACAGATAGGTGCTTCTGTGGACGTGAAAGAGACTTCAGGATGGTATGTTGCCTCCCTGGTGCCAGGGTCAAGGATGTCTCTGAACGGACAGGGGGCATTCTGAAGGGGGAGGGTGAACAGCCAGAAGTTGTGGTACACATCGGTACCAATGACATAGGTAGGAAGAGTGATGAGGTCCTGCAGGGGGAGTTTAGGGAGTTAGGTAGTAAGTTTAAAAAACAGGACCTCGAGGGTTGTAATCTCTGGATTACTCCCTGTGCCACGTGCCAGTGAGGCTAGAAATAGGAAGATAGTGCAGCTAAACACGTGGCTGAGCAGCAGGTGTAGAAGGGAGGGTTTCAGATATCTGGACCATTGGGCTCTCTTCAGGGATAGATGGGACCTGTACAAGAAGGACGGGTTGCATCTAAACTGGAAGGGCACTAATATCCTGGCTGCAAGGTTTGCTAGCGTCACTCGGGAGGGTTTAAACTAGTGTGGCAGGGGGGTGGGAACCAGAGCAGTAGGACAGCAAGTGAAATAAATGAGGAGGACATAGTAAATAAGGCCAGTAGGACTAAGGAAGAGCAGGCAGGGAGATGTTGCTGAGCACAGTGGGACTGGTGGTCTGAAGTGCATTTGTTTCAATGCGAGAAGTATAACAGGTAAGGCAGATGAACTTAGAGCTTGGATTAGTACTTGGAAATATGATGTTGTTGTTATTACAGAGACTTGGTTGAGGGAAGGGCAGGATTGGCAGCTAAATGTTCCAGGCTTTAGAAGCTTCAGGCGGGATAGAGGGGGATGTAAAAGGGGTGGGGGAGTTGCATTACTGGTTAAGGAGAATATCACAGCTGTACAGCGGGAGGACACCTCAGAGGGGTCATGCAGCGAGGCAATATGGGTGGAGCTCAGGAATAGGAAGGGCACAGTCACGATGTTGGGGGTTTACTACAGGCCTCCCAACAGCCAGCGGGAAGTAGAGGAGCACATATGTAGACAGAATTTGGAAAGATGTAAAGGTAACAGGGTTGTGGTGGTGGGTGATTTTAACTTCCCCTATATTGACTGGGACTCATTTAGTGCTAGGGGCTTAGATGGGGCAGAATTTGTGAGGAGCATCCAGGAGGGCTTCTTGAAACAGTATGTAGATAGTCCAGCTAGGGATGGGGCCATTCTGGACCTGGTATTGGGGAATGAGCCCGGCCAGGTTGTCGAAGTTTCAGTGGGGGAGCATTTCAGGAACAGTGACCATAATTCCATAAGTTTTAAGGTACTTGTGGATAAGGATAAGAGTAGTCTTCGGGTGAAGGTGCTAAATTGGAGGAAGGCTAATTATAACAATATTAGGCAGGAACTGAAGAATTTAGATTGGGGGCGGCTGTTTGAGGGTAAATCAACATCTGACATGTGGGAGTCTTTCAAACGTCAGCTGATTAGAATCCAGGACCAGCATGTTCCTGTGAAGAAGAAAGACAAGTTTGGCAAGTTTCGGGAAGCTTGGATAACACGGGATATTGTGAGCCTAGTCAAAAAGAAAAAGGAAGCATTTGCAAGGGCTGGAAGGCTAGGAACAGATGAAGCACTTGAGGAATATAAAGACAGTAGGAAGGAACTAAAGCAAGGAGTTAGGAGGGCTAAAAGGGGTCATGAAAAGTCATTGGCAAACAGGATTAAGGAAAATCCCAAGGCTTTTTATATGTATATAAAGAGCAAGAGGGTAACCAGGGAAAGGGTTGGCCCACTCAAGGACAGAGATGGGAGTCTATGTGTAGAGCCAGAGGAAATGGGCGAGGTGCTAAATGAGTACTTTGCATCAGTATTCACCAAAGAGAAGGACTTAGTGGATGATGAGCCGAGGAAAGGGAGTGCAGATAGTCTTAGTCATCTCACTATCAAAAAGGAGGAGGTGTTGGGTGTCTTGCAAAGCATTAAGGTCCCCAGGGCCTGATAGGATCTACCCTAGAATACTGAGGGAGACAAGGGAAGAAATTGCTGGGGCCTTGACAGAAATCTTTGCATCCTCATTGGCTACAGGTGAGGTCCCAGAGGACTGGAGAACAGCCAATGTTGTGCCTTTGTTTAAGAAGGGTGGCAAGGATAATCCAGGAAATTATAGGCCAGTGAGCCTTACGTCAGTGGTAGGGAAACTATTAGAGAGGATTATTCGGGACAGGATTTACTCCCATTTGGAAACAAACAAACTAATTAGCGAGAGGCAGCATGGTTTTGTGAAGGGGAGGTCGTATCTTACTAATTTGATTGAGTTTTTTGAGGAAGTGACGAAGATGATTGATGAAGGAAGGTCAGTGGATGTTATCTATATGGACTTTAGTAAAGCCTTTGACAAGGTCCCGCATGGCAGACTGGTGCAAAAGGTGAAGTCACACGGGATCAGAGGTGAGCTGGCAAGATGGATACAGAACTGGCTCGGTCATAGAAGACAGAGGGTATCAGTGGATGGGTGTTTTTCTGAATGGAGGGATGTGACTAGTGGTGTTCCGCAGGGATCAGTGCTGGGACCTTTGCTCTTTGTAGTATATAAATGATTTGGAGGAAAATGTAGCTGGTCTGATTAGTAAGTTTGCGGATGACACAAAGGTTGGTGGAGTTGCGGATAATGATGAGGATTGTCAGAGGATACAGCAGGATATAGATCGGTTGGAGACTTGGGCGGAGAAATGGCAGACGGAGTTTAATCTGGACAAATGTGAAGTAATGCATTTTGGAAGATCTAATGCAGCTGGAAGGTATACAGTAAATGGCAGAACCCTTAGGAGTATTGACAGGCAGAGAGATCTGGGCGTACAGGTCCACAGGTCACTGAAAGTGGCAACGCATGTGGATAAGGTAGTCAAGAAGGCATACGGCATGCTTGCCTTCATTGGTCGGGGCATAGAGTATAAAAATTGGCAAGTCATGTTGCAGCTGTACAGAACCTTAGTTAGGCCACACTTAGAATATTGTGTGCAATTCTGGTCGCCACACTACCAGAAGGACGTGGAGGCTTTGGAGAGGGTACAGAGGAGGTTTACCAGGATGTTGCCTGGTCTGGAGGGCATTAGCTATGAGGAGAGGTTGGAAAAACTCTGATTGTTTTCACTGGAACGACGGAGGTGGAGGGGCGACATGATAGAGGTTTACAAAGTTATGAGCGGCATGGACAGAGTGGATAGTCAGAAAATTTTTCCCAGGGTAGAAGAGTCAGTTACTAGGGGACATAGGTTTAAGGTGTGAGGGGCAAAGTTTAGAGGGGATGTGCAAGGCAAGTTTTTTACACAGAGGGTGGTGAGTGCCTGGAACTTGCTGCCAGGGGAGGTGGTGGAAGCAGATACGATAGCAACGTTTAAGAGACATCTTGACAAATATATGAATAGGAAGGGAATAGAGGGATATGGGCCCCGGAAGTGCAGAAGGTGTTAGTTTAGGCAGGCATCAAGATCAGCGCAGACTTGGAGGGCCGAATGGCCTGTTCCTGTGCTGTACTGTTCTTTGTTCTTTGTTTGTCTTACTTGAGCACTTATAAGCAGACACTTGCTCAGATTGATGGAGGGTTTGAGTCTGGAGCTCCATGTTTGTATTCCTTTTACTCTGTACAATAAATGTGAAACTGAGTAAAGATAGGCTCCAACATTATCCTTCTATAACAAGCCTTCTGGAGTAGATCACCATGTCTCTGGCATATAAACGAATGGCCTCCTTTAAGAGACTGGCAACCCTCATAGTGACTGTGCACCGACCCTCACAATGTGGCCTCATCCATGAGCTGTGATAAGCAATGGGTAGGCAAGATGGCCCTGAGACACAATAGGCCTGTTGCCAGGTCTTGAACCACTCCAGGTAAGCAGGGTAGTGGAGATGGGCCTTGAAAGAGTCAAGGAGTGGCTGTCTGCAACCTATGGGTCTCTTCGCAAGGCGTTCCCTGCATTGATGGAGGATTCTTGCCCCTTTGACAGTGACACGAATGCTGCATGAAGCCCCGATGATCGAGGCAGCCGGTGCACAGATGCAGGTGGCCCTGAACGTGCAGGGACCCTCTAGGGCTCAGGCACACAGTGGCAGTCTACCAGGGCTATCTCGGGCATCAGAGCAGAAAAGGCAGCAGTCTGCCTGTACATCAACTGTAGGCACCAGGAGAGCACAACGTAGGAGCACCTGGAAGCCCTCGCGTAAACGCACCTAGTAGCACTTGGGGTCTCACTGGGTGGTATATATTTGGTGAATGCCACAATGATAGAGCTTTCTGCAACTTTAAAGTTCTTAGAATACATGTTTTAACTTCTCATCTGTTCATTTCTGCACCAATGGGCTGTTTCTTAATGTTAAGGCCTTGAGATTGAGGGCATGATGAGATGTGAGCAGAATGAGGGCTAATGGTGAATGTACTCCTTAGAATGATGTAATGACAAGGCCAATGAGATGGTAAGGGCATTAAATGAAAGACCACCAAGGCTTTCTCAGGGACAAGACTGAAACAATTCCAGGGGCATTTAACGGAATCTCAGGAGAAATGTATGCTTATGAATGAGTCGTGTTTCTCCCTGACACACACGTCAATCCTGATGACATCAAACCCATGGGTGCATTTCCATTGACTACCTGGTGTCGAAGTGCCTCCACCTCATCCTCCTTCTCGAAGTGGCCTCAACTCCTCCTCCTCCAGCATTCCACACAGGTTCTCTACCACCAGTCTAGACAGGTGCAGACTTCAGAGACACTGGTGCTCTGACATCTCCATGAAGCTAAGCCTTTGCCTGTAAAACCCTTTCAGTTGGACTGTGCCTTCTGCAAACATTAGTCTGCCTCATTGCCTCTATGTTCCCTCCTTGTCCATGGCTCATCGCAGCTTCATGATGCTGGTGCTCTTCTGGCCATTGCAGCCCTGCTGCATGTGGTTGAACCTGCCTGTCTCTCCTACTCTCCTCCTTACTGGAGGAGTTAAACTCAGAACGCAGAGCACATATTGAGTTGGAGCCTTCAAGGTGCAATGACTCTTAACCCCCTACTGCTACCTGTACTCGCTGCAGTGGACCTAGAAGATAACCGTCCATTAACATTCCTCCACTATGGCCTCACACTCTGCAATCTCTACAAATGAACAGACTTTCACTTATCTGAAGCTCTGCCTTCCTGGTTGACAACACAGCTGCATTGAATGGCTGTCACTTCCAGTCACCACTCACCTGCTGCTGAGCTCTTGCCTCCTTTGAGCAGACGAGTAGCTGACACTCTGGGGAACCCATGGACCCCACGAAAAATTTATAAAGCACTGCAAAATCACACTCAATTGCCCGTTTAACAGCTTCAATTGCCTGCCTACCATGGTTCTGTGCATTCCCAATCCTGCTGCCCAACCATCCCTGGGAAATTTTCCTGGTGGCAGGAAGACATCAGAGATTGGCCCTGATGCATCCCCCCACCATTTTTCCAGACCCCCCGCTTCCAAGCCTGTTGCCACAGGACCGGCAAAATTCCAGCCAATGGCCGGAATATTACACCCCCACAGGTGTAGGTTGGTGACGGGGGAGATGTAATATTGAGTGGGAGGGAGGGGCTGCCGTTTCCACCACCCCCGCTGCAATTTTACCAGGGGCGGCGGCAGCAAGAAACGACCCACCCAGCCCAGGCCACCCCCTCCCAACCAACTCCTCCTTGCCTCGCCGGGGCCTGGCCAATTGTCCCTGGTGAGGCCCCAAAACTTACCTGTCTTCCGCGGTCGAAGTCCTGCTGTTGGCTGGCTGTAGTCCTGGTTGCGCTGCTGGAACTGAGAGCTGCCAGCCCGCTGATTGGCTGGCAGCTCCATTAGGCAGGATTTCCTGCATCAGAGAGGTGGAAGTCCCGCCCAAGTCTGGGTCACGTAAAATCCTGACGTGGCTCCCAGGCCCAGCGGAGGCAGGCTCAACCCTGAACTTTTGGCCTGTGGGCAGGGCCTCCCGCCCAACGTAAAATTCCAGCCAATGTGTTTGTTTCATCAATCCAAAGATCACTAGATAGATGTCGATAATGAACATTCAACCAATGTTAACTCATCCATCCAGAATAAATAGCAGCCAACTGCTTCACAAATTATTTCAAATTTTTGTCACCCATTCCAAGCACTGATCATTATGTTGATATATTGGTAATGAGAAGATCTGCAGAAATGAGCTCTTGCAAAATCCAAATAAATCCCAAGTCAGATCTATTGAGCTACGAAGGAATTCTCAACACAAAGTTTCACCTCTGAACAAGAATGTGGAGAAAGGTAGTAGAGTTCTTATCTACCGGTCTTCATACACAACAGAGTGATAGTGTAATAAAAGCAAAATACTGCGGATGCTGGAAATCTGAAATAAAAACAAGAAATGCTGGAACCACTCAGCAGGTCTGGCAGCATCTGTGGAAAGAGAAGCAGAGTTAACGTTTCGGGTCAGTGACCCTTCTTCGGAATTGGCAAATATTAGAAATGTCACAGGTTATAAGCAAGTGAGGCGGGGGTGGGGCAAGAGATAACAAAGGAGAAGGTGTAGATTGGACAAGGCCACATGGCTGACCAAAAGGTCATGGAGCAAAGGCAAACAATATGTTAATGGTGTGTTGAAAGACAAAGCATTAGTACAAATAGGGTGTTAACAGACTGAAGGTTGAACAGCAGCAAGTCCAAACATGAAAAAAAACAGTGGGTAAGCAAACTGAACAAACTAAGATGAAATGAAATAAACATCAAAAAAAAGTTGTAAAAAATGTAAAAAAGAAAAAAAGAAAAAATAACTAAAAATAAAAGTAAAATGGGGGACCCATCATGCTCTGAAATGATTGAACTCAATGTTCAGGCCGGCAGGCTGTAGTGTGCCTAATCGGTAAATGAGATGCTGTTCCTCGAGCTTGCGTTGATGTTCACTGGAACTCTGCAGTAATCCCAGGACAGAGCTGTGAGCATGAGAGCAGGGGGGAAGTGTTGAAATGGCAAGCAATCGGAAGCTCAGGGTCCTGCTTGCGGACTGAGCGGAGGTGTTCCGCAAAGCGGTCACCCAGTCTGCGTTTGGTCTCCCCAATGTAGAGGAGACCACATTGTGAACAGCGAATACAGTATACTACATTGAAAGAAGTACAAGTAAATCGCTGCTTCACCTGAAAGGAGTGTTTGGGGCCTTGGATAGTGAGGAGAGAGGAGGTAAATGGGCAGGTGTTACACCTCCTGTGATTGCAGGAGAAGGTGCCATAGGACGGGGACGAGGTGGTGGGGGTAATGGAGGAGTGGACCAGGTTGTCGCGGAGGGAACGATCCCTTCGGAATGCTGACAGGGGAAGGGAGGGGAAGATGTGTTTGGTCGTGGCATCACGCTGGAGGTGGCAGAAATGACGGAGGATGATCCTTTGGTTATGGAGGCTGATGGGGTGGAAAGTGAGGACAAGGGGAACCCTGTCATGGTTCTGGGAGGGATTGGAAGGGGTGAGGGTAGAGGTGCGGGAAATGGGCCGGACATGGTTGAGGGCCCTGTAAACAACAGTGGGGGGGGGGGGGGGAAGCCTCGGTTGAGGAAAAAGGAGGTCATATCAGAAGCACCGTCATGGAAGATAGCATCATCAGAGCAGATGCGTCGGAGACGGAGAAACTGGGAGAATGGAATGGCGTCCTTACAGGAGGTAGGGTGTGAAGAAGTGTAGTCAAGGTAGTTGTGGGAGTCGGTGGGCTTATAATGGATATTAGTAGACAACCTATCCCTAGAGATAGAGACAGAGAAGTCGAGGAAGGGAAGGGAAGTGTCAGAGATGGACCATGTAAAGGTGAGAGAAGGGTGGAAATTGGAAGCAAAGTTGATAAAGTTTTCCAGTTCGGGGCGGGAGCAGGAAACGGCACCAATACAGTCATCAATGTACCGGAAAAAGAGTTGGGGGAGGGGGCCTGAGTAGGACCGGAACAAAGAATGCTCGACATATCCCACAAAAAGACAGGCATAACTAGGACCCATGCGGGTACCCATAGCAACACCTTTTACTTGAAGGAAGTGAGTGGAGTTGAAGGAGAAGTTGTTCAATGTGAGAACAAGTTCAGCCAGGCAGAGGAGGGTGGTGGTGGATGGGGACTGGTTGGGCCTCTGTTCAAGGAAGTGATAGTGTAACGTTGAACCTGTCTTAACCAAATAATTCTAGCCCAGTAAGAGAATGATACACAACAGAGTGTATCATAGGCTCGATCAGAAGTATATCTATCCAGTGTATATAACTTTTAAAAAATCATTTCTCATCCTATTGTTTGATGTATGGAGAATCCACTTTATTCAATCCATGTTTACATAAATAAAAACATATATGTAACGTAACTAAATAATCTCAAATATCAAACGAAACAATTAGTGAAGCGATGGTGACAGATCATTTTTGCAATTGCTTCGATTCAAACTTTAAACCGTAGGTTATGCTAATGTTACAATTGCTTCCTTTTTTGTTACATTATGAAGATTTGTGTTTTAAAACTGAAAAAAAGATTCCATAGGTGTTCGAACTTTGTTTTTTTTAAAAGGGGTCATCAGAAGGTCTTTTGGATTGAGCTTATAAACAAAAGTTACTGGAAGGCACCTATTTTCAGATAAATACACAACAGGGGACTTTTTTGACTTGGGGAAGATGTTTACAGAGAAGTGACAGGTCAAGATTTATGGGGTCAGGAGGCTTGACTCCTGAGATGTTTTTGGTTTCGCTTTGGAAAGGCAGTTGGTATATGGACAATGGTTTAAAAATTAAAGAATCAACCTTCCAAGAACAAGCCCCAATTGTTCCAGCTCTTTGAGAAGCAAGTGTAAGAAACTGCCTGAAGTCCCTGTTGCTGCATTTTTCCTGAAAGGCCTGCCTAAATTGATCTTCAATGCAGCTGACAAGAACTGTTCTTTTTTTTTATTTATTTGTTTCATGGCATGTGGGCATCACTGGCCAGGCCAGCATTTATTGCCCATCCCTAATTGCCCTTGAAAAGGTGGTGGTGAGCTGCTTTCTTGAACCATTGCAGTCCATATGGGGTGGGTACACCCACAATGCTATTAGGAAGGGAGTTCCAGGATTTTGACCTAGCAAAAGTGAAGGAACAGCAATATAGTTCCAAGTCAGGGTGGTGTGTGGCTTGGAGGGGAACTTGCAGGCTGCTACCCTTGTCCTTCTAGGTGATAGAGGTCATGGGTTTGGAAGGTGCTGTCTGAGTAGCCTTGGTGTGTTGCTGCAGTGCATATTGTAGATGTTACACACTGCTGTCACTGTGCATTGGTGGCGGAGGGAGTGAATGTTTGTGGACAGGGTACCAATCAAGTGGGTTGCTTTGTCCTGGATGGTGTTGTGCTTCTTGAGTGTTGTTGGAGATGCACCCATCTAGGCTGGTGGAGAGTATTCTATCACACTCCTGACTTGTGCCTTGTAGATGGTGGACAGGCTTTGGGGAGTCAGGGGGTGAGTTACTCGCCACAGGATTCCTAGCCTCTGACCTGCTCTGGTAGCCACGGTATTTATATGACTACGCCAGTTCAGTTTCTGGTCAATGGTAACCCTCAAGATCTGAATGGTGGGGGATTCAGCGATGGTAATGCCATTGAATGTCAAGGGGAGATGGTTAGATTTTTGTTGGAGATGGTCATTGCCTGGCATTTGTGTAGCACGAATGATACTTGCCACTTGTCAGCCCAAACCTGGTCTTGCTGCATTTCTGCACGGACTGCTTCAGTATCTGAGGAGTCGCGAATGGTGCTGAACATTGTGCAATCATCAGTGAACATACCCACTTCTGACCTTATGACTGAAGGAAGGTCATTGATGAAGCAGTTGAAGATGGTTCAGCCTTGGACACTGAGGAACTCCAGCAGTGATGTCCTGGAACTCAGATGATTGACCTCCAACAACCAAGGCCATCTTCCTTTGCACTTGGTATGATTCCAACCAGCAGAGAGTTTTCCCCCTGATTCCCATTGACTCCAGGGCTCCTTCATGCCATATTCCGTCAAATGCTGCCTTGATGTCAAGAGCAGTCACTCTCACCTCACGCCTTGAGGTCAGCTCTTTTGTCCATGTTTGAACGGCTGTAATGAGGTCAGGAGCTGAGTGGCCCTGGCGGAACCCAAACTGAGCATCACTGAGCAGGTTATTGCTAAGCAAGTGCCGCTTGATAGCACTGTCAATGACACCTTCCATCACTTTACTGATGATCAAGAGTAGACTGATGGGGCGGTATTGGCCGGGTTAGATTTGTCCTGCTTTTTGTGTACAGGACATAGCTGGGCAATTTTCCACATTGTCAGGTAGATGCCAGTGTTGTAGCTATACTGGAACAGTCTGGCTATGGGCGCAGCATGTTCTGGAGCACAGGTCTTCAGTGCTTTTGCCGGAACGTTGTCAGGTCCCATAGCCTTTGCAGTAACCAGTGCCTTCAGTCTTTTCTTGATATCACATGGAGTGAATTGAATTGGCTGAAGACTGGCATCTGTGATGCTGGGGACCTCAGGGGGAGGCCGAGATGGATCATCCACTTCGCACTTCTGGCTGAAGATTGTTGTAAATGCTTCTTTCGCACTGATATGCTGTGCTCATCATTGAGGATAGGGATATTTGTGAAGCCACCTCCTCCTGTTAGTTGAAACAAAATACTGCAGATGCTGGAAATCTGAAATAAAAACAGAAAGTGCTGGAAAAACTCAGAAAAACCCAGTTCTGAAGAAGGGTCACTGACCTGAAATGTTAATTCTGCTTCTCTCTTTACAGATGCTGCCAGACCTGTTGAGTTTTTCCAGCACGTTCTGTTTTTGTTCCTCATGTTAATTGTTTAATTGTCCACACCATTCATGACTGGACGTGGCAGGACTGCAGAACTTAGATCTAATCTGTTGATTATGGGATCGCTTAGCTCTGTCTATCGCATGCTGCTTCTGTTTCGCATGCAAGTAGTCCTGGGTTGTAGCTTCACCAAGTTGATATCTCATTTTGAGGTATGCCTGGTGCTGCTCCTGGCATGCCCTCCTGCACTCTTCTTTGAACCAGGGTTGATCCCCCGGCTTGTTGGTAATGTTAAAGTGGGGGATATGCCAGGCCATGAGGTTACAGATTGTGTTTGAGTATAATTCTGCTGCTGCTGATGTGCCTCATGGATGCCCAGTTTTGCCTTGCTCGATCTGTTCAAAATCTATCTCATTTAGCACAGTGGTAGTGCCACACAACACGATGGAAAGTATCTTCAATGTGAAGACGGGACTTCATCTCCACAAGGACTGTGGTCAGCCTTCCCAATACTGTCATGGACAGATGCAACTGCGCAGGCAGATTGGTGAGAATGAGGTCAAATATGTTTTCCCTCTTGTTGGTTCCCTCACCACCTGCCACAGACCCAGTCTAGCAGCTGTGTCCTTTAGGACTCAACCAGCTCAGTCAGTCATGGTGCTACTGAGCCACTCTTGGTGATGGACATTGAAGTCCCCCACCCAGGGTACATTCTGCACCCTTGCCACCCTCAGTGCTTCCTCTAAGTGGTGTTCAACATGGACGAGTATTCATTCATCAGCTGAGTGGGGATAGTAGGTGGTAATCAGCAGGAGGTTTCCTTGCCCATGTTTGACTTGATGCCATGAGACTTCATGGGGTCAATAGTCGATCTGGAGGACTCCCAGGGCAATTCCCTCCCACTGCGCTGCCACCTCATCTGGGTCTGTCCTGCCGGTAGGACAGGACATACCCAAGGATGGTGATAGTGGTGGTTGGGACATTGTCTGTAAGGTATGATTCTATGAGTATGACTATGTCAGGCTGTTGCTTGACTAGTCTGTGGGACAGCTCTCCCAACTTTTTCACAAGCCCCCGGATGTTAGTAAGGAGGACCTTGCAGGGTCGACAAAGCTGGGTTTGCCATTGTCATTTCCGGTGCTGAGGTCGATGCCAGGTGGTCCATCCGGTTTAATTTCTTATTGACTTTTTAGTGATTAGGGCCAACTGAGTGGCTTTCTAGGCCATTTCAGAGGGCATTTCAGAGTCAACCACATTGCTGTGGGTCTGGAGGGTCCTTGGTAGGCCAGACCAGGTAGGGACAGCAGATTTTCTTCCCTAAAGGACATTAGTGAACCAGATGGGTTTTTGCAACAATCGACAATGGTTTCATGGCCATCATTAGACTAGCTTTTTAATGGATAAAATGAAGATCCCAGTGACAGCCATCTATGCATATTTGGGATGCCAAACCAAAACAAAGAGCATCTGACATCTTTCCATAACTTCTCTTTCTTTCTTCAAGAATTAGCTCAGTTAACTGAGTGCAAAGATGGTACAAAGCAGAAATGTATTAGCTAAAGAGGTAAAGAGTGAATAAGTATGAGTAGGAAAATGTGTTTTAAAATGTTTTCATCTTCTATTTTTTCCACACTTTATAATGAAACACATTTAAAAATAGTGTTTCATTCCTATGAATTGTGGCAGTGTTACGAGTGCTTCCTTTTTTTTGTTAAATTATGAGGATTTCTGTTTTAAAACTGAAAAAAGATTCCATAGATGCTGAAACCTTTTTTTTTAAAAAACAGGTCATCAGAAGGTCTTTTGGATTGAGCTTATAAACGACAGCTACTAGAAGGCACCTATTTTCAGATAAATACCCAGCAGGGGGCTTTTTTTGACTTGGGGAAGATGTTTATAGAGAAGTGAGGGGTCAAGATTTATAGGGGTCAGGAGGCTTGACTCCTGAGATGTTTTTGGTTTCGCTTTGGACAGGCAGTTGCGATATATACAATGGTTTGAAAAGGAGTTAAAGAATCAACCTGCCAGGGACAAGCCACAACTCAGCCTGTTCCAGCTCTTTGAAAAGCCTGCCAGTTTTCCATCTCTTTGAGAAGCAAGTGTAAGAAACTCCCTGAAACCCCCGTTGCTGCAATTTTCCTGCAAAGCCTGCCCAAACTGATTTTCAACATCACCTGACAAGAACTGTTCTAGGGAGATCCCAGTGACAGCTGTCTATGTACTTGGGATGCCAAACCAAAACAAAGGACATCTGACATCTTTCCATAACTTCTCTTTTTTCTTCAAGAATTAGCAAGTATTCAGCCAAAATACTCTTTTTGTCTGTTTTTTTTTTGTAATGGATCTTTAAAGAGTAAATCTCTTTATTTTGCGATTAACCGATGTATGTGTGTGTGTGTGTTAGGGGCTAAGGTAAAAATCGAACTTTTATATTTCTTTCTGTGTGTTAATGCTTTGCATCGTTAGTGGTTAAGACTTGTTTTATAATAAACTGATAATTTTGTTGTTTATTGAAGAAATCTGGTTGCTGTATTTTTTTCTGGGATAAAGATAGAGTTTATGATCGACCATATCGGTAACTGGGAAAAAATGTTAATATATGTTGTGACTTGTGGAGAAGTGGGACTAGAAAAATAGTGCACTTCTCTCGCTTTAATCATAACACTAGTGAAAGATTGTAGAAGTCAGCACATTGGGAAATAGTCCAACAGTAGAAATGTCTTAATGATTTTCTCTTTCCCTCATTCTCCTTGTGGAATCATGGTTCACACCCTGCTACTAAATCAATGGGATGAGTTCCCACCAAATAGACTGCAACAATTAGATACTCTCCCCTATTGCTTACTGATAAAAATTAAAATGAAGTTGCATGTGTTACTGTGGCTCCAGTATCCATGATTTATTAGAAACTACAGCAGAATACATAAAATTACTTCACAAGTGCTGCCATTTTATTTTTTATTAGAATGGAGAAAACACATCTTTTGAACAGGTTGCCCCCGGAAGCCAGCCTGCTAGATTGGTTTGGCTGCTGTCAGGCAGGGAATGCTCCAGGACTATCCACAGCCCAGAAGCAGTCCATAGAAAAAACAGAAAATGCTGGAAATATGCAGCAGGTCTAGCAGCATGCGTGGAGAAAGATACATCGCGTTTCAGGTCGATGGCTTTTCATCAGATCAGGCGGGGGAAAATACTCCTGCTCCTCCTGGTCCACAAGCAGTACTGTAAAGAAACTTACCGGATGGATTCAGTCTTTCCACCTCTTTTTACCTGCTGATTTTCCCAAGGCCTGAGAAACTCAGCTGACTGTGGTTAAAAATAAAAATGTTTTCAAATTTGAGGCCCGCAACCCCCTTCAATGACCGACCCACCTCCTGATAGCAGATTGGTCACCCTCCCCATCACACTTCATTCAAACTGTAAGTGGGTGAGTTCAAGGTAGGCTGGTTTCGGTTTCAGATTGTTATCTTACCTGGAGAGAGTCAGGAGCAGCAGCAGCAGTGGCGGACTTGCAAGGCACCTACCGGAGAGGGAATAAATCTAGACCCAGGCTTGGGGCCTTCCACTTACCTGGAGAGAGTCAGGAGCAGTGGTGGCAGCATAGAGTTATAGAGTCATAGAGTTATACAGCACCGAAACAGGCCCTTCAGCCCATCTTCTCTGTGCTGGCCATCAAGCACCTAACTACTCTAATCCCATTTTCCAGCACTTGGCCCCTAGCCTTGTATGCTGTGGCATTTCAAGTGCTCATTTAAATACTTCTTAAATGTTGTGAGGGTTCCTGCCTCTACCACCACTTCAGGCAGTGCGTTCCATATTCCAACCACCCTCTGAGTGAAATAATTTTTCCTGAAATCCCCTCTAAACCTCCAGCCCCTTACTTTAAATCTATGCCCTCTGGTTATTGACACTTCCACTAAGGAAAAATGTTTCTTCCTATCTAACCTATCAATGCCCCTCATAAGTTTGTATACCTCAATCAGGTCCCCCCTCAGCCTTCTCTGCTCTAAGGAAAACAACTTTCTATACGCCTCGAATGCCTCCGCTGTTTTCAGCACTCTGTATCTGCCATAAGCCTCCTTTCATTCCCTGATCCAATCTTCTATATCCCTTGACATCCAGGGTTCCCTGGACTTGTTGGTCCTACCCTTCACCTTCACGGGTACATGTTGGCTCTGAACTCTCATTATTTCCTCTTTGAATGACTCCCACTGGTCTGATGTAAACTTTCCTACGAGTAGCTGCTCCAATCCACTTTGACTAGATCCTGCTTTATCATATTGAAATCGGCCTTCCCCCCAATTCAGTATCTTTATTTCCAGTCCCTCTTTGTCCTTTTCCATAACTACCTTAAATCTTAGATTTATGGTCACTATCCCCGAAATGCTCCCCCACTGACACTTCTACCACTTGTCCGGCTTCATTCCCTAGGATTAGGTCCAGTACTGCCCCTTCTCTTGTAGCAGTGGACCCTGCAAGGAACCTACTGGGGAGAGACTAAATACAGATCCAGGCTCAGGGCCTGTCACTTACCTGGAGAGAGCAGCAATGGCAGCGGCAGTGGAGGACCTGCGAGGAACCTACCAGGGAGAGAATAAATCCAGACCCAGGCTCAGGGCCTTCCACTTACCTGGAGAGAGTCGGGAGCAGTGGCGGCAGGAGCGGACCCTGCAAGGAACCTACTGGGGAGAGACTAAATCCAGACCCAGACTCGGGGCCTGTCACTTACCTGGAGAGAACGGCAATGGCAGCAGCAGTGTTGGACCTGCGAGGAAACTACCATGGAGAGAATAAATCCAGACCCAGGCTCGGGGCCTTCCACTTACCTGGAGCGAGTCGGCAGTGGCAGATCTGTGAGGAATCTACCTCTACTCTTTGAAAAAGAGAGAAAAAAAAAATCAAACCGTGACATCATAGGAAAACAGTGAGTTGATTGGTGAGTATTTGCTGCTTAGGAACTCAGTCTAAACAACTGGGAGTTTAGAAACATTTAAAATATTAATTATTAATCATAAGTAACAAGTGTGTAGCTGGTGAGTCTTATCTTTTATTACTATTATGAAGTTATTTCTACTATTGTTAGCGTTTCATTATTGGTAGGGTATATTAATAGTGGTAAGGTAAATTAGTATTAGTAAAGTTTAGTATTAGCAGTAGTAAGGTTATTATTACTATTGGTAGGGTTATTGGTATTAGTAGTAGCAGGATTTATTTGCCATACTAAGGTTTATTATCCAATAGATAGAGAATGGCAGGGCTGCGCCAATCTCAGGAATGCACATCCTATGCAATGTGGCAACTCCAGGATGCTTCTCAGGTCCTGGATAACCATATGTGTCTGAAGAGTCGTCAGTTGCAGCAGTATGAACTCCAGGTTGTGGAACTTGAGCTGCAGCTGGCGTCACTGTAGTGCATCTGTGGGGATGAGAGCTTCATGGATAGCATCTTTATCAATGTGGTCACCCTACAGCTTATGAGTATGCAGGCAGAGAAGGAATGGGTGACCACCAGACAGTCAAGAAGAAACAGGCAGGTAGTGCAGGAGTGCCCTGAATGCATCTCACTCTGCAACAGGTATTCAGCACTGAATACAAAAGAAAGTGAAGGTTCATCTGCGGAGTGCACCAGAGTCAAGGCCACGGCACTATGGCTGGCTCAGATGCACAGGGGAGCACAAGGAAGATTGGAAGAGCAATAATGATGGGCGATTCGATAGTCAGGGGAACAGACAGGTGTTTCTGTGGCTGCAGACGTGAATCCAGGATGGTGTGTTGCCTCCCTGGTGCGAGGGTCAAGGTTGTCACTGAATGGCTGCAGAACACTGAGAGGAGAGGATGAACAGCCAGCAGTCATGGTCCACATTGGTACCAACAACATAGGTAGGAAGAGGGATGTGATCCTGCAGAAAGAGTTTACTGAGCTAAATAAGAAATTAGCAAGCACGAGCTCAAAAGTAGTAATCTCCGGATTACTCCCAGTACCATACACAAGTGAATATAGAAATAGGAGGATAGTGCAGATCACTGAAGGTATTTAAAGAGGAGGTAGATTTTTGAAATATCGGAGTTGAGGGCTCTGAGGACCTGGCACGAAAGAGGAATTGCGGTCTGGGGCAGATCAGCCATGATCTTATTGAATGGCGGGGCAAGCTTGAGGAGTAGAATAGTCTGCTCCTGCTCCTATTTCTTATATTCTTATGAATGCGTGGCTGGAAAAATGGTGCAGGAGGGAGGGCTTTAGATTCCTGGGACTCTGGGACCAGTTCTGGAGAAGGTGGGACCTGTACAGGCTGGACAGGTTGCATCTGAACAGAGCTAGGACAAATTTCTTTGCTGGGCAATTTGCTAGTGCTATTGGGAAGGGTTTAAACTAACTTGGCAGGTGTGTGGGAACCAGGAGGAAATATCAGAGAGGAATACAAAGGTGCATAGAATACTGGGAGAGATAGATAGCACTAGAGTAGAGAATAGTATGTTATTAGGTAGGGTCAGATAAGGGAGAAAGTAATAAAGTCTAAATCAGGGTTGATGTGCATGTATGTGAATGCATGGACTGTTGTTAATAAGATTGGTGAGTTACAGGCACAGATTAACTTGTGAAAATAGGATGTTGTGGCTCTAACAGAGGCCTGGCTCAAAGAAGAGCAAGACTGGGTATTGACTATTCCTGGAAACAAGATGTTCAGGAAAGATAGAAAAGGGAAAAAAGGGGAGAGGTAGTGGTATTGATTAAGGAGAGCATTGCAGTGCTGGAGAAAACGATGTCCCAGAGGGGTCAAGGACAGAATCAATTTGGCTAGAGTTAAATAACAATTAAGGCACAGTTACATTCCTCAGTTTTGTTTAAAATCCACCAAATAGGGGAAGGATGTGAAAGAACAAATTTGCAAGGAAGTTTCAGAGAGGTGAAAAAATTATAGGGTAGTTGTAATGGGGGACTTTAATTATCCAAACATAGACTTGGATAGTAGTAGTTTAAAGGGCAGTGAGGGACAAGAGTTCCTAGTGTGTGTTCAGGAAAATATTCTATAGCAATATGTTTCTAGTCCAGCATGAAAGGAGGCACTGCTGCACCTAGTTCCTGGGAATGAGGTGGGCCAAGTGGATCAAGTATCTGTCGGAGATCATTTAGGGGACAGTGATCATTGTATCATAATGTTTAGGCTGACTATAGAAAAGGACAAATAACAATCTAGAGTAAGAATAATTAATTGGGGAAAAACCAACTTCAATGGGTTAAGAAAGGAGTTGGATGAATAAATTGGAGTCAAAGGTAGGCAGGAAAAATGGTAGCTGAACAATGAGCTACCTTCAAAGAAGAGATACATCGGGTCCAGTCAAGGTATGTTCCCTCAAAGGAGAAAGTAGGATAAACAAATCCAGAGCTTCCTGGATGACGAAAGAGGTAGAGATTAGATAAAGAAGAAAAAGTATGCTTATGACAGATGCCAGGTGGAAAATACTATTGAGAACCAGCTGAATATAGAAGGTCCAGAGGGGAAGTGAAAAAGCAAATAAGAGAGCATGAAAAGAGACTGGAAGCTAACATTAAAGGTTTCTATAGATATATAAATAGTAAATGGGCTGATTAAGAACCATAAAAGGGATTTACACATGGAGGCAGAGGGCATAGCTGAGGTATAAAATGAATACTTTGCATCTGTCTTTACCAAGGAAGAAGATGCAACCCCGCCAATGGTGAAAGAGGAGGTAATTCAGACACTAGAAGGATTTAAAATTGATAGAGAACATGTTATTTAGGCTGTCTGTACTTAAAGTGGATAAAGCATCTAAGGATACTGAGGGAAGTGAGGGTGAACGTTGCGGAGGCACTGGCCATAATTTTTCAGTCTTCCTTAGACTCAGGGTGGTGCCAGAGGACTGGAGAATTTCAAACATTACTCCCTTGTTCAAAAAAGTCAGTTCAACATTGGTGGTGGGGAAACTTCTGGAAAGAATAATTTGGGAAAAATTAAGAGTCGCATGGACAAATGCTGGTTAATTAAACAAAGCCAGCATGGATTTCTTAAGGGAAAATCACGTTTGGCTAACTTGCTGGAGTTTTGAGGATGTAACAGAGAGGGTTGATCAGGGCAATGCAGTTGATGTGCTGTATATGGACTTTCAAAAGGCATTTGATACAGTGCCACACAACAGGGGCGGCACAGTGGCGCAGTAGCTAGCACCGCAGCCTCACAGCTCCAGCGACCTGGGTTCAATTCTGGGTACTGCCTGTGTGGAGTTTGCAAGTTCTCTGTGTCTGCATGGGTTTCCTCCGGGTGCTCTGGTTTCCTCCCACAGCCAAAAGACTTGCAGGTTGATAGGTAAATTGGCCATTATAAATTGCCCCTAGTATAGGTAGGTGGTAGGGGAATATAGGGACAGGTAAGGATGTGGTAGGAATATGGGATTAGTGTAGGATTAGTATAAATGGGTGGTTAATGGTCGGCACAGACTCGGTGGGCCAAAGGGCCTGTTTCAGTGCTGTATCTCTAAATCAAAATCTAAATCAAATCAAACAGACTTGTGAGCAAAGTTATAGCTCATGGAATAAAAGGGACAGTAGCAACATGGATACGGGATTGGCTGAGTGACAGTAAACAAAGAGTAGTGGTTAATGGATGTTTTTCAGGCTGGAAGAAGGTTTGTAGTGGAGTTCCCCAAGGGTCAGTTTTGCGACCCTTGTTTTTCCTGATATATATTAATGACCTAGACCTTCGGTGCATAGGGCACAATTTCAAAGTTTGCAGATGATATGAAACTTGGAAGCATTGTGAACTGTCAGGAGGATGGTGTAGAACTGCAAAAGGACACAGACAAGTTGGTTGAATGGGCAGATGGAAGTCAATGCAGAGAAATGTGAAGTGCTTCATTTTGGTAGGAAGAACATGGAGAGACAATATAATATAAAGGGTACAATTCTACAGGGGGTGCAGGAGCAGAAGGACCTTGGTGTATATGTGCATAAGTCATTGAATGTGGCAGGACAAGTTGAGAGAGCAGTCAATAAAGCATACAGTGTCCTGAGTTTTATTAATAGGGGTACAAGAGCAAGGAGGTTATGCTGAACTTATATAAGACACTAGTTTGGCTTCAGCTGGAGTATTGCGTCCAGTTCTGGGCGCCGTACTGTCGGAAAGATGTGAGAACGTTGGAGAGAGTGCAGAAAAGATTCACGAAACTGGTTCTAGGGATTAAGAACTTCAGTTATGAAGATAGATTGGAGAAGTTTGGACTGTTTTACTTGGAGAAGAGAAGGCTGAGAGGTGATTTGATAGAGGTATTCAAAATCATGAAGATTCCGGACAGGGTAGATAGGGAGAAACTGTTCCCACTCATGAAAGGATCGAGAATGAGAGGGCACAGATTTAAAGTAATGGGTAAGAGAAGCAAAAGCGACATGAGGAAAAATGTTCACACAGCGAGTAGTTAAGGTCTGGAATGCACTGCCTGAGAGTGTGGTAGAGGCAGGTTCAATTGAAGCATTCAAAAGGGAATTATTATATGAAAAGGAAGAATGTGCAGGGTTACGGGGAGAAGGCAGGGAAATGGCACTAAGTTAATTGCTCGTTCGGAAAGCTGGTGCAGACACAATGGACTGAATGGCCTCCTTCTGCGCTGTAACAATTCTGTGATTCTGTGATGCATATTAACCTGCCATCCTATCCAAGCCCAGCTGCTTCTGGGGGTTAGAATTAGAATTATGCACATACATACATGACATAGATAACTAGGTATCGGATTTGGATATAGATTAGTTTTACTGTACTAACAATTCTTCTCTACATGAAGCTGATATAAAATTGCAATTCATAATTTTCCTTGATTATCAAAAACATTGTTAAAGTTGAAAATAGAATCAATTCTAATTAAGGCTTGAACATTATTTACATGCACCAGTATGTGAAAACAATTGAGCTATGATGCACTGGAAATTAAGTAACCTATTGAATTTAGGCAATATGCAAATTAATCGTTGATAATCCTAGATGTAATTGGAAAGTACAAGTTTAGATACAAAGAATAGAAGTAGGAAATGAGTAATCATTCCAGATAAAATTATAGACTGCATCACTCTATGGTATAATTGCAGCATTCATCCAATAATGGCAACTGGTTAGAGTATTACACTGTTACTTCTATCACTATTGTTATGCCAACGTGTTTTGTTGAATGGTAAATTTCTTTAATCCACTGACTAAAAAAAATACAAATTCAGATCTTCAAAGACATTTTTAAAAAGACCAGCTAAAAGGATAATTCTGCTGACAGTTTAAGTTGGCTACCTAATTTGCAACACTGTATCCTACACTGGAATGCTTGTAAGGAGGGAGCTGAAATGTTTGCTAATTCCCCAGCAAGAACCAAGACTCAGGAAGTTTAAAGGAACTGCTTGTTCTTTTTTGGAAGAGAGAAATACTGCTAACTGCTATGTTTTGAATCACTGAGTGACTGTCATGTGACAAGCCACTCCCCAACTGTGGTTTTAAGCTGGTGTTTTCTCTGCAGCAGAGGAGACCAACTGGACTCTGATATGTGCAAGCACCAAGTAATCTTTCTCTCTCTCTCTCCATTCCAGCTTGAAAGATTTCAAATCCTGCCTGTTACCTTTGCATACTCCAGCTACAATCAGAAACCCCGTTGGAAGAAATCATCCACATCACTGGCTCCAAGAGACCCATCGAACCAGCCATCTACCTCTTCAGACTAAAAACCTCAAGACCACCGAAGTCAGCTAGAAGACAGCTGAATCACCAAAAGCAACAAACTGTACTAACTCAACCAATCTACCTTTCCCTACTCTCTAACCTATTTGTGTATTTGTAAACCTCCAGAGTGTCTTTGTGAGTGAAAGTTGGCACGTTGTTTATTATTTTATTAGTTCAGTTTAGGTACAATGAATTAACAAAGTAAGAGGTTAACTTTAAGAAAACCTGTCCAATTGGTTCTTGTTATGATCATAGCAAGTAAGTGATCAAATACCTACTGAACTTGCCAATACATTCACTTTAAGGAAGAATTAAACCTGTTGTGGTCAAACAAGGAGAGGGAAAAGAGGGAAGACCCCTTCTCAGTTGACCGTAACACTGGTAATTCCATCTTATCCATTTTATGAAATCTTTTTCAATTTCAAACATTTAAAAATAATTACTCTGGGATGCCTTCAGATAAATTTTCCCCAATATTAACAGAGAGGCAGGGAGGAGTGGGGGGCAGTTTCACATTTGGAAAACCAGGAAGAACATGCTTCCCTCAACTCCTGTTGATTCCCGTTTTTGACTCCATATACCTGCCACAGCCAGTTTGAGGGGCGGGCTGGCTACCAGGTGTGTAAGTCTGTGGCACCAGGTCATCTCCAAAAAATTGGGAGGAGGGAAGGAGAGGTCATGGAGGCAGTGGGTGGGGAGGGAATACATTGATGGGGGGCCCAAAGAGATTATGGGTTGGGATGGATATCTACGGGGGACTGGAAAGCTCAGTAGGGACCAGGGAGGACGTAGATGGGGACCCGGAAAGATCAAGGGAGGACAGAAAAACATCGCAGAGGGCCTGTAGAGGATATGGGGGGCTAGTTGGAGACCACAGGAGCAAAAGTCCTCACCTCCCTTTAGCTGCCAGGTTCCCAGAGGTCCAGGAAATCCAGGCGGCCAGTGTTAAAGCTGGAACAGAGAAAACTCAAATCTGAAGCATGCAGGCTCATTAAGATATTTAAATGAGGTACACAAATCCAGTTGTGATGTCCATCTCCTGCACCCCCATCCTGCCTCCATTAAAACCAGAAGGAGGCAGGTTTAAGACGGGTTGGATTCGGGTTTGAGATTTTTTTACATTATTACTTCCCACTCAACCCAAACTCACCCGATTTTTGAGGGTCAAAATTCTCCTCATTGTGCCACACAATGTGAATCACACCTCACAAGGCAGAAATTCAACAGGCCCAATTCTCTCAGTGATATTAAAATCTGAAACAGTTTAAAATAGTTGAATAGAAAAATACTCAGACTGTTGTGGAAATCAAACCATTCTGAACAATACTCAATGAGGTTGGGCAGTATAGTAAAAGCAAGGCCTTTGAAACAGGAATTGATGAGTTATATCACTGTTAAAGAAGGGGGAAAGCAATAAACCAGGATATAAGCAGATTAGCCATATTGGCAAATAGGTAGAGAATTAGTTCAAAGCAGAAAAATAAAAAATGGCACAACCTGGGGAGAAAATCCTCTAAATTATATGTTTCTTAATAGAATTGAAAAACAGAGAGACTCGGGAGTGCAAGTAAGCATGTGGGATTCTGGATTTATACAGGGGCCACTGAACAGAAAAGTAAGGAGTTAATATTGATATTAGACAGGAAACCGATTAAGCCATTGTTGGATTATTGTGTACACTTCTAAGCATTCTATTAAAGAGACAGATATTAGATTGTGAAAAGGTCACAGTAAAAAAAAATCCCTAGAATGATACCAGGAATAAGAGGTAGTCACCGCGAAGAGAGGTCATAATTGTGAATGGAGGTCATAATTGTGAAGAGGGGTCACTATTGTGAAGAAAGGCTCTGATTATTTTCTTCCATTGGAATAGAAACGATTAAAGGTGATATAGTAGAATTTTTTTTAAATTGTGAAAAGCTGAAATTGCTGGTACTGGTTGGTAAACGTAATAAGTGGGCATAACCCCAGAAACCTTACTAGGAAAATGAAGATACCAAAACCTAAATCAATAAGACAGCTGTCCTTTTAGTGGATACATAATTGAAATTAGATAATAAACTCTGCAAAGGATTGGAATGGACATAGAGTAGTATAACTGGAATCCAAGATGGCATTAGTCAGCACAGGATTAATTCCAATCTAAAACATACATTGTCCAACTTTCTCACTCACTAATCAGTATGATGAATCTCTTTCAACATGCTCAATCATGAGACAGCCATTTAATTTCAGCTAATGCGAACCTATAAAAAAGGCTGATCGAATATTGAAAACTAAGCTTGAAATGTTTTTACACAAATTCAAGTTGCAAGAGGACTAATCTTCTGAAATCAGAATTACTGACATTAATGAATCAGTGACATGGCTGTCAGCTGAAGAACAGTAAGGGATAAAACTAAGATATGGCAGTAATTCAGTTCAACAGCTCCCAATATTCCAATACAAGCCCCATATTTTCTTCACTTAGCTGTGTTGCTAACAGGAGTTTTTTTAATTGGATGTCTGGATAAGGGGGTCACAACCTCCTTGCTCTACAATGATTTCGATGTGTGAATGAACAAGGAGGATGGATCCATAAATTGTCAATAGCTTGGTAGAAGACTGGCCATTCAAAACAAACTGGTAAATGAAATTATCTATGGGCCCGTATATCCTCTTTAACATATTTCCCCACAAATGAGTAGACTCAAACATCTTGGTTTCATTAAATCTTTAAAATATGAAAAGGATACATTAAAAAATAGAAAGATCCAAAGCAAACAAATCGTGATCTCATGTGACAGCACAAAAACAATGAGCGTATGCTACACCACCACTTAACATTTAACATTGTTAAAGGGGTGGAATTAACAGAAACAGGAGTAAGTCACTCAGTCCCTCAAGTATGCTCTACCATACAATTAGAGAATGGCTGATCTGCAGGTCAACTCCACTTACCTGCCTTAGCTCCATATCCCTTGATCCCCTTACCTAATAACTATCTATTAATCTCAGTTTTGAAAATTCTAATTGTCCCAGCACCCACAGCCTTTTGTAGAAGAGAATTCCAGATTTCCCTTTGTCTGAAGAAATGCTTCCTGATTTCCCTCCTAAATGGCCTAGTTCTAATTTTAAGATTATGTCCCCTCATTTTTTGATTCCTCCCCCACCATCAGAAGAAATTGCTTCTCTCTATCAAGTCCTTTTAACTGCATCAGATTGCTCCTCAATCATCTATACTCAAAGGAATACAAGCCAAGTTAATGCAACCTACCCTTATAATTTAACCCGCTAAACCCCAGTACCATTCTGGTGAATCTACTCCCCCTCAAAGGCCAATATATCCTTTGAGAGTTGTGGGCTTGAATTTTCTTCTTTGGGTTGGGCCCCCGACATCGGGAGCATTTCTGGATCTTGACCCCATGGCGTTGATGCCTGATGCCCGATGTACTTTCAAGAAGATGACCAATTAGTGGCCAGATGGCACATTTGCAGTATAAATATTGATGGCAGCATGGCTCCTGAGTCTAGAGGGCTAATAGAAGGCTGTCTAGCACTAACAGATCGGCAGCCCCAATGTCAGAGGTGGGAGTTGCTGAAGTAGGTAGGGAGGCACAAGGGCACCTCCATTCCCAGTCGCCAACCACAAATTAGGTAAGTAAGCAAGCCAGGAGGGTTAGGGGCTTCGAACATTAGGGAGAAAGCCACACTTGTGGCCAATTTTTAGAGTGGTGACTTCCAAATCAATTAGAGCCTCTGGTTCCAATGCCTACCCACTCTGCTAGTAGGAAGCCGTCAGTTTCACGGACAGCCTCCTGACGTGACGGATACCCCGGTGCTGGCTTGAAATACCAGTCAGGGTTGGGCTAGTGCCCTTAATCCCTGGGGAAAACCACTTACATGCAACAAAAGATATTAACATTCACTGGGTCGGTCTTATCAGCAGACATTAGATTTTTGAACAATATTTACCTGGGATAGCTTAAGATTGTTCTGACAGATTTTCTTTCATGATGAGAAAATTGTTTCAACCTATCGTCTTTCTGAAAAGAAAATGAGAAAAATTAATCACAGCTGGTTACACCCCATTTAGTGGCCAAATTTGGCAGCTTCATCACTCCACAATGAAATAAAACACTCTCCACCTGAAAGTGCCCACATATCATCAACTCTTGTTATGCTGAACCAAAATTCATTCAATATTTGACTAATGGGCTCTAAAAATATATGTAATTCATTCCAATCATATTTTGTGGAAATACTGGTGCAGTGTACCATTTCACTTATCTATCATAATCTCACAAGGCTAATTTAGTTGCAATAAATGGGAATCTTTGATACTTCATCATTTAGATTACCATGTATCACTAGGCTCATTATATTTCATTATAAAGCACCTAAATCCATAACACAAATAATTGAAATAGTGTCATGTCATATTATTGATCAACAAAGTTAACTTGATATTTAAATGTGGTTTTGTGACAAAGAGAATTAACAAAATATACATTAAATAGAGTTTATATCCCTAAGTGGCAAAAACTCTACAAGACATTAAAGAGTGAAAAGTCCCCAGCACCAGATGGCTTCCATCCCAGGGTTTTAAAGGAAGGAGGTGAGAACATTGCTGATATCTGAACTATAATCTTCCAAAGTTCTCTCAATTCAGGAATTGCTCCTTTAGATTGGAAAAGGGGGGAGAGGAAAACCAGGAATTATAGACAGTTAACCTAACATCTCTTGTCAGGAAATTATTAGTCAGTAACTAAGGATAGGGTGACTGAGCACCTTGAAAATTTTTGACTGAACAGGGACAGCCAGCATGGATTTGTAAAGGGTAGGTTATGGTTGGTGAAACTGATTGAATTTTTTGAACAGGTGACTAAATTGGAGCTGATAGAGGCAGCAGCATCAGCTGATAAATCAGAGTGGGGGAAGAGCGGACCTAATTATACAGCTAAGCCAATTTTGAATCCACCTTATCAAGTTACCTTGTATCCCATGAACATTTGCTTTCTTGATAAGTCTCCCATGTGGGACCTTGTCAAAGGCTTTGCTGAAGTCCATGTAAACTACATCAACTGCACTACCCTCATCTACACACCGGGTCACATGCTCAAAAAATTCAATCAAATTTGTTAGGCATGACCTCCCTCTGACAAAGCCATGCTGACTATTCCTAATCAAATTTTGCCTCTCCAAGTGGTGATAGATTCTCTCCTTCAGAATTTTCTCCAATAGTTTCCCTTACATTGACGTGAGACTCACTGGTCTGTAGTTCCCTGGCTTATCTCTACAACCTATCTTAAATAGTGGGACCACATTAGATGTTCTCCAATCCTCTGGCACCTCCCCTGTGGCCAGAGAGGAATTAAAAATTAGGGTCAGAGCCCCTGCAATCTCCACCCTTGCCTCCCACAGCATCCTGGGACACAAATCGTCCGGACCTGGAGATTTGTCCACTTGTAAGCCTTCCAAAACCTCCAATACCTTGTTACTCCCTATGACAATTTGCTCAAGAACCTCACAGTTTCTCTCTCCAAGTTCCACATCTACATCCTCTTTCTCTTGTGTGAAGACAGATGTGAAATATTCGTTCAACACCCTACCAATGTCCTCTGGCTCCACCCACAAATTTCCCCCTTGGTCCCTAGGCGGCACAGTGGCGCAGTGGTTAGCACTGCAGCCTCACAGCTCCAGCGACCCGGGTTCAATTCTGGGTACTGCCTGTGTGGAGTTTGCAAGTTCTCCCTGTGTCTGCGTGGGTTTCCTCCGGGTGCTCTGGTTTCCTCCCACATGCCAAAGACTTGCAGGTTGATAGGTAAATTGGCCATTATAAATTGCCCCTAGTATAGGTAGGTGGTAGGGGAATATAGGGACAAGTGGGGATGTGGTAGGAATATGGAATTTAGTGTAGGATTAGTATAAATGGGTGGTTAATGGTCAGCACAGACTCGGTGGGCCGAAGGGCCTGTTTCAGTGCTGTATCTCTAAACTAAACTAATGGGTCCTACTCTTTCCCTGGTTATCCTCTTCCCATTGATATACTTATAGAATATCTTGGGATTTTCCCTACTTTTACCAGCCAGAGCTTTCTCATATCCCCTCTTTGCTCTCCTAATTGCTTTCTTAAGCTCCATCCTACACTTCCTGTACTCCACTAATGCTTCCATTGATTTGCTCTCCTTGTATTTGCTAAAAGCCTCTCTTTTCCTTCTCATCGTACCCTGAATGTTTCTGATCAGCCATGGTTCTCTTGGCTTGTTGCTCCTCCCTATTACCCTAGAGGGAACATGTTGGGCCTGTACCCTCCCCATTTCCTTTTTGAATGCCCCCCCACTGCTCTTCTGTAGATTTCCCGACAAGTATCTCTTTCCAGTCTACCTTGGCCAGATCCTGCCTTATTTTACTAAAATTCGCTCTCCCCCAATCCAAAACCTTTTTTTGCAACTTGTCTATTTCTTTCTCCATAACAAGCTTAAATTGTACCATGTTGTGGTCGCTA
Organism: Heterodontus francisci; assembly: GCF_036365525.1. Lineage (NCBI taxonomy): Eukaryota > Metazoa > Chordata > Chondrichthyes > Heterodontiformes > Heterodontidae > Heterodontus > Heterodontus francisci. The sequence continues at coordinate 46,260,818 of NC_090387.1, forward strand.
TCACCAAAATGCACCCCCACCAACACATCAACCACCTGTCCGGCTTCATTCCCCAGAATTAGGTCCAGCACTGCACCCTCCCTTGTTAGATCCTCTACATATTGAGCTAAAAAGTTCTCTTGTATACATTTTAAGAACTCCACTCCATCTAAGCCCTTAATTCGACGACTATCCCAATTAATGTTGGGAAAGTTGAAATCACCTAATATAATTACCCTATTATTTTTACACACCTCTGCAAATTGCGCACATATTTGCTTCTCAATTTCCTGCTGACTACCTGGGGGTCTATAATAAACACCTAGCAATGTGGCTGTCCATTTTCTATTCCTAAACTCTACCCATAAAGCTTCATTTGATGCCCCCTCCAAGAAATCATCTCTCCTTACTGCAGTAACTGACTCCTTAACTAATATTGCAATGCCCCCTCCTCTTTTACCCCCTCCTCTGTCTTGCCTGAAGATTCTATATCCCGGGATACTGAGCTGCCAATCCTGCCCCTCCCTCAACCATGTCTCCGTAATGGCTACTATATCACAATTCCACGTGTCAATCATTGCCCTTAACTCATCCGTTTTACCTGCAATACTCCTGACATTAAAGTAGAGGCCTTCCATCCTGGTCTTACTCCCTTGAAACTTACTTCCACTGTATTCCCTCTGACTTGTTCACTTTCCTGTGTTTAGCTGTGTCCCCATTCTGCTAGGAGTCTGCATCCCCTCCCCCTGCCAAATTAGTTTAAACTCCTCCCAACAGCACTAGCAAACCCGCCAGCAAGGATGTTAGTCCCCCTCTGGTTCAGATGCAGACCTTCCTGCTTGTACAGGTCCCACCTTCCCCAGAAACGGTCCCAGTGGTCCAGGAATCTAAAACCCTCCCTCCTGCACCAACTCTTAAGCCACGCGTTCATCTGTGCTATTCTCCTATTTCTATACTCGCTAGCACATGGCACTGGGAGTAATCCAGAGATTACAACCCGAGAGGTCCTGCTTTTTAGTCTACTGCCTAACTCCCTGAATTCTTGATGCAAAACCTCATCCCTCTTTCTACCTATGTCATTGTTACCAACATGTACCATGACCTCTGCCTTATCACCCTTCCCCTTCAGGATTCGCTGCAGCCATTCAATGACATCCCGGACCCTGGCACCAGGGAGGCAACACACCATCCTGGAGTCATGTTGACGGCCACAGTAGCGCCGATCTGTTCCTCTGACTATAGAATCCCCTATCACTATTGCTCTTCCTCTCTTTCCCCCTTCCTGTGCAGGCAGGCTGCTTGCGGCGCCAGAAGCTTGGCTCTGTCCGCACTCCCTGGAGGAACCAGCCTCATCAGCTTCCAAAATGGAATACCAATTTGCAAGCAGGACCCCAGGGGACTCCTGAACTACCTGCCTGATTCTCTTGGACTGCCTGGTGGTCACCCATTCCCTTCCTTCCTCAAGTCCCTTCAGCTGCAGTGTGACCACGTCTCTATACGTGCTATCCACAATGCTCTCAGACGCGCGGATGCTCCACAGTGTTTCCAGCCACCGTTCCAGCTCTGAAACCCGAGCTTCCAGGAGCTACAGCTGGACACACTTCCTGCACACATGCTGGTCCTGGGGATTGGAAATGTTCCCGGATTCCCACATGCGGCAAGAGGTGCAAACCACAGCTTCAAGCGCTCCTGCCATGACTAAACCCTTTAAATTTAAAACTTTAGAAGTTTATAATTAAAAAAAACAACCAAGTCTTGCTAAAACAATGACTTACAATTCAATCCACTTTGAAAAATACCTGCCAGGACTTACTCTCCAGTCAGCTGTGCTCTTTGGAAACTCTCGGCTCCCCTCACACTCTTTGAGGACAGGTAGGAAATGAAAGGAGCTCCTCGCTCCCTCCTCACCGAACTTCCTCAGTCACCAAACTTCCACTTTAACACTCTAATGCAACACAAGTCAGCACTCCGGTGCAAACAAGGTCAGTACTGTAAGATGGCCCACTTTTATACTGACTGACTCTAGCCCCTGAAAACTGGTTTAAGCCAATTCTCTAATTAACAAGGTGCAGCTGCAAGGAGAGCCTGAGTGAACTCTGTTTAAAGCTGGTCTAAAACTCACCTTCTCCAACCCACACAGCAACTGTTAAGTTAATCTGCTAAATAAAAGACAGACTAGACTTAAGATAAAATTAACCCTTAATTATCCTCAGTCACCAAACTTCCATTTTAACACTCTAATGCAACCCAAGTCAGCACTCCAGCGCAAACAAGAAGATTCTTTTCCCTACCACCATGAAGCTGAAACCTGCTCAGAGAACAAGACAACGTGGTTGGAGATAACGAGAAGGTTAGCAGCATGAATGTGGTGCCACTCTCCTGGATGCAGTGCTGAAAGAGTTTTAATAACCTAATCAGGTCAGGAAAGGTGAGCACAAAATCACATTCAAATACAACCTGATGTGCATTTCACACAATGCCCTCACTCTGCCTTCCTAAGTCTACTCCAGTACATCATTGCTCGTAGCAGGTGCATCCATTCCTCTCTGTCCTCACATTTTATTTTTTTTATTCATTCATGGGATGTGGGCGTTGCTGGCTAGGCCAACACTTATTGCCCATACCTTGTGCATGTAGAGAGGGCGATGACACGTCTCTGTGCCCTGCTCAAAGATGACCTGCTGCCCATTTCCATTTCACCATCCACCATTGACTTTCATTCTCATCTTAATGCAATGTCACACCCAACCCTTACAGTGACCCTCCACAAATGTTGTCCATCCACCCACTCAATACATTCCATTATTCTCACTCATATATCTAATTCCCTCTTTCAGGAGAAGGGAGCACAGAACATCAGGGAAAGGCAGAGACCAGAAGTGGCCTTCCAGCCACTGACAGCTGCAGAGGAGGAGGTGCTGGATATAAGCTGAGTCTTGGCATGTCTGGCAATCTTAGTTGGAGAGATGAAGTTCTCCCAGCTGCCTAGTAACAGAATTAAATATCACACAGCCACTTGGCATACAACACTCACTCATGTTAACTTGATGTCAGCAGCCAGTGAAATACAATGATATGCACAACGTTGACTTAATACCTTCTTACATTGACAGTTCTAACTCATGTCTTTCATCTCCCGTAGGCCCATCAAGCATCCCTCGGTAGATGGTGCAGGGGGAAGACAAAGACTCCTGAGAAGAGGTTACTCACTCTGAGGATGCATCATCACAGGACATGTGTATACCATCCACCGACTCAGATTTGCACACCTTGGAAGACAGGTAGTTGGATTTTCACACAGTGTCTCACACATCACAAGTGAACAGGAGCAGGTAGTGGAAACAGGGACAGCAGTGGAGAGTTCTCGTTAAAGGGCACAGTAGAATATAAGCTCTGCTCAGCTGGACACAGATTGCTGAACCTCAGGGGGCCTTTGATGAACAAGTTAATTCTGGAGCAGTAGCAAAAATGTGTGAGGTGCTGGCAGCCTGTCCAGCTGCACTGTGCATGCTTGGAGGGAGGTTTGAGAAGTCTGTCCCAAACATGAGTACCATGATGTCATAGGTTTTCAGGATGCTGTCTATGTCAATGGAAAGAATGGACACCTGCATGAAGGATCAAATGTCACAGTCAAATGAGTGCATGCTGGCCCTCACCAATGGCTTGCACACTTTGAATGGCATCTTGAACAGGATTGATGAAAAGCTAGCCTTGGCCCTTCAGCACCTCACTGACCTGCAGGAAAGTGCACGCCAGCTCATTGCTAGCAGGGAAGTGTGGCTGGGCCTTGAGAAAGAAGATGGAGAAAGTGGACATGGAAGTGATGACTCTGATCAAAGCACTTCCACTTCTCACCTATTGCTCCCACCTTGGACAATACCCTATATGCTGCCTCCTATCCCAATGGCTCAGTCTGCCCCTGCACAGGTGCAGGTGGAGCCATCTTTACAGAGGCCCTCACAGGCTCCAAAACCCAGAGGACCAAGAGCAGTCAAAGTGGGGATCTAAGCAGCCTGCCTCGACCTCTGCTGAAGCCATAGGGTTTACACTGCATAAGAATAGCAGAAAAGGGAAGAGTAACAATTTGTACTTGCACAAGGATATGCACATGGGTGTTTAACAGAAAGTTAAATTGCTAACTTTCTGTCCAATTTTTTTGTAAGATAAAAATTATGTGTTTGCACTACTTTCCTGTTATGCCCATTTTTGCTTGCTGCCTGGCAAGTGGCTTTCTCACTTGTGATGAATGATAAGACTTAAAGATGAGCAATGGGTGTCTGTGAAAGAGATGTTTTGTTGATTGTAGGATTTCTTTGTGCTGGAGAATTGTGTCATGGACACAATTATCTTTCTCCTCAGATTAAAAAACAGTGTGTGCCTTTAAGACTGTCAAAACAGTGCACCTTTAAGGGAAAGAAAGTTCTGGAATTTCTGAGGCACAGTGTGCTAGCTACATTTTTGTTACCTAGGTGACAGCAGGAGAGGTCACATGATTCAATGTTTCAATTTGGCTGTGTAAAACTGGCAAAAACCAGCTGAAACTAGTTAGTTTTGAGTAACTCTCCAATGAGGCGTGCTATTGAAGAGAAGAAAGCTATCTATTTTCTCTCAACTAAAATTCTACAGAAAACTACAGGCCGGGTTAATTGCCTAAGGAAGAAAAGCCTTCTTTTTACAAGAAACCTTTTGTATTGCTGAAGGAACTGTTGATGTCAACTGCAGCCAAAGAGTAGAATGCCTATTAAGAATAGATTACTGCATCAAATCCACGTGAGGACTTCGAGTTGCCTTTGGCTATTTCCACAACCCTAAGAATACCTCATCTATGAGAATGTAACCCACAAAGACGTATTTATTTATTTATTTTTAGAAGCAGCTAATTTTTAAAAACACCACTTTTAAAACTGGTTAACTACTATTATTTTTAAGTGGATGTGTGTGAATGGGGGAGTTAGATTAAAATAGGAAGTTATAAGGCAGAAAGAGAGGGAATTTAGGCTAAAAGAGATGAAACTAAGACAAAGGGGTGGTCTTGACTCCAGGTAAAATTCTGGTCCGGAAGAATCTAAATTCAGCCCAGGACCCAACAAAAAGCTGTTTAAATTTATATCAGCTCTTCCTAAGTTTGAGGAAAGAGATGAAGAGGCATTTTTCATATCTTTTGAAAAAATAGCCAAACAAATGAAATGGCTGAAGGAAAGCTGGACACTGCTTCTGCAAAGCAGGTTGGTAGGCAGAGTTTATGCCATGCTTCCTGAAGACGCTTCTGCAGATTATGAGATGGCAAAAAAGGCTATTCCCGCTGCGTATGAGTTAGTCCCTGAAGCTTACCGTCAGAAGTTTTGGAATTTACGGAGATTGGCTGGGCAGATGTATGTAGAATTTGTGAGGGTGAAGCAAATTAATTTTGACTGTTGGAAATGGGCATTAAAGATGGAAAAACCACATATGAGAACCTTCAAGAGTTGATTCTCTTGGAAGAGTTTAAAAACTCCATTCCTTCAGTAGTGAGAACTCATGTAGATAGCCTAAAAGTTTTGAACATGAGGCAAGCAGCAGAAATTGCTGATGATTTTGAGCTTGTGAATAAGCCAAAATGTTTTGTCCATCATCCCCATAAACCAGAGAAGGATAAAAAGTGGGAGCGTGAAAGGAAGGCAAGTAACCAGGACAGGAAGGGACAGCTGGGAATGCCCCAGGATCACCTCCTCAGGCCAGAAAGGATGAGGTTCACAAGCGGAAGTGTTATCATTGCCACAAAACGGGTCATCTTTGTTCAGAATGCTGCAAATTGCGAGGTAAACCCATAGGATTTGTTGGGGTATGCAAAGCGAATACAGAGGAAAAGACTCTGACTGAGAGTATAGAAGACCAGGCTATAGTTTTAACAGCAGCTGTAAAACCAGATACAAAAACTAAAGTGAGTGTAGAGGTTAAGAATAAAATACCCGAAAGTTATAATGAATTTTTGTCAAAGGGGAGAGTAATTCCATATCCTTTAAGTGAGGCAGGAAAACCTATCATTATACTCAGGGATACAGGAGCAACCCAAGCACTCTTGCTGGGGAAAGATATAACATTTCCACCAGACAGCACCTTGAACACTAAGGTTTTACTTAATGGAATTGTCGGGGTGTATATGCCCATACTTTTACATAAAGTACGCCTAGAGAGTGACTTAATATCTGGGATGGTAACTCTGGATCAAAAGTATCAGTTTCTCCTATAATTACAGAGGAAAAAAGTGAAATTTGGGAAATGGAGCAATTACAGGAACAAGTTCCAGGAATATTTCCTATGTGTGTAGTCACCCGAGCAATGGCGAAACAGGATCCATTGTCGGAGGTAAAAGTGGCACCACAAACAGATAGCCAAGTATCTGAAACCTAATTTGGGGATTTAGATAATCCAAATGAGATGTTAAACAGATCTTCTAGCATTGCAGCACAGCAAGCTGATCCAGAGATGTACCAAATAGCACAGACAGCTCTGATAGAAGCTGAGGCGAAAGGAGTTGTGAAAGGCTATTATATGGCAAACGAGGTTTTGAGGAGAAAATGGAAACCGCCTCATAGACCCACAGACGAAGACTGGACAGTTGTTGAACTACTTAAATATTGCCATGGATAATTAAGGTTAGGAACATAAGAATGTAGGAGCAGGAGTAGGCCTTTCAGCCCATCGAGCCTGCCCTGCCATTCAATACGATCATGGCTGATCTTCCACTTCAATGATTTTTTCCCACACTATCCTCATATCCCCTTATGTCATTTTAGTTAGAAATCTGTCAATCTCTGCTTTAAACATACTCAATGACTAAGCTTCCACAGCCCTCTAGGGTAGAGAATTCCAAATATTCACAACCCTCTGAGTAAAGAAATGTCTCCTCATCTCTGTCCTAATTTTGAAATTGTGTCCCCTGGTTCTAGACTCCCCAACGAGGGGAAACATCTCACCTGCATCCACCCTGTCTATCCCTTTAAGTATTTTGTAGATTTCAATGAGATCACCTCTCATTCTTCGGAATTCTAGAGAATACAGGCCCAGTTTCCCCAGTCTCTTTTCATAGGACAGTCCCGCCATCCCGCGAACAAGTATGGAAAACCTTTGTTGCACTCCCTCAATGGCAATAATATCCTTCCTACGGTAAAGGGACCACAACTGCACACAGTACTCCGGGTGCAGTCTAACCAAGGTTCTATACAATTGAAGCAAGACTTCACTACTCCTGTACCCAAATCCTCTTGTGAGAAAGGCTAACAGGTTTGCACATGAAATTCCTTTTGCAGGACATAGGGGAATTCGGAAGACCAAATCACATCCAAGCCAACATTATTACTGGCCAGGTCTTACAAAGGATTTGAGAAAATTTTGTAGGACATGCCATACCTGTCAAATGGTGGGAAAACCACAACGTACCATAAAACTGGCACCACCCATACCAGTGATTGAGGAACCATTTAGCAGGGTATTGGTAAACTGTATAAGATCCTTGCCAAAAACAAAAGCGAGACATCAATACATACTATCATGGATATGGCTACTCGATTTCCAGAGGCCATTCCTTTGAGGACAATTACTGCGAGAATAGCCAAAGAAAAGTTAACCCCATTCTTTACAAGATATGGGTTACCATTTGAAGTTTAATCAGATGAAGGTTCTAATTTCATGTCTCAGATATTTCACGAAGTCATGGGCAATTTGGGGATTAGACAGTTGAAATCTTCAGCATATCACCCACAGTCACAGGGAGCTTTAGAGAGATACTACCAAACTCTCAAAACAATGATTAGAACATACTGTCACGAATATCTGCATGACTGAGGTAAAGGAATAGACTTTCTTTTATTTGCTACCAGAGACTCACCGAATAAGTCTACAGGCTTCAGTCCTTTCGTATTGGTTTACAGACATGAAGTAAGAGGTTCTCTAAAACTCATAAAAGACAGATTCTTGGAACAAAAGAATGAATCTTCGATATTGGACTATGTATCTGTGTTCCGGGAAAGGCTAACGAAAGCTTACGGTGTGGCTCAGGAACACCTTAAAGCATCCAAAGCCAATATGAAAAAATGGGCAGACAAGAATGCAAAACCCTGCAATTTTCAACCAGGGGATGAAGTATTGGTGTTGTTACCATTATAGGGAGAACCACTAAAAGCACAGTTCAGTGGCCCATATAGAATAATCAATATGTTAAACCAATATTATTGCAGGGAGGAGGATAAGTCAGTACAGGTATGTCAGGTATTCGGGATTGTTGAGAAGGAAAGGGATAGTGAGGATGAGGCAGAAACAGGCCTAGGAAATTCTCAGATTCAACCTCTAATGATCAGTTTAGCGAATATAGAATGGCTAGGAAAATTGGACAATATGTTTTTGCACTTTGAGGTAAAACAACATGAAGACCTAACCAGGCTTTTCACAACATTTAAAAGAGTCTGTAGGGATAAGCTGGGATGTACAACCTCAGCCACACATGATGTGAATATAGGGGGAACCATTCCTTTAAAACAACATCCTTATCGCTTAAGTCTGGACAAACAGGCCCAAGTAAAAGCAGAGATCCAATACATGCTGGAAAACAATTTGATCAAACCTAGTCAAAGCAGCTGGAGTTCACCAATAGTTCTGGTACCTAAACTGACAGGTAAACCCAGTTTTGTATGGACTTTCTTTGGCCTCCTTATCTCGAGAGACAACGGGTAAGCGCCTGGAGGTGGTCAGTGGTGTGTGGAGCAGCGCCTGGAGTGGCTACAAAGGCCAATTCTAGAGTGACAGGCTCTTCCACAGCTGCTGCAGAAAAATGTGATTGTCGGGGCTGTTACACAGTTGGCTCTTCCCTTGCGCCTCTGTCTTTTTTCCTGCCAACTGCTATGTCTCTTCGACTCGCCACACTTTAGCCCCGCCTTTATGGCTGTCCGCCAGCTCTGGCGAACACTGGCAACTGACTCCCACGACTTGTGATCAGTGTCACAGGATTTCATGTCGCGTTTGCAGAAGTCTTTAAAGCGGAGACATGGACGGCCGATGGGTCTGATACCAGTGGCGAGCTCGCTGTACAATGTGTCTTTGGGGATCCTGCCATCTTCCATGCAGCTCACATGGCCAAGCCATCTCAAGCGCCGCTGACTCAGTAGTATGTATATGCTGGGGATGTTGGCCACCTCAAGGACTTCTGTGTTGGAGATACGGTCCTGCCACCTGATGCCAAGTATTCTCCGGAGGCAGCGAAGATGGAATGAATTGAGACGACGCTCTTGGCTGACATACGTTGTCCAGGCCTCGCTGCCATAGAGCAAGGTACTGAGGACACAGGCTTGATACACTCGGACATTTGTGTTCCGTGTCAGTGCGCCATTTTCCCACACTCTCTTGGCCAGTCTGGACATAGCAGTGGAAGCCTTTCCCATGCGCTTGTTGATTTCTGCATATAGAGAAAGGTTACTGGTGATAGTTGAGCCTAGGTAGGTGAACTCTTGAACCACTTCCAGAGCGTGGTCGCCAATATTGATGGATGGAGCATTTCTGACGTCCTGCCCCATAATGTTCGTTTTCTTGAGGCTGATGGTTAGGCCAAATTCATTGCAGGCAGCCGCAAACCTGTCAAGGAGACTCTGCAGGCACTCTTCAGTGTGAGATGTTAAAGCAGCATCGTCAGCAAATGGAGTTCCCTGATGAGGACTTTCCGTACTTTGGACTTCGCTCTTAGACGGGCAAGGTTGAACAACCTGCCCCCTGATCTTGTGTGGAGGAAAATTCCTTCTTCCGAGGACTTGAACGCATGTGAAAGCAGTAGGGAGAAGAAAATCCCAAAAAGTGTGGGTGCGAGAACACAGCCCTGTTTCACGCCAGTCAGGATAGGAAAGGGGTCTGATGAGGAGCCACCATGTTGAATTGTGCCTTTCATATTGTCATGGAATGAGGTGATGATACTTAGTAGCTTTGGTGGGCATCCAATCTTTTCTAGTAGTCTGAAGAGACCATGTCTGCTGACGAGGTCAAAGGCTTTGGTGAGATCAATGAAAGCAATGTAGAGGGGCATCTGTTGTTCACGGCATTTCTCCTGTATCTGACGAAGGGAGAACAGCATGTCAACGGTCGATCTCTCTGCACGAAAGCCACACTGTGCCTCAGGGTAGACGCGCTCGGCCAGCTTCTGGAGCCTGTTTAGAGCGACTCGAGCAAAGACTTTCCCCACTATGCTGAGCAGGGAGAGTCACCTTTGTTTTTATAGAGGGTGATGATATTGGCATCGCGCATGTCCTGAGGTACTCCTCCCTCGTCCCAGCACAGGCATAGCAATTCAAGTAGTGCTGAGAGTACAGCAGGCTTGGCAGACTTGATTATTTCAGGGGTAATGCTGTCCTTCCCAGGGGCTTTTCCACTGGCTAGAGAATCAATGGCATCACTGAGTTCCGATTTGGTTGGCTGTATGTCCAGCTCATCCATGACTGGTAGAGGCTGGGCTGCATTGAGGGCAGTCTCAGTGACAACATTCTCCCTGGAGTACAGTTCTAGGTAGTATAGACTACAGAAAGGTTAATGTGGTAACGAAGTCAGATTCCTACCCAATTCCACGTTTAGAAGACAGAGTGGGCAGTGATAGATTTATTACCAAGATTGACTTGTTAAAAGGATACTGGCAAGTTCCTTTGACTCTTCGAGCCAAAGAGATATCAGCTTTTGTAATGTCTGACGGTCTTTATCAGTGCCGGGTGATGCCATTCAAGCTAAAAAATGCCCCAGCCACTTTTCAAAGATTAATGAATCAGGCGGTATCCAGTGTTCCCAACTGTCTAGTGTATCTCGATGATGTACAAATATACAGTAACACTTGGTAAGAACACTTAAACCAGCGAAAAATTCTGTTCAAAAAGTTACAAGCCATAGACCTAGTGATAAATCTGGAAAAACGCGAATTCAGAAAAGCAAAAGTAACTTACCTCGAACACATAGTGGGGCAAGGACAGGTATTGCCAAAAACAACAAAGGTACAAGCCTTAGTAGAGTACCCTATCCCTAAATCTAAACAGGAAATAATGACGTTTTTCAGGATGTGAGGTTTTTACAGGAAACTTTTATGGAATTTTAGTACTGTGGCTGCTCCATTAATCGATTTTCTACAAAAAAAGAAAAACAAAATTGCATGGTCAAATGAATGTTAGGCAGCTTTTGAAAAGCTAACGGCAATCTTAACTAATGAACCAGTGTTGGCTGCTCCAAATTTTGCTAAACCCTTTAAAATAGCAATCGATGCTAGCGACCTGGGGGTTGGTGCAGTCCTATTGTAGGATGACGAAACAGGAATAGAGAATCCAGTATGGTACTTTTCAAGAAAACTAAATTGCCATCAAAAAATGTATTCCGCTGTGGAAAAAGAAACATTAGGACTTTTACTGGCTCAGTATATGTCTGGCAAGACTATAAAGAAATATACACTAATATACACTGACCATAACCCATTAACGTTTGTGGAAAAATTTAAAAACCGAAATGCCAGAATATTTAGATGGAGTTTATTGTTACAGCCTAATCATTTAAAAATTTTACATATTTCGAGGAAAAATAATGTTATCACTGACGCTTTGTCACGAATTTAACCATGTTAACTTATAAGGATGGTGATGGTACAAAGAATATGCAGTAAATGGGGTGTGAATGTAAAAAAAAGTGATTGTTTTTTCCAAGTTTCTATTTTTTTTGCATTGTAATGAAAGGCATTTCGGGAATGGCATTTCATTTCACCAAAGGCAGAGGCGTCACGGACTTGTAATTATTTCCTCCTTGGATTAAAAAACTGTGTGCCTTTAAGGGAGAGAAAGTTCTGGAATTTCTGAGGCACAGTGTGCCAGCTGCATTTTTGTTACCTAGGTGACAGCAGGAGAGAGAGAGGTCACATGGTTCGATATTTCAATTTGACAGTGTAAAACTGGCAAAAACCGACTGAAACCGTTAGTTTTGAGAGACTCTCCAATGAGGCATGCTACTGAAGGGAAGAAAGCTATCTATTTTCTCTTAGCTAAAATTCTACAGGGAGCTATGGGCCAAGTTAATTGCCTAAAGAAGAAAAGCCTTCTTTTTTAAGAAACCATTTGTATTGCTGAAGGAACTGTTGAGGCCTACAGCAACCAAAGAGTTGAATGCCTATTAAGAATAGATTACAGCATCAAATCCATGTGAAGACTTTGAGTGGCCTTTGACTATTTCCATATTAGAATAGCTCATCCATCAGGAATATAACCCACAAAGACTTACTTATTGATTGATTCTTAAGAAGCAGCTAATTTTTAAAAACACCACTTTTAAAACCAGTTAACTACTGTTATTTTTAAGTGTATGTGTGTGAATGGGGGTGTTCACAGAATCACAGAACTGTTACAGCACAGAAGGAGGCATTTGGCCCATCGTGCCCACACTGGCTCTCTGAAAGAGCAATTCCCTCAGTCCCTTTCCCCTGCCTTCTCCCCATAATCCTGCACATTCTTCTTTTTCATATAACTGTCTAATTCCCTTTTGAATGCTTCAATTGAACCTGCCTCCACCACCTTCTCAGGCAGTGCATTACAGACCTTAACTACTCACTGCGTGAAAAAGCTAGATTAAAATAAGAAGTTATAAGGTCTTGAAACATAGGTTTATCTTAATCGTGTTTAAGATTTAGTTTTTTTAATAAACAGTGAATTTGTTGTTGACTAAAGATACCTGGTATGATCTGTTTTATTCTGGGGGTTACTAGAGTCTTTGATTTGGCTGTTTTCCACTTGGGTAGAAAGCTTTAAATAATATGCTGCGACCTGTGGAGTGACGGGACTGAAGTGACAGTGCGTTGCTCCCGCCCCGGTCGAAACAATGGGGAGCCATGTGGGTTCAGAATTTGATTTCCAAATGAGTACACTTCTTCAGTCCAACTGAAGTGTGCCAGCATTCGGCCATCCAGGCCACAATGAATACCACTGCTGGCACCCTCGCCCATTAAGTCCCTCCTCCTCCTGCCCCTCATGCCCCTCTTCCTCCTTCTTCTCTTCCTCTAAAGAAATACAGCACTCAGCATTTTCTACCTCCTGCAGCTCCAAGCTTCGCTGCTGTACTATGTTGTGCAACACTCAGCACATCACTATCATTCTGGATACCTGAGCTGGTGCATACTGAAGGCCACCACAAGATCTGTCCAGGCACCTAAAGCACATCTTCAGCATTCTGATTGTTTCCTTGATGATGGTTCTCATGGTCAGGTGGCTTCGATTGGATCTCTCCTGGGCATCATTATTTGGGCTCCTAACTGGTGTCACCAGCCACATCTTCAGTGGGTCGCTCTTGTCTCCAAGGATCCAGCCACTTATGCTAGTTCAAGGTGTGAAGAGCTCAGGGAGGCTTGACTGGCGGATGACAAAAGTATCATGGTGGCTCCCTGGAAACCTAGTACAAACATGCATGATGATCCTTTTCTGGTTCCACATATGCTTCACATTGATGGAGTGGAAGCCCTTGCAATTGACAAAGGCTTCTGGGTTATCAAGTGGCAACTTGATTGCCACATGTGTGTAGCCGATGACTCCCTGAACAGGTGGGAAGCCAGCCAGAGTGCAAAGCCAAGCACCCGCTCATTCTGACTGCTCTCATTGATTGCAAAGTGTACATAGCTGCCAGACCTGGCAAACAGGAGTGACATGTCCTGTGGATAAAGGGGAGCCCGTTGACGTACTGTACTTGGATTTCCAGAATGCATTTGACAAGGTCCCACGTAAAAGGTTATTGCACAAAGTAGGAGCTCATGTCTGAGTACTCTGCACTGAGTGTGAAGAAGGGAGTTTGGTATGTGAGTGAATTTTAAGGGTTAATCTCTCAAGACTAATTTTTTTTGTTTACATCTAGCAATTAATTGAAATTCCTGTTTCAGTTAAGAGTTAAGTTAGGTTTCTTGCAGTTTTAAACAGGGGTATACGAATACTCTGAGAGTAGCTGAATCTGGTTTGTTAGGTGGCTAGCTTAAACTGGTTTCTGAGCTCTAGCAGAGCTGACACAGCATTGTTTTCAGAGTATAAATTCAGGGGACTCTCAGTGCTGCTTCTCTGCACTGAGTGCTACTGGAGGGCACAGAGTGTGAAGAAGGGAGTTTGGTAATTGAGGGAGTTCGGGAAGGGGAAGAACTATAAATTACGAAGAAAATAAATTTGAGTGCACAGAGTGTAAAGTGGGAGTTTGGTGTGAGAGAAGGACTCCTTTCTTTCTTTCTCCTTCCTTTTATAAGCCTCCAGTAGCTGCCTCTCTCTTTGGTAGAGGGGAAGACGTTGATTGGTGAGTAACTGGTAAGCTATTTTACTTCTCATTGTAATAAAAAGTTTTTAAAGTTATGTTTTGGCAGGTCAGCTCAGCCAAGTGGAATGTATATCCTGTGGTATGTGGGAAGTCATGGACGCACCACGTGTCCTAAACGAACACATCTTCAGGAAGTGTCACCAGCCGCAGAAGCCTGAGCTCTGGGTTTCGGAACTCGAGCAGCCCTCACTGTTGTGCATCTGTGAGGCTGAGGACTATGTGGATAGCATGTTTAGGGAGGTGGTTATATGCAGGTCAGGAGCATGCAGGCAGAGAGGGAATGAGTGACCGCCAGGCAGTCTAAGAGAACCAGGGAGGCAGTGCAGGAGTCCCTTGAGTCAATCTTGCTTGTTAATCGGTTTTCCATTTTAGATACTAGTGAGAGTGTGGCTCAGCTGCACAGGAGGGAAGGAAGAAGAGTGGAAGAGCAATAGTGATAGGGGATTCGATAGTCAGGGGGTCAGACAGGCATTTCTGTGGCAGTAAACGTGACTCCAGGATGGTGTGTTGTCTCCCTGGTGCTGGGGTCAAGGATGTCATGGAGCGGCTGCAAGACATCCTTCTTGGGGAGGGTGAACAGCCAGAGGTTGTGGTCCACATTGATACCAGTGACATAGGTAGGAAGAGGGATGAGGTCCTGAAAGCAGATTTTAGGGAGTTAGGAAGGAAATTAAAAAGACCTCCAAAGCAGTAATCTCAGGATTACTCCCAGCGCCACATGCTAGTGAGCATGGGAATAGGATGATTGATCGATTGAACACGTGGCTGGAGAATTGGTGTAGGATGGAGGCATCAGATTTCTGAGGCATTGGGACCGGTTCTGGTGCAGGTGGGACCTGTACAAGATGAACGGGCTACTCCTTAACAGGACTGGAAGTAACGTACTCACAGGGAGATTTGCTAGTGCTGTTGGCGTGGGTTTAAATTAGCTTGTCAGGGGGATGGGAACCTGAGGGGTAGCTCAAAATGGAAGGAAGTAAAGCTGGTAACAGGAGGTAGAAAAGTAGCAAGTGACATTAGAAGGCAGGCGAAACAAAGGCGAGCATCAACTAGGCATGAATGCAGAATGTCAAGAAGACAAGGTTAAGGGCACTCTACCTGAATGCATGCAGCATATGCAACAAGGTAGATGACTTAAAGGTCCAAATAGAGGTAAATGGGTATGATCTAATTGCCATAACAGAAACGTGGCTACAGGGTGACCAAGACGGGGAACTGAATATTCAAGGATATTCGACATTTAGGAAGGACAGGAAAAAAGGAAAAGGAGGTGGTGTTGCACTGATAATAAGGGATGGGATCAGTACATTAGTAAGGGAGGATCTCAGACCAGAGGAACAAAATGTGGAATCTGGTTGGGTGGAGCTAAGAAATAGCAAGGGGCAGCAAACATTGGTAAGAGTTGTTTATAGGCCACCAAACAGTAGTGGTAGTGTGAGGCATGGCATTAATCAGGAGATTAGAGAAGCATGTGGCATGGGTAAAACAATAATTATAGGTGGCTTTAAACTGCATATAGACCAGGTAAACCTAATGAGCACTAATGCTGTGGGGGACGCGTTTCTGGAGTGTGCTAGGGATGGTTTTCTGGAGCAGTATGTTGAAGAACCAACCAGAGAACAGGGTATTTTAGATCTAATATTATGTAATGAGAAAGGGCTAATTAATAATCTTGTTGTAAAAGAACCTTTAGGGATGAGTGACCATAATGTGATGGAATTTTACATTAAGTTTGAAAGTGAGGTAGTTCAATCTGAAGCCAGGGTGTTTAATTTGAACATAGGAAATTATGAAGGTATGAGGGGCAAATTGGCTGAGGTGGATTGGAAAAATACATTAAAAGGTATGACAGTACATAGGCAATTCATAGTCTTTAAAGAAATATTACATAGTTTACAGCAACTATACATTCCTTCAAGGCACAAAAACCCCAAAAGTAAAGGCAGTCAACTGTGGATAACAAAGGAAGTTAAGAATTGTATGAGATTAAAAGAAAAGGCTGATATAGTTGCCAGAAATAGTAGTAAACCTGAGAATTGGGGGGATTTTAGAATATAGCAAAGGAGGATGAAGAAACTGATAAAGAAAGGGAGAATAGAATATGAATGTAAGCTAGCAAAAAATATAAAAATGGACTGTAAAAGCTGCTATAGCTACGTAAAAAGGAAACGTTTGGCTAAGACAAATGTGGGTCCATTACAGGCAGAGTCAGGAGAATTTATAATGGGGAATAGAGAACTGGCAGAGAAGTTAAATGATTGCTTTGTGTCTGCCTTCACTGAGGAAGATGCAAGAAAACTCCCAGAATTAGAGATCCAAGGTATTAGGGGGAATGAGGAACTGAAGGAAATTCGTATTAGTAAGAAGGTTGTATTGGAGAAATTAATGGGGCCAAAGGTTGATAAATCCCCAGGGCCTGATATTCTACATCCCAGAGTGTTGAAAGAGGTAGTTATGGAGATAGTGGATGCATTGGTAATCATCTTCCAAAATTCTATAGATTCTGGAGCGGTTCCTGCAGATTGGTAGGTCCAAATGTCACACCACTATTTAAGAAGGGAGAGAGAGAGAAAACAGGGAATTACAGACATGTTAGCCGTACATTAGTCCTTGGGAAAATGCTAGAATCTATTCTAAAGGATGTGATAAATGGACACTTGGATAATAATGATCTGATTGGGCAAAATCCTCATGGATTTATGAATGGGAAATCATGTTTGATGAACCTGTTGGAGTTTTTTGAGGATGTTACTAACAGAATTGATAAATGGGAGTCAGTGGATGTGGTATACTTGGATTTTCAAAAGGTCTTTGATAAAGTCCTGCACAGGAGGTTGGTTAGCAAAATTAAAGCACATGGAGTTAATATATTGGCATGGATTAAGGATTGGTTAACAGGCTGAAAACAGAGAGTAGTAATAAACAGCTCATTCTCACGTTGGCAGGCTGTGACTAGTGGGGAACCGCAGGCATCAGTGCTTGGGCCCCAGCTGTTCACAATATATATCAATGATTTGGAAGTGGGGACCAAATGTAGTAATTACAAGTTTGCAAAATTAGGTGGGAATGTGTGTTGTGAGGAAGATGCAAAGTGGCTTCAAGGGGATTTGGAATGACTGAGTGAGTGGGCAAGAATGTGGCAGATGGAATATAATGTGGAAAAATGCGAGGTTATCCACTTTGAGAGGAAGAATAGATGTGCAGAGTATTTCTTAAATCGTAAGAGATTAACAAGCCTGTGCTGGGACGAGGGAGCAGTACCCCAGGACATGCGCGATGCCAATATCATCACCCTCTATAAAAACAAAGGTGACCGCGGTGACTGCAACAACTACCGTGGAATCTCCCTGCTCAGCATAGTGGGGAAAGTCTTTGCTCGAGTCGCTCTGAACAGGCTCCAGAAGCTGGCCGAGCGCGTCTACCCTGAGGCACAGTGTGGCTTTCGTGCAGAGAGATCGACCGTTGACATGCTGTTCTCCCTTCATCAGATACAGGAGAAATGCCGTGAACAACAGATGCCCCTCTACATTGCTTTCATTGATCTCACCAAAGCCTTTGACCTCGTCAGCAGACATGGTCTCTTCAGACTACTAGAAAAGATTGGATGCCCACCAAAGCTACTAAGTATCATCACCTCATTCCATGACAATATGAAAGGCACAATTCAACATGGTGGCTCCTCCTCAGAGCCCTTTCCTATCCTGAGTGGCGTGAAACAGGGCTGTGTTCTCGCACCCACACTTTTTGGGATTTTCTTCTCCCTACTGCTTTCACATGCGTTCAAGTCCTCTGAAGAAGGAATTTTCCTCCACACAAGATCAGGGGGCAGGTTGTTCAACCTTGCCCGTCTAAGAGCGAAGTCCAAAGTACGGAAAGTCCTCATCAGGGAACTCCTCTTTGCTGACGATGCTGCTTTAACATCTCACACTGAAGAGTGCCTGCAGAGTCTCATCGACAGGTTTGCGGCTGCCTGCAATGAATTTGGCCTAACCATCAGCCTCAAGAAAACGAACATCATGGGGCAGGACGTCAGAAATGCTCCATCCATCAATATTGGCAACCACGCTCTGGAAGTGGTTCAAGAGTTCACCCACCTAGGCTCAACTATCACCAGTAACCTTTCTCTAGATGCAGAAATCAACAAGCGCATGGGAAAGGCTTCCACTGCTATGTCCAGACTGGCCAAGAGAGTGTGGGAAAATGGCGCACTGACACGGAACACAAAAGTCCGAGTGTATCAGGCCTGTGTCCTCAGTACCTTGCTCTATGGCAGCAAGGCCTGGACAACGTATGTCAGCCAAGAGCGACGTCTCAATTCATTCCATCTTCGCTGCCTCCGGAGAATACTTGGCATCAGGTGGCAGGACCGTATCTCCAACACAGAAGTCCTCGAGGCGGCCAACATCCCCAGCTTGTACACACTACTGAGTCAGCGGCGCTTGAGATGGCTTGGCCATGTGAGCCGCATGGAAGATGGCAGGATCCCCAAAGACACATTGTACAGCGAGCTCGCCACTGGTATCAAACCCACCGGCCGTCCATGTCTCCGCTATAAAGACGTCTGCAAACGCGACATGAAATCCTGTGACATTGATCACAAGTCGTGGGAGTCAGTTGCCAGCGTTCGCCAGAGCTGGTGGGCAACCATAAAGACGGGGCTAAAATGTGGTGAGTCGAAGAGACTTAGTAGTTGGCAGGAAAAAAGACAGAGGCGCTAGGGGAGAGCCAACTGTGCAACAGCCCCGACAAACAAATTTCTCTGCAGCACCTGTGGAAAAGCCTGTCACTCTAGAATTGGCCTTTATAGCCACTCCAGGCGCTGCTTCACAAACCACTGACCACCTCCAGGCGCGTATCCATTGTCTCTCGAGATAAGGAGGCCCAAAAGAAGAGATTAACAAGTGTAGATGTACAAAGGGACCTGGGTGTCCTTGTCAATAAGTCACTGAAAGCTAACATGCAGGTGCAGCAAGCAATTAAGAAGGTTAATGGTACGTTAGCCTTTATCGCAAGAGGATTTGAGTACAGGAGTAGCGAAGTCTTGCTTCAATTGTATAGAAACTTGGTTACACCGAACCTGGAGTATTGTGTGCAGTTTTGGTTCCCTTACCTTAGGAAGGATATTATTGCTATTGAGGGAGTACAACGAAGGTTCACCGGACTGGAATGGCAGGACTGTCCTATGAAGAGTAACTAGAGAAACTGGGCCTGTATTCTCTAGAGTTTCGAAGAATGAGAGGTGATCTCATTGAAACCTACAAATACTTAAAGGGATAGACAGGGTAGATGCAGGTAAGATGTATCCCCTGGTTGGGGAGTCTAGAACCAGGGGACACAGTTTCAAAATAAGGGGGAAGCCACTTCGGACAGAGATGGGGAAAAATTTTACTCAGAGGGCTGTGAATCTTTGGAATTCTCTACCCCAGAGGGCTGTGGAAGCTCAGTCATTGAGTATGTTTAAAGCAGTGATTGATAGATTTCTAAATACAAATGGCATAAGGGGATATGGGGATAGTGTGGGAAAAACGCATTAAAATGGATGATTATACATGATTGCATTGAATGGCAGAGCAGGCTCGATGGGCTGAATGGGCTACTCCTGCTCCTATGTTCCTATGGTATGGGTGTATAGATTTTTGATAAGATAGGGATGTTTTATACCCCCTTCTAAAGTGGGAACAGACTAGGTGGCACAAAGCTTGTTGTGAATCGATTTTATTGAGATAAATATAAGGACAAGTTTCTTAAGTTCTCAGATAAACCATAGTCACAATCTCAGGCAGTAATTAACAGTCTCACCCATATTAGAGTTTGGACGATGGAGCGCATGACTAGTCTCTTTTGCAGCTTTGGGTCCACTAGCTTCTCAGGTTTTCTCTCTCTCTCTCTCCCTCTCTCTCTCTCTCTCTCGCAGTCTCTCTTGTTTCTCATTGTTGTTGTCCACCATACAGCAGCAGGGTCATAAGCCAACTTATTCTGGCAGCCTTCCAATTAACCTTCCCCTTTCCCAATCAATGATCAGTCTTGTATTAAAGGATGTCTTTCTTAACCAACCAAGGATTGTTTTGTGATGCTGCCAACCTTTTCATTTCTGCTAGCAGCATATAAAAAGAGTCTTTGTGTTAACTCTCTTATCTCAATGCTTGTACTTTTCCGAGGATGCCTTATCTCACTACGAGACAAATCTTTGCAGAGGCTGTGTTCACTGTCTGCTCTCAAGGTCTAACACTTTAACTGCAAGTAAGCATTTTAAAACTTGACATAACCTCCCAGAATCCCTCTGCCTTGACATCTTGTCTGTACTGTGCCCTATTTCCTATGTTTTCCCACTTAATCATGCTACAAAGAAGGGTTCTAATAAAGCTAAATGTTAGTTTATAGTAATGTCATTTGTTTAGTTTATAATAGCTAGATTTTAACAATTAGTATGCTTGTTAGTAACTTTTGGCAACCTAATAATCTTACAGGGGTAACATATTAGCATGGATAGAAGATCGACTGGCTGGCAAAAGACAGAGAGTATGCATAAATGGGTCCTTTTCTGATTAGCAGGATGTGATGAATTGAGTGCCGCAGGGGTCTGTGCTGGGGCCTCAACTTTTTACAATTTATATCAATGACTTAGATGAGGGGAATGATGGCATGGTAGCTAAATTTGCAGATGACACAAAGATAGGTAGCAAAGTATGTTGTGAAGAGGACATAAGGAGCTTGCAGACCATATAGATAGGTTGAGTGAGTGGGCAAAAATCTGGCAGATTGAGTACAATGTGGGAAAATGTGAAGTTGTTCACTTTGGCAGGAAGAATAAAAAAGCAGAGTATTACTTAAACAGAAAACGACTGCAAAATTCCAGGGTGCAGAGTGATCTAGGTGTTCTGGTGCATGAGTCACAAAAGGTTAGTATGCAGGTACAGCAGCTAATAAAGAAGGCAAATGGAATGCTATCCTTTATTACGAGAGGAATTGAATGTAAAAGTAAGGATGTAATGCTTCAATTATATAGGGCATTGTTGAGACCACATCGTGAATACTGTGTGCAGTTTTCGTCTCTTTATTTAGGGAAGGATGTGAATGCGTTGGAGACGGTTCAGAGGAGGTTTACTGGATTGATACCTGGAATGAGCGGGTTGTCTTATGAGGAAAGGTTGGACAGACTGGGTTTGTTTTCACTGGAGTTTAAAAGAGTGAGGGGTGACCCGATTGAAGTTTATAAGATCCTGAACGGTCTTGACAAGGTGGATGTGGAAAGGATGTTTCCTCTTGTGGGGGAGTCCAGAACTAGGGGGCAATGTTTTAAAATTAGGGAATGCCCTTGTAGGACAGAGATGAGGAGAAATGTTTTCTTTCAGAGGGTTGTGCGACTTTGGAACTCTCTGCCTCAGAAGGGAGTGGAGGCAGGGTCATTGAATATTTTTAAGGCAGAGGTAGATAGATTCTTGTTAGACAAGGGAATCAAAGATTATCGGGGGTAGATGGGAGTGTGGAATTCGAGAGACAAACAGATCAGCCATGATCTTACTGAATGGCAGAGCAGGCTTGAGAGGCCAAAAAGCCTACTTCTGCTTCTAATTCGTATGTTTGTATCTACATGGCATCAATCACTGCTGTGTTGCATTTGTGGGCAGCAGATAGTGATATTCTGAAAATATTTCCTGCAAATCTCTGGAAGGAACCAGAGGCAAAGAAATTAAAGGCAGTGATGACTGTGGCAGAATTGCATGCCCACCTGGTCCACTTAGTAGCAGCTCTTCTTCCAGGAGGCTGCGACCATTTGATGCAATATCCTGAGCCAACTGAGGCACTGGTCCAGAAAGCTGATCCTCTGCCTATACACCCTGACATGTGAGTACTGCCTGTTGCGATTTGCACCTCTGTGCTCATCACCTCTGTCCTGTGGAGCAGCATGTTGGTGAGAAGACGGCTGTTGCTACACCTGCTGCCCATTTTAGTCCTCATCTGAGGTCCAAGGTAAATTTGCATAAGCGGCTTCCATACTGAACAGATGTTTGACAGTTGGGAAGTGCAGATTAAAGTAGTAAAAATGACCTCCAAAGCAGTGAAAGCAAAACTCAGAACAAGTCCTGTGAGCAAGAGCCATTCACTTAGACAAAGAGGTGTGGGGGGGTGGAGTTTTATGCTTTCCCCGCGTCGACTTTGAAGGTGGGGAGAGCACTTAAGCCGGCGGGATGGTGGCAAGGGCGGACCCATTACGAGCCTCATCCCACCCCCACCAGTATTAGCCCAGAGGCGGGCGTGTCTGTCGCCGCACGGAGGGCATGTCAAGCAAACATTTGTGGGTTACTTGCCGGCTCCGGGGGG
The DNA here is from genome assembly GCF_036365525.1 of Heterodontus francisci. Taxonomy (NCBI): domain Eukaryota; kingdom Metazoa; phylum Chordata; class Chondrichthyes; order Heterodontiformes; family Heterodontidae; genus Heterodontus; species Heterodontus francisci. Next base: position 46,283,438 of record NC_090387.1, read on the forward strand.
AGTCCCTTGTTAAAAGTGCCTGATTCAGGGACTTGGCATCTGGAAGGGGGGATCTGCTGAGAGACACTGCCCTGCCCTTGCTTTCAACCCCTCTACAACACCCTGCCACACGACCCCTCACCCCGTGAAACCCCAGGAACTGGGTCCCTCACCTCTGGTGGGTCCATTACCAGCAGCAGCCACTGTCTTCACGGTGGCACTGCTCAATAAAAGAGATTCCAGCCTCTGATTGGCCAGCTTCTTTCAGCAGGTGGGATTTCCGTCGCCGGGGTCCTTAATCCCAGGGAAGGCCCACTGTTTTCCACTTAAGTGCCTATTTGGCACGTAATGCAGCGGGCCTTCCCCAGAGGAGGAGACGCGGGCCCTCACCCACACTTCAGCCAGTGGCTGAGACTCCCATCGCCTACATAAAATCCCCCCAAGGTCTCAGTACATGTAGAATTATTTTTGCCTGTCATTTATTCAAGCCCCCGCAATTCCCACTGTCCCCTTATCTTGCTTTCACTGGCGAGTTCCATGAAGCCCAGGAAGCCCATGCATTCAGAGTTAGAATTGAAAACCCCAGTTAAAACAGCTGCATACTGCCTCTTACATACAGCCAAACACGCTGCAGTGAAAAGCAGAACTCGGTGGGTTCCAGATGGCTTCCCAATGCGCTGTCAGTTCAGCCCTTTTAACCATCTGCCTGCTCCCAAACCCACTCACCCTGTTATGTTAATATTCCCTCCATGTCTTTATTTAGAGAGACAAGGATCCCATTTGTTTTTTTCTTTAACGGCCTTAATGACTTGTTCTGCCTATATTATGGAAAGAAGTATCTTGCTTGAGACATGTTAATTTGTAACTGTATTTTATAGTCCATCTTAAATAGCTTTTCTTTTACAACACTTTTAAGTGTAGAAAACAAAGGCTATCTCTCTTCAGTTGTTCTTGCAATTTGTAATACATCTGAAGTCATAGAGAAAGCAGCAATTAGAAATGAACTGGTTATTAAAAAGGTGGAGAGCTAGAATTTTCATTTAATAACAGATAGAATGCTTCCAAGAGTTTTTAAATAAATGAAAATATGAGTAAAAGAAGTATGGTTGAAATTTTTAATAGCTCACTAAATACAGGATAGCACCAGACAATCAAACATACCTGATGATGTTCCAATTTTTCAAAAAGCTTAAGAACATAATCTTAGGTATTAGTATTGTATTGACCTGACATCTGTAGTGGGGAAGGCATTGTGCTGTAATACAAAGAAAGGCATTCAACAGCATTTAATTAGAATAAAAGCAATAATTCTGAAACAACATTGGTTTTGAGAGGCATGTTATGCCAAACAAATTTTGAAATTCTTTGAAGACATAGTGTTATGAATATCTAATTCATGGTTTGTATTAATTTTCTAGAGATAATTTTTAATAGTCATTTGGTAGTACAGAACTTGGGTATTGCGGAAAATAGAGACATGTTGTCGAAGCTTTACATCTTGCACTCATCAGGACAATCCGCAAGAATACCAATGTAAGGGAAAACAGCAACTGAGTAATGTGATATATGAATTTCAATGCCAGTGTGATGCTAGGTATATTGGCCGTATGTCCCAAAGACTGGCGGATCATATCAAACAATATGTCCCTTCCACTGTTCGCAACAGGCAAGGTAAAGGCCGTTCCCAACCAGCCAATGCTTGCAAAACTCAAAACACAGTGTCCAACATTAGATGTGATTCCGTGATTGGACAACATTTGCGAAATAATCCTCATTGTGCTAAGAATTACGCAGACAACCAATTTAAGATTGTCAGTAGGGCTCGCAATATGGCACATTTGTGCATACTGGAAGCTACATATATTAATACACAGGGCCCTGTTCTTTGCATACAGAGAGAATATGTACAAATATTGCGCCTGTTTCAGCTAAACAAAATAAGTGACAACCATTCGCTGATTCATTCCTCAGGGCAATGCCTTGACCAATCAGAGTGAAGCTGCCTGGTTTAAATTTCAAACAAAGCTTGGCAGTTAATTGTCAGTCACTGTAAACTGGTGAATTCTCCATGACAATGCCTCCACCAATCAGAGTTCACTTGCCAATCAATCATCACTCGCTTCTCATACAGTATAAGTTGTTGTTTTCCCTGACATTGGTATTCTTGCAGATTGTGCTGATGAGTGTAAGACGAAAAGCTGAGATAACTTTTAATTTGGGAATTGAATATTTTTTAATGCCAGATAAATGAAAACACCTGGTTTGAAAAGCTGGCAAATAAACCTAGAGTGATTACAAATCAAAGAATAGCCCTTGTTTATTTGGTAAGGTTATATTGGGAAATGTAAAGACCCTATAAAATAGGAAATTCTCTGAACTTGTTGATGGTGATGGGGTGTCTGCAGCTGCCATCATCAGGGGTTTAAATTATTCATAGGATTACCCAGAACAAAGATAACATTTAAAGTTGAAAAATCTCTCCCTGAGCTCTTACAGAGACAAAGTTAGAGAGGTGAAAGCCATGAAAAACATTTAAAAAGCCTTGTTTAATTGGGCAGTTGGAACCAATAGGTCTAAGGGAATTTGTTCTGTTATTGTTAGCAATTCTCTTCTTCTTTAGCCTCCTTGTCTCGGGAGACAATGGGTAAGTGCCTGGAGGTGGTCAGTGGTTTGTGGAGCAGCGCCTGGAGTGGCTATAAAGGCCAATACTAGAGTGACAGACTCTTCCACAGGTGCTGCAGAAAAAATTGTTTGTCGGGGCTGTTACACAGTTGGCTCTCCCCTTCCGCTTCTGTCTTTTTTCCTGCCAACTGCTAAGTCTCTTCGACTCGCCACACTTCAGCCCCGCCTTTATGGCTGCCCGCCAGCTCTGGCAATCGCTGGCAACTGACTCCCACGAGTTGTGATCAATGTTACAGGACTTCATGTCGCGTTTGCAGACGTCTTTAAAGCGGAGACATGGACAGCCGGTAGGTCTGATGCCAGTGACGAGCTCGCTGTACATTGTGTCCTTGGGGATCCTGCCATCTTCCATGCGGCTGACATGGCCAAGCCAACTCAAGCACCGTTGACTCAGTTAGCAATTGTTAGCAATATCAATTATTAAAGTAGGGTATCAGAAAGCAAAGAGAAGATTGGGGGTTGGAAATCATTAGTTTAAATTGCTATCTGGGACATTCTATATGTACCACATTGCAATAAGATAGACGTTGCTAGCGTCAGGTGTTTTGCTTTGGGAAGCTATTGCCTTTCAGTCAGTCAGTTGGCTTTGGGACAAGCAGTTGGCTTTTGGAAAGCTGTTGGCTTTCAGACAAGCAGTCAGTGGGCTTTTGGAAAAGCAGGTTGGCATTTGGAAAGGCCCATGCTCAAGCTGGGAAATTCAGATTCGCAAGGTGTTGAAGGTGAACTGGAGGATTTGCCTAGCTGACGCTAGAGGGAGAATTCCCGGGAAATCTCAAGCCTTGAAAGATAGCTAAGAAATGAAGGAATTGAAGTGAAATCTTAAGAACTGTGGTATATTTTGAATTGGTCCCAGGAGAAATGAACAAACTACTAAGATCCTGTAAAGTATAGGGAACTGCTGGGGTGGAATTAACAGTCAAATAGCAGTGTTCTATTGGAATTTAGATTTTAAAGTCTTAATGTTCTGTTAAGATTTTAAGTTTAAAGTATGTGTTTTCAAACTGTAGTGTTAAGTTAGTAGTGTTTTGCTCTATTTAAGTCTTGTAAAGTTTTTTTGTTTAAAACGTAAAATCTTGTGGTATAATTCTTTCAGAAATAACAGGGAATTCAATTTTTTCTTTTTAAAAGTTACCGGTCCCTAATGGATCATAACAAATAGAAAATTGGTGAGTTAAGGCAATTGACATTTTGGCCTTTTTTACACAAAAGGATTGGAAATTATGCATCACATCCATTGTTAGATTTTTAAGCAGTAGTGTATTATCATACATTTTAAAACACGCACCTAGGTGAAAGTTGGTTAATGTGCTATATGGAATTTGCTTTCGTCGGAGCCTGAGCAAGACGTTGATTCATCTGGTTAGTCAAAAGCACACATTGCGGGTAAACCTGGTCCTCAACAAAAGTGCAAAATGGGCAATCACAAATCACAGCCTGTTTTACAGCGGACTTTGTTTGACACCATGCCCAGAAAAAGAGAATAGTACACAATGTAAAATGGACTGCTGATTCACGATCATCCATTTTGCACTTTCCCCAAAGACTAGTTTCACCCTGATTACATTAAAAAAGTCTTTGACCCATCTGTGAAGAGAGAGACTTCAGAAAAGACAGGCTGAGAAAAAGAAGGCAGACTATGCAGAGAAGAGTTTCCATCCTGGCTGTAGGCCAGAGTACAGAAGCATTATTCAGTTTAAGTTAACTAAGATGACCCAGTAATGTGGGAAAGTGTAGTGTGTACATTATTTTATATTTTTTGTGTTAGAAATTCTGAAGAGTTTTGATAGAGTAAATAAGGAGAAACTGTTCCACTGGCAGAATGGTAAGTAACCAATGGACACCAAATTAAAATACTTGGCAAAAGAACCAAGGGGAAATAAGGAGACCATTTTTAAACACAACAATTGTTACAATCTGATTATACTGCCTGAAAGGATGGTCTACTCAGTTCCTACACCCATTGTCCTCACAGCTCAAGAACTGTCATGTTCCACACATCTATAATTTATCCAACTAGAATTTTTATCATTACCAATCCAGTAGTTTTTAAAAGGTGTGAAATGACTTTTGTTGGGAGTCTTTTCCCTATTTCCACAAGTGATGTCTAAAATAAGGATTTAAAGTGTGGAGGAATATAACAGGGCCTAGAAGGAACCTGGCCATATAAGAAGAATGACAAAGGAAACGCATGCATGGCAAGATCTGAGATTAGGCTATGTGGAAGGATCCATTGGAAATTGTTATGATCAGGTGAGGAGGGGAGCAAGGATCTCCTCTTGTCTTCCTCCTTGTTTGACCGCAACTGCGTTTATTCCTTTTTAAACAGTGGATGTGCTTACCACTTTAGTGAGTGCTTTACCTTTTACCTTTGTGGTGATCATAAAAGAACCACTCAGTTTTCTTGAATTTAAACAAGAGGTGAGTTTATTGTACTTAATCAAAAACCCGATCTAAATAAGATAAACTACGCTACGCTTTCACTCACACACACACACGAGAATCACACACACAAATGGATTACAGAGTGATGAGGAATAGTTTGGGTTGGATTAGAGAGCAGAATAAGTCAAAATTATATGCAGTCTGTGGGGTGTGGTAATTCAGTTGTCTTCTGGCTGAGATTGTGACCTGGAAGTGCATGGTAGGTAGATGTTCTTGAAGACAGTGGAGCAGGTGGTCTTCTTCCTGGAGTACTTTGTCGTGGATCTTTTCCAGCTAGTAGGTAGGCTTTGAATGCTTCAAGGTCATCTGGAGAGATGGAGAGGGAGAAGAGAGAGAGAGAGACAGAGAGACCCCCTATGGATTCTGCACTCAGTCAAAGTTTCAGGAGCTTGTCCCTTTGTAGCAAAAAGCTGCTAGTTTTTTTCATAGATGGGGAGGTGGTCACATAATTGTCCAGTGTCCTCATTAGCAATTTAATTAGATTAAAGGCTAGGTTCTCAATCTCTCTCGGGTCTCTTTGTTTCAATGTTTACCACACCCCCCCCCCCCCACCCCCGGAGGTACATCTTCAATAGTAAATGATCCAAGATGACTTTGAATGTCCCACTAATGAGGGGGATACTGGATAATTTATGCAGTTATCAAAGCCATTGTCTTGGATGGGAACCTTGTTAGACGTGCATCTCCAATTTGATGTCCTGGAATGTGAGGTATTTCAATGCAAATTGTGGTGGCCATCTTGGCTGCCAGCTTTTTGAAAGTTAAATGTAGGATCCCAGCTTTCCTTTTTACAAGTTTAATGGAGGTTTCCAATTGATGAAATAAAAATCTTCATTTGGCATAGCACATTTTCTTGACAAAATATGCATTTGTGTACGGTGCAAAATACGTTCTGTCAAATGGTACATTAGCTAAGCAGTGAGGGCAGGGAATGATAACTGTTGCATTTGATTGCTTAGTGATCGATTGCTCTGCGCTGTGTTTGTAAGACTGCTCACAATGCTATCACTCAACCTTGAGGGGGCATGGTTCAAAATGTGACATCAAGGGCTGGATTTTGTGCTCAGTTTGAAGGTGGGCTCTATGGCAGGGGGTTGGATAATAGGCACAGATTCGTCCTCCATGGAAACCGATGCCGGAATGCCAGTTTCCGATTTTCTTGGAGGTGGCGATGTTCTGTGGCAGCACCCCCGCTGCTCTGCGACGGGACCGTAATTTAAATAGGTTAAGTACTGTTTTGCATTGATTAGAATGTAATTTGCTGTGATCCTACCAGCCGTTCTCAATATTCCGCATGACGTGCGGCACCATGTGCCTTCACTTTCCTGTCTTTGAAAAGCAGGCACCACCAAGGCAAGAGTCCTCGGTGCCTGCAAAGGTTAGGTAAGTTATTAATATCCTGTTGAATTTGGACATTGCCACTAAGGTCAATCTGCAGATTTGAGGCGAGGTTGGAATTCTGCTAGTGGATACTATAGGGAAGTGAAGGGGAGAACTCAGCAAGTGGATACAGTTGTGGGGCGCAAGGGGGAAATCTGTAAGTGGATACTGTTGTGGGGGGGAATGAGGGGAACTCTGTAAATGGATACGCTGTTTGTCGAGGGGAGGGGCAGAACTCAGAAGGTGTAAAGGTTTTTTTCAAGGGTCCATTGCAGGCAACTCAGATGGTATTCTGACGGTAATGATGTACACACTTATTTAAAAGTTTTGAAGGCAACATCAAGCCATACCATAGAGCTCATGCCGGAATACTGCAGAACCAGAAATTAACACTAAGCTCTGCCCTGATAAGTGTACTTGACATTTTGAAGGAATCCGAAGTTACAAGGAGGATAGAGATGGGTATGATTCACACTGTTTTCCTGGATCTCCTTGCTGTGGTGAGTCATCTCCACTGAAGCTGGACCAAAGAGGCAGGTGTGGCTCAAGAGGAAGCTCCTAGACGTGAGCAGCAGCAGCCATCAAAGTGAAGAGGAGACCAGATACACTAGTAAGTCTATAGGTCTCGGATGACATACCTGCAGATGTCTGAGCGCCAGTGCCAGAGATGACTACAGATGTCCAGAAAGGCCATCTACACCTCCGCACACTGCTGAATGATGATTTGCAACCAATGGGTTTTGATGGTCACCCTATCCCTGTGACCCTCAAAATTACTGTGGTCCTAAACTTTTACATCTCTGGATCATGTCAGGAATTCACCTGCGACATGTGTGGGGTCTCTCAATCCGCAGTGCACCACTGCATCAAGGAGGTGACTAATGCTCTGTTCAGGAGTGCCAGCAGCTATGTCTGCTACAGGACAGACCCGGACAGTCAGTCAGAGAGGGCCATTGGATTTGGGGCCATTGCGGGATTCCCACAGGTCCCAGGTGCGATCAACTGATACATGTGTCCATCAAAGCTCCTTCCATCAACCACTTTCATAAACAGAAAGAGTTTTCAGTCAATTAATGTCCAACTAGTGTGCAACCACAGAAAGCGCTTCCTACAAGTGTGTGCCCACTTCCCGGGCAGCTGCCATGACTTCTACATACTTTGCCAGTCCCAGGTGCCACTGCTTTTCATTCCCCCTGCTCACCATCAGGGGTGAATTCTTGGGGATAGGTCTTCCCCTTGATGACATGGGTTCTGACGCCAGTGAGGAATCCCATCACTGATGCTGAAGAGCATTAAAACACCTACCACGGCCCCACCCGAGCGACCTTCGAGCAGGCCATTGGTATGTTGAAGATGCGGTTCCATTGTGTCTATAGATCTGGTGGAGCCCTACAGTATACACCAGGCAGGGTTGCGTGCATCGTTTTAGTCTGCTGCATTCTGCACAACATCGCACTTGAGATAGAGGGGGCCTTGCAAGATGAAGAATTACTGAAGCATGATACATCTTCCGATGATGAGAACACAGAGGGCACAAAAGGAAATTAGAGAGCAGTGATGGAGGCCAGACACGGTGAGCAGTGAGCAAGGGAGGCAAGGCAGTGACTGATAATTGCGCATTTCCACAATCCATAAAGTTCAATAAAAATGTTTGCTAACAAAACTCACCATCATGCATGTAGTCTCAAGTCCTGTGCCTCCATTACATCTGTCTCACCAGCATGACTGGCAACAACAAACTGAGCCATTGCCCATGTGACATCATTCGTGCAATTAAACGTCATGTATATTGACATGCCAATGATGTCAGTGGTCACATTGGCAATATTGTAAGGACTATGATGTGATTGAAAGACACATCGGCACTCCATGATGAAATGTGGTTTGCAGACAATAAAGGCTGATGATTGGCAGTCAAACATTTAATTAAATGCATGACATATGTGTCTCACCCATGAATATCCAGATGTGTCAAGGTGTCTTTTTAATATGTTTATGGGTGCTTCTTCGCGGTGTGACCTCCATGCTAGTAGCTGGACTGGAGGCAGGCTGCTGAGCAGGATGCCCCTTGGCCTGGGATGACTTCGGCAGTCGTCCTTTGTGTGCCTGAGGTTTGGAGGGGCCCGGCTGCCTGAAGGCCTCCTGCACCAGTGCAGGACTTCCCTCAGACGTCGCAGCTGCTCGAGGTGAACTCACTGGCGGAGGGGCTGAGGAGCCTGTGTCCACACTCCAATTACCCTGAGGAGAGAACACAGACATGGAGCGCAGCCACTCCTCCTCCCTCTCAAGGCTCATTGGAACCTCACTGCTCTCCAGAGAAGGACTAGGAGCAGGAACACTCTCCATTCTCCTGGTCCTTCTCTCATCCTGCCACTGCTGATTTGAAGTCATTGCCAAGGGGGTGGTTTGCAGGTTGTGGCGTATCTGTGGGATCTGGCTCTCCTTGAGGGTCGTCAATGTCGCAATGGATGAAGCCATACACTCACATGCCTGGAACATGGCAGCAGTCATGGCATGGATGGACCTCTTCATTGTCCATTCATGACTGCATATGGTCTCGGGCATCTCCGCCAGATGTTGCCTTACCTCTCCCTGCAACTCCAGCATGCCTTGGGATGTCGACAGCAGAGGCTCATCATCATCCTGGGGCTCAGCATGGGCCTGGACACCCACAGTCCTCTGATTGTCAGAGACCTCAGCTGTTTCAGCCTCAGCCAGCTGCTCGGGTGCGTCTGTGGTGCTCTCAGCAGCTTGTGACCCCCGAATCCAATGCCGATCGGATACCCAACGAGGTGAGAGCATCTGCACTGGTGGAAGGTGCAGGAGTGTCATGGGACTCTGCATCCTCTAAGTGTTGCTGGTCCTCAGAGGTTGTCAATGTTTCCCCATTGTCTTTAAGCATTTGTGAGTGCTGCCTGAAAGATACAATGTGAAGAACAGACATTTAAGGTTTGATGGCACACATGTCGCAATGATGACAGCATTGCGTTTCTACATAAAATGTAATTTTAGTTCATTTTGTGTTTGGCAATAATCACTCTCTTCAATGGGGACCCCGAGCTCGACATCCGATATGGCATGTGCCCCTTGGCTCCCAGCTAACTCGAGCGCCTCCTCTTCGGCCTGAGGCAGAGGCAGCAGGTCGGGCATCCCAATACTGGTACTGGCTGTCAGCCTGCTGTTTAGAGTTTAGAGATACAGCACTGAAACAGGCCCTTCGGCCCACCAAGTCTGTGCCGACCATCAACCACCCGTTTTACACTAATCCTACACTAATCCCATATTCCTATCACATCCCCACCTATCCCTCTATATATTTTCCCTACCACCTACCTATACTAGGGGCAATTTCTAATGGCCAATTTACCTATCAACCTGCAAGTTTTTTGGCATGTGGGAGGAAACCGGAGCACCCGGAGGAAACCCACGCAGACACAGGGAGAACTTGCAAACTCCACACAGGCAGTACCCGGAATTGAACCCGGGTCACTGGAGCTGTGAGGCTGCGGTGCTAACCACTGCGCCACTGTGCCGCCCTGTTGTGGGCCCTCTTCTCCTGAAAGATCATGGATGCAGCTATTGTTAAGTTCCAAACGCCTCTACATCATGTCAATGCTAACATGGGCCCCTCTTCTGCACCTGGGGGATGTCACTGCTCTAAGATTGACTCTAGCTGTCATGGGTCTCAATTTGGCTAAGATAGAAATGAGGGAGACTGGTCTCACTTATGCAGTCAGTCATCTGGTATCATTCCACTATGAGATTCCTATTATTAGAATGGCTGTGACAATTGTGCACCTTTATACTTGTGGGCAAACAGATCGAAGTAAGCTATCTGAAACCGCCCAGCTTACCTTGGCTGAGTGTAGAAGGTCATTGACCCTCTTCCTGCACTGGACCCAGTTACAACAGGTGACCTCACGCCTGCTGACCTCCTCTGCGATCTCCACCCAGGTTTGCTTGGTCAGGCGGGAGGACCTCTTCTTGCCATTGCTGGGGAAGTGGACCTGCCACCTTTCCCTTGCAGCCTGGAGGAGAATCAGCAGGGGGGGCATCACTGAACTGTGGGGCCACCCTTGCTCTTACATCTGCCATGTTAGTAATGATGCCCTGGGAAATGTTTGCTGAGATGCAAATTAACGGCACACTGAAGAAGTGTTGCTGCAACAAACTGGTATTGAATGTAAGGAGAATAAATGCAGGGCTGGCAGCTTGTAAAGATGGCACCAACACCTGATCCAACATGGTGACACCATTCACAGCATCGCCAATGCCGCCCCATCACGTGATTGGGGGGACAGCCATTATGGTAAGTGACTGCCCACCACGTAATTGCGCTGGCACAGCTGTGAATGTCACATGAAGGACAGCCAACATTTTGTGCACCCACCACTGCTCCCAGCAGCACGATTACAAAATCCAGCCCTAAGACAGATCCAGACAACCATCTGAATAAAAGCTCACACACACATCATGAGTCTGGTTTCTTCATGCTTCGAATACAAAACATAACAATGGCTTCTCCCTGAGGGTCTCACCACAGTCATGGAATTACGTTTGCTGTCCTGAAGGATTTTGAAATTGTTACTTGACATATCCTGGAAAGAGACAGCTAGTTGTCATACCTTGGAAAAACTAGCATGAGTCTGCAGAACTCTGGACTTGTTTGCAAACTATGGTCAACCAAAAACTGTCCAAACCTTTGAATTTGTGAGTGTGTAGGTATGTGTGTAGATCAAGATTAGCAGAGATATCACTTGTAAATATCACTTGTAAAGGGACATAGAAACATAGAAAATAGGAGCAGGAGTAGGCCATTCGGCCCTTTGAGCCTGCTCCACCATTCATTATGATCATGGCTGATCGTCCATCTCAGGAGCCTGTTCCTGCTTTCGCCCCCACACCCTTTGACCCCTTTACACCCAAGAGCTATATCCAACTCCTTCTTGAAAACATACAAGAAGGCCTCAACTGCTTTCTGTGGTAGAGAATTCCACAGGTTCACCACTCTCTGGGTGAAGAAATTTCTCCTCATCTCAGTCCTGAAAGGTTTACCCCGTAACCTTAGACTATGACCCCTGGTTCTGGACTCCCCCACCATCGGGAACATCCTTCCTGCATCTACCCTGTCAAGTCCTGTTAGAATTTTATAGGTTTCTATGAGATCCCTCTCACTCTTCTGAACTCCAGCAAATATAATCCTAACCGACTCAATCTCTCCTCATACGTCAGTCCCGCCATCCCAGGAATCAGTCTGGTAAACCTTCACTGCACTCCCTCTATAGCAAGAACATCCTTCCTCAGATAAAGAGACCAAAACTACACACAATATTACAGGTGTGGCCTCACCAAGACCCTGTATAATTGCAGCAAGACATCTCTGCTTCTGTACTCGAATCCTCTCGCTATGAAGGCCAACATACCATTTGCCTTTTTACCGCCTATTGCACCTGCATGCTTACCTTCAGCAACTTGCATACGAGAACATCCAGGTCTCGCTGCATATTCCCTTCTCTCAGTTTATAGCCGTTCAGATAATAATCTGCCTTCCTGTTTTTGCTACCAAAGTGGATAACCTCACAATTATCCACATTATACTGCATCTTCCATGCATTAGCCCACTCACTCAACTTGTCCAAATCACCCTGAAGCCTCTCTGCATCCTCCTGACAACTCACTCTCCCACCCAGTTTTGTGTCTTCTCAAATTTGGAGATATTACATTTCGTTCCCTCATCTAAATCATTAATATATATTGTGAATAGCTGGAGATGGGAAACAAGAACCCTCATGAATGAAGAGATCGATTATCCAAGCATTCTGAGTGCACCAATCAAAGTAGCTAATCTGCTAAGGTTAAGGGAACTGTATCATAATATTCCACTGACAATTGTATTCAGAATTATATGATTTAAACTAAGAAGTAACGAGTGTTGAGAGCAATTGAATTTTTTGAAACTCATTATTCCACTCAGTACCTTACGATCAAGAGATAGGGAAGTGAATAAACTTACAGTCCATACCAAGTCATTAAATTCCTTCCTGCATTGTAAAGGAGTCCTTGGGATTATGCAGGTACCATTGACTTCCACCTCCAACCTGCCAGCCCAACAATCGTATTGACATGTCTCTTTCCTCCAAAAATAGCATCCATCCACTTCACCAATTTTGCCCAGCAGTGTCTCCACCTGGCTTTCCGCAATTCCTTTTGTAAGGCCATCTTTGTTTCTTCCCTAAAATAAAAGCAAAATACTGCGGATGCTGGAAATCTGAAATAAAAACAAGAAATGCTGGAACCACTCAGCAGGTCTGGCAGCATCTGTGGAAAGAGAAGCAGAGTTAACGTTTCAGGTCAGTGACCCTTCTTCGGAACTGACAAATATTAAAAATGTCACAGGTTATAAGCAAGTGAGGTGGGGGTGGGGCAAGAGATAACAAAGGAGAAGGTGTAGATTGGACAAGGCCACATAGCTGACCAAAAGGTCATGGAGCAAAGGGAAACAATGTGTCAATGGTGTGTTGAAAGGCAAAGCATTAGTACAGAAAAGGTGTTAACGGAATGAATATTGAACAGCAAAAAGTGCAAACATGAAAAAAAATGGGAAAAAAACAGTGAGTAAGCAAACTGAACAAACTAAGATGAAATGAAATAAATGCAAAAAAAGGTTGTAAAAAATGTAAAAAAGAAAAAACAACTAAAAATGAAAGTAAAATGGGGGGCTATCATGCTCTGAAATTATTGAACTCAATGTTCAGTCCGGCAGGCTGCAGTGTGCCTAATCGGTAGATGAGATGCTGTTCCTCGAGCTTGCGTTGATGTTCACTGGAACACTGCAGCAATCCCAGGACAGAGATGTGCGCATGAGAACAGGGGGGAGTGTTGAAATGGCAAGCAACCGGAAGCTCAGGGTCCTGCTTGCGGACTGAACGGAGGTGTTCCGCAAAGCGGTCACCCAGTCTACGCTTGGTCTCCCCAATGTAGAGGAGACCACACTGTGAGCAGCGAATACAGTATACTACATTGAAAGAAGTACAAGTAAATCGCTGCTTCACCTGAAAGGAATGTTTGGGGCCTGGGATAGTGAGGAGAGAGGAGGTAAATGGGCAGGTATTACACCTCCTGCGATTGCAGGGGAAGGTGCCATGGGACGGGGACGAGGTGGTGGGGGTAATGGAGGAGTGGACCAGGGTGTCACAGAGGGAATGATCCCTTCGGAATGCTGACAGGGGAAGATGCGTTTGGTAGTGGCATCACGCTGGAGGTGGCGGAAATGGCGGAGGATGATCCTTTGGATATGGAGGCTGATGGGGTGGAAAGTGAGGACAAGGGGAACCCTGTCACGGTTCTGGGAGGGAGGGGAAGGGTTGAGGGCAGAGGTATGGGAAATGGGCCGGACACGGTTGAGGGCCCTGTCAACAACAGTGGGAGGGAATCCTCGGTTGAGGAAAAAGGAGGTCATACCAGAAGCACCGTCATGGAAAGTAGCATCATCAGAGCAGATGCGTCAAAGACGGAGAAACTGGGAGAATGGAATGGAGTCCTTACAGGAGGTAGGTTGTGAAGAAGTGTAGTCGAGGTAGCTGTGGGAGTTGGTGGGCTGAGAATGGATATTAGTAGACAACCTATCCCCAGAGATGGAGACAGAGAAGTCGAGGAAGGGAAGGGAAGGGAAGTGTCAGAGATGGACCATGTAAAGGTGAGAGAAGGGTGGAAATTGGAAGCAAAGTTGATAAAGTTTTCCAGTTCGGGGCGGGAGCAGGAAACGGCACCGATACAGTCATCAATGTACCGGAAACAAGTTGGGGGAGGGGGCCTGAGTAGGACTGGAACAAAGAATGCTCGACATATTCCATTGTTTCAGCCTGTTCCTGCCCCACTGAACTTATTCATTTATTTTTTTTTTTTATTTAGAGATACAGCACTGAAACAGGCCCTTCGGCCTACCGAGTCTGTGCCGACCAACAACCACCCATTTATACTAACCCTACAGTAATCCCATATTCCCTATCACCTACCTACACTAGGGGCAATTTATAACAGCCAATTTACCTATCACCTGCAAGTCTTTGGATGTGGGAGGAAACCGGAGCACCCGGAGAAAACCCACGCAGACACAGGGAGAACTTGCAAACTCCGCACAGGCAGTACCCAGAATCGAACCCGGGTCCCTGGAGCTGTGAGGCTGCAGTGCTAACCACTGTGCTACTGTGCCGCCCTATCTTGACTCGATCTTTTCTCCTCTGGTCCAGTCTCTTCCCACCTACATCCGTGACTCTTCCGATGCCCTACGTCATTTTGACAATTTCCAGTTTCCTGGTCCCTACCGCCTCCTCTTCACTATAGACGTCCAATTGTTCTGCACCTCCATCCCCCACCAGGATGGTTTGAGGGCTCTCCGCTTCTTCCTGGAACAGAGGCCCAACCAGTCCCCATCCACCACCACCCTCCTCCGCCTGGCTGAACTTGTTCTCACATTGAACAACTTCTCCTTCAACTCCACGCACTTCCTTCAAGTAAAAGGTGTCACTATGGGTACCCGCATGGGTCCTAGTTATGCCTGTCTTTTTGTGGGATATGTCGAGCATTCTTTGTTCCAGTCCTACTCAGGCCCCCTCCCCCAACTCTTTATCCGGTACATTGATGACTGTATCGGTGCCGTTTCCTGCTCCCGCCCCGAACTGGAAAACTTTATCAAGTTTGCTTCCAATTTCCACCCTTCTCTCACCTTTACATGGTCCATCTCTGACACTTCCCTTCCCTTCCTCGACTTCTCTGTCTCTATCTCTGGGGATAGGTTGTCTACTAATATCCATTATAAGCCCACCGACTCCCACAACTACCTCGACTACACTTCTTCACACCCTACCTCCTGTAAGGACTCCATTCCATTCTCCCAGTTTCTCCGCCTTCGACGAATCTGCTCTGATGATGCTACCTTCCATGACGGTGCTTCTGGTATGACCTCCTTTTTCCTCAACTGAGGATTCCCCCCCACTGTTGTTGACAGGGCCCTCAACCGTGTCCGGCCCATTTCCCGTACCTCTGCCCTCAACCCTTCCCCTCCCTCCCAGAACCGTGACAGGGTTCCCCTTGTCCTCACTTTCCACCCCATCAGCCTCCATATCCAAAGGATCATCCTCCGCCATTTCCGCCACCTCCAGCGTGATGCCACTACCAAACGCATTTTCCCCTCCCTTCTCCTGTCAGCATTCCGAAGGGATCGTTCCCTCCGCGACACCCTGGTCCACTCCTCCATTACCCCCACCACCTCGTCTCCGTCCCATGGCACCTTCCCCTGCATTCGCAGGAGGTGTAATACCTGCCCATTTACCTCCTCTCTCCTCACTATCCCAGGCCCCAAACATTCCTTTCAGGTGAAGCAGCGATTTACTTGTACTTCTTTCAATGTAGTATACTGTATTCGCTGCTCACAGTGTGGTCTCCTCTACATTGGGGAGACCAAGCGCAGACTGGGTGACCGCTTTGCGGAACACCTCCGCTCAGTCCGCAAGCAGGACCCTGAGCTTCCGGTTGCTTGCCATTTCAACACTCCCCCCTGTTCTCATGCGCACATCTCTGTCCTGGGATTGCTGCAGTGTTCCAGTGAACATCAACGCAAGCTCGAGGAACAGCATCTCATTTATCGATTAGGCACACTACAGCCTGCCGGACTAAACATTGAGTTCAATAATTTCAGAGCATGACAGCCCCTCATTTTACTTTCATTTTTAGTTGTTTTTTCTTTTTTCTTTTTTTCTTATTTACATTTTTTACAACCTTTTTTTGCATTTATTTCATTTCATCTTAGTTTGTTCAGTTTGCTTACCCACTGTTTTTTTTCGGTTTTTTTCATGTTTGCACTTGCTGCTGTTCAATATTCATTCCGTTAACACCTTTTCTGTACTAATGCTTTGTCTTTCAACACACCATTAACACATTGTTTGCCTTTGCTCCATGACCTTTTGGTCAGCTATGTGGCCTTGTCCAATCTACACCTTCTCCTTTGTTATCTCTTGCCCCACCCCCACCTCACTTGCTTATAACCTGTGACATTTTTAATATTTGTCAGTTCCGAAGAAGGGTCACTGACCCGAAACGTTAACTCTGCTTCTCTTTCCACAGATGCTGCCAGACCTGCTGAGTGGTTCCAGCATTTCTTGTTTTTATTTTGTTTCTTCCCTTGTTATCTGGCCTCTTTAAAATGATGTAGCCATTTATATCCTGCTTGAGGGCTTCGATTCCTAATTAATTGCCCCCGGGTTTTCAGGGTGTCCTTGGGAGTAATCACCCAATTGTTGACAATGCTCACCTCCTTGGTCCGGCCCAGCAATATTCAAATTAGCTGTCCCCAGTATTTCTGGAGTGGTCTCCATGGATGACCAGAAGTCCTGCCCTGTCGTGCTTCTGCCAACTTCAGGGCATGGATTATGAAGAGATATAAATAAAATGTATTCTTCTTGGATCAATCAGATTTAAGACATCTTTGATTTCGGATGTTCCTGATGTGCTGTGATCCTGTACCAGTCAGAGCACTAAGCTATTTTATAACATTGGTGGATTCTTGTTTGTCAAAAAATGATTCAAATGGTAAAAAAAAACAATAGAGTTGTTCACAGAAACATTCCACAAGAACCGTTTTGCAATAATAATTAATTCGTCACTCTTTTCAATGACTGCTCCTACACGTTGCTTGAAATTTTCATTGTGCTGCTTATTTTGATGGGGTTACAGTTAACATGCCATTGATGTGAGAAAAAATGATAAATGATAAAGGATTTTCCATTGTGCTGCTAGCAATACAAAAACAGGCTTTCCATTCATGCTTGTGACTTCAGATTGTTCTAACCAGTGCAGGAAACGTGCACAGTTATCCCTTTGTTTTCTTTTTTAAAATATTGTATTAATTCTTCTACTTTCCTGAAGCATAAATGTGAATATACAATAATGATCCTGAGGGAGTGGATTCTTGGTTCTTCCCTCTCACACAGAAGGGGCAGGGTAGTTTTGGTAGGATTGCAACCTCAGTTAGTGTCTCGGGTTACTCAAGGAAGGGAGAGCTATTAGGCAGCAAGATATATTATATTCAAAACTTGCAAGGTCGCAAGATCACAAGATACTTCTGAAAAAAGGTCATTCAGCCCATCTTAATTCATACAAGCAGGAAACCCCTACACTTCTCCTGTTGTTGCATCTAATTGTTCCATTAATGATTCCAAGGTTTTTGCCAATTCCAGACTTTCTGCTTCAGTTTGCCAGCCAAAGTATAGCAGTTTAAGAAAATTAGATATAAGCAAATCCCACTGAAGCATAATCCTGAAAACAGTAATAATGCATCCTTATCACATAGTTCCCTGAACCAGCTTTCATACTCAGCTATTATGTTGAAAATATATCATTTAATTTTGAGGATACAATTTAATTTTACTTTCATTCTATTTGATGGGGTGGAAATTTGATGGACATTCATAAAAAAAACTTGCACTCATTGGAGAAATAGAATCATTGAATGGCTACAGCACAGAAGGAGGCCATTCGGCCCATCATGCCTGTGGCAGCCACAAAAGAGTTATCTAGCCTAATCTCGCTTTCCAGTGGACTATCAACAATTTTTTTTTAGGTTTGTACATATTCCTTTATGTGTAGCATAACCTAACCCTGTGTAAAACAATACCTGTGAGATCCAAATATTTAAATAACATATTAGCCAGAATTAATTTGTGCATGTCTCTCCCCACCCAACAGGAGTTTCCAATTCATGTTTAAAGACAGTAAGAGCTATGGCAAGAGTTTTTAAAAAGGTTTTACATCATCAATTAATAACAAAGGTGGAAAGTCATGGAACAGATGACACAGTACAGATCAGTATTGAAACAATAAACAGAGGGAAATCACAAATAGGAACATTTCAAGTTTAAACAAAGATATAAGCAGAATCTCCTTGGGATAGGTCCTATGAGATCTTACTAAGCAAAATCTCCAAGTTTCAGATAATAAAACACCAGGAGGTAGTACAAATAATTAAAAGCAGTGCAAGCAAATTCTGATTAATTTTAATTTGTTAGCAAACAGGCTAATAGGTTGCAGATGCAATTCCATGTAGTGTAAAATAATTAGAATAGGAATAAGGAACCAAATGAGAGCATATGGCCTTGAAACAACCATGCTGACCTCTTAAGCCTCCCATATAGCAGGCAGGAAATGCATACTCATTACATTGTGAATACATTACTCACAAAGCAGCCAAACAAAGAGACAATCTAATAATCTAGAAGACTCAATAGATGGACAACTAACTACTGAATAGTAAGTGCCTGGATGATGCATCAACACTAATAATTTAGAAATTAAAACACACTAGGGACACTTAAAGCAGACTATAGGCACTGGAGCCAAAGGGGAGAGTTTTAACCTGGAGAAGCTTGTTGGTTTGGGTGCAGGTGGGGGGATTAAAACCATCAAAAATGCGAGTGCTTCAGGAAGCTGGCTCCAACCTGCTGACTTCCACATTTCACTCTCGTGCATTAGGCTGCATTGTTGCAGCCCCCTCGGGAGAGGCGTGTTGCCACCTGCCATTTGTGAATCACTCAATTAGAGTGATATTGACACAGATTATTGTGCTAACATTGGATCCAAGGATATCCCGGGCTTCCTGGAAATTACCAGGGAAAGCAAAACGACTACACAGCAGCAATTGAGGGGGCTGAATCAGTCTCAGGCAAATATGCCAATAACCACTCAATACTTACAAATGCATTCTTACCTACAAATGGGAAAGGGTTTGCTCACAGTATTTTTGCTGAGATTATTTTACCCACTTTGGAGGTCTGATCTGCAATTCAGAACTCTGATCTATCAGATGAGGATGGGTGCCACTTACACTGTCTTAAATTGGACCTCAGATGAGGACCAAGGTGACCAACAATATCACTAGCAACAGCACGCTTGTAACTTCACAGGAGAGAGGGGAACAGTAGAAAGGGCAACAACAGAGAGGTGCAGCTCGCATGAGGCTATAGCTGGCTCACAGGGTCTACAGACAGAGGATAAGCTTCCTCAACATGTCTGAACACGAGTATCTCAGCAGGCTCAAGGTGTCACATGTGGACATTTACAGCCTGCTGCCAGCTGGGTCTGGTGGCCACATTTTACCAGGAGCTGTCGAAGTCACTACTACCCTCAGCATTATTCCTTCTTGCTCCTTCCAAGGCCGTGCCGGAGACTTTTGCAGGATCACCTGCATAAGGCAGGTGATTGATGGATTGTTTGGCAGGGCCACAAATTATGTAAACTTTGCCTGCAATGAGAAGGTACATGGGTTAGCATCTCCACAGGTGCAAGGCGTCATCAACTGCACATATGTGGCAATGCGGGTGGCCCCAGATCTCCCAGGAGTATTTGTAAACTGCAAGGGTCTCCACCGTTCCAGTGCAGCTGTGCAGGGGCTGACACGAGGCAGCATGTTGTGTACTGACTGAGGGGGAGGGGGAGAAGTGGAAGAGCTTTGAGCGGAATCCCTACTTCCATGGCCCCTTTTGCCATCATGGCCCAGCCGCACTTCACTGTTACCATTGTGCTGGAGAACTCTTTGCTGCACATCAGTGGAGCACTGCAAGACCTTGGCTGCAGAACATGTCATCCTGTTTAAGGTGGCATCCAGAGTCTGCAAGCCCTTGTCAAAGGTCTGCATGTATTCATTCCATTGCTCAGTTTGATGCTCCATGCAGTTGGCCCCTCTATCCATGGAAGGAGACATCATCGCAATGGCCTATGACAGCGTCCCACTCATGATTGAGGTGGACACCTGCAGTCTGTCAGCAATCGTGGACAGTGTGTTGGAACACCTGTCTGTACATCGCACAATTTCTGCTAGTCCTCAATGAGTCATAGAGTCACAGAGAGATACAGCACTGAAACAGGCCCTTCAGCCCACCGAGTCTGTGCCGACCATCAACCACCCATTTTATACTAATCCTACATTAATCCCATATTCCCTACCACATCCCCACCTTCCCTCAATTCTCCTACCACCTACCTACACTAGGGGCAATTTACAATGGCCAATTTACCTATCAACCTGCAAGTCTTTGACTGTGGGAGGAAACCAGAGCACCCGGTGGAAACCCACACGGTCACAGGGAGAACTTTCAAACTCCACACAGGCAGTACCCAGAACCAAACCCGGGTCGCTGGAGCTGTGAGGCTGCAGTGCTAACCACTGCACCACTGTGCCGCCTGTACTTACCTCTTCATTGATAATCTCATGTGTACAGCTGGGCAGAGCTTGGAGAGTCCTGCACCTTACAACATGGACTCGCCATTGCTGTCCCTGACTGGACCATCTGCACTTGCTCACTTGTAAAGTGTGAGTCACAAGGTGAGTACCCAACTATCTCTGTAACTGGTTCCACCGAAATGAGTATCTGAGCTGGTGCAAGGTCTACATGACTCCTGTGACAATGCACCCTCAGGGGGATTGAGTTCCTCAGAGCAGTAGTCGTCAGCGACCTCGGCCACCTCCTTCTGGATGTGAGAGATAAAAGACCATGAATGAGTATTGTCAAGGTAAGAATGTTGGAAGTTATCATTATGATCATGATCATATTTCACTCACTGTTGACATCAAGTCAATATGACTGAGTGTGTATGGCATGATATTTAATTTCCCCATTTCCAACAGCCCAGCGCACCAAAACTTTGCTGTTTTCCAGCACCTCTTCCTCTCCATTTGTGTGTTGTGAGATCTGTGGAGGGCCACCTCTGGTTGTCTGCCTCTTTCTAGTGTTCTGTTCACTCATCTCCAGCAAGGAAGGAAAGAGCAGGGCAATGAATAAATGTATTGGCATATGTTCATCCAATGGATGAAATGCATTTGGCAAAGGTGACTACGAGGAAGAGGCAAGAGGTGATGTGCACATCAGTATGTAGGTGGATGTGCAATTGTACTCACCTTTCTTGACCTGCTTAGATTTGTTTTCAAATCCCTCTATGGCCTTGCCCCTCCCTGTCCCTGTAATCTCCTGCAGACCTACAATCCTGAGATATCTGCCCTTCCATTATCTCCTTCTTCCTTTCTTCTTCAGACTCCCAAACTCCTCTAAATTACATCTTTGGACTGTCCCTTTAAATACTGGAGTTGCGATCAAGTCATGTGAATCCTCATCTGACTCGCTGCCATTGATGGGATGAGAAACTCGGAAGCAAAATGATAATGAGGTGGTTGTGTTAAAAAGCCACTGACAGACGTGTTTAATATACTTACAGGTTTCCCAAACGATATTGGACTGTCCCACCCCACCACGACTCCCAGCATGTCTACAAGTTACGATCAGGGCCAAAGACACTGATCAAAAGCTTCCAGATGAACTGTGATAATATTCAATTATTTAAGCAAAGAAAGAAAGAAAAATTGAGCCATGGACAAAGTACTTCATTCTTGTATAGGGGCCTAATTAAAGTTTTCAAGAATATGTAGCACATTGGCAAAATCAATTCAAGCAAATTGTTCACTATGGTGAAGGGTTCATATACCAGTGGACACAGGTTAAAATTACAAATTAGGAATAAAACAAGAGAATCAAATGGATCCTTTTCGCACAGAGGGTAATAAATGATTAGAATAATTTATAAGAGAAGATTATTAACATGAATGAACATACTTATGAACATACGAATTAGGAGCAGCAGCAGGTCCCTTGGCTCCTTCAAGCCTGCTCCGCCATTTAACAAGATTGTGGCTGATCTAATTGTAACCTCAGCTCCACATTCCCACCTACCCCCGATAACCTTTCACCCCCTTGCTTGTCAAGAATCTATCTACCTCTGCCTTAAAAATATTCAAAGACCGCCTTTTGAGGAAGAGAGTTCCAAAGACTCATGACACTGAGAAAAAATATTCTTCCTCATCTCTGTCTTAAAAGGGTGACCCCTTATTTTTAAACAGTGACCCCCTCATTCTAGATTCTTCCACAAGAGGAAACATCCTTTCCACATCCACCCTGTCAAGACCCCTCAGGATCTTATATGTTTCAATCAAGTCGCCTCTTACACTTATAAACTCCAGTGGATACAAGCCTAGCCTGTCCAACCTTTCCTCATAAGATCACCCGCCTTTTCCAGGTATTAGTCTAGTAAACCTCCTCTGAACTGCTTCCAATGCATTTACATCCTTCCTTGAATAAGGAGATCAATACTATACTCCAGATGTGGTCTCACTAATGCCCTGTATAACTGTAGCATAACCTCCCTACTTTTGTATGCAATTCCCTCACAATAGAATCATAGAATCATAGAATGTTTACAGCACAGAAAGAGGCCACTTGGCCCATCGTGTCTGTGTAGCCGAAAAACAAGCCACCCATTCTTATCCCATCTTCCAGCATTTGGTCCATAACCCTGCAGGTTATGGCACTTGAGGTGCATATCCAGACACCTTTTAAATGAGTTGAGGGTTTCTGCCTCTACCACCCTTTCAGGCAGTGAGTTCCAGACCCCCACCACCCTCTGGGTGAAAATGATTTTCCTAATCTCCCCTTTCATCTTTCTCCCAATTACTTTAAATCTATGCTCCCTAATCATTTACCTCTCTGCTAAAGTAAATAAGCCCTTCATGTCCACTCTATCCAGGCCCCTCACAATTTTGTACATTTCAATCTAATCACCCCTCAGCCTTCTCTGTTCTATGGAGAACAACCCCAGCCTATCAAATCTTTCCTCAAAGCTGGTAACATCCTTGTAAATCTCCTCTGTACCCTCTCTAGTGCAATTACATCCTTTCTGTAATGAGGTGACCAGAACTACACACAGTACTCGAGTTGTGGCCTAACCAATGATTTATACAGTTCCAGCATAACGTCCCTGCTCTTATATTCTATACCTCGGCTAATAAAGGAAAGGTTTCCATATGCCTTCTTAACCACCTTATTGACCTGTCCTGCTACCTTCAGGAATCTGTGGACATTCACTCCAAGGTCTCTCATTTCCTCTACACCTCTCATTATTCTCCCATTAATCGTGTATTCTTTAGCATCATTTGACCTCCCCAAATGCATTACCTCACACTTCTCCGGGTTAAATCCCATTTGCCACTTTTCTGCCCACCTGACCAGTGCATCGATATCTTCCTGCAGCCTACAGCTATCCTCCTCGCTATCAACCACACGGCCAACCTTTGTGTCGTCTGCAAACTTCTTAATCATGTCCCCTACATTTACGTCCAAATCGTTAACATATACCACAA
Organism: Heterodontus francisci; assembly: GCF_036365525.1. Lineage (NCBI taxonomy): Eukaryota > Metazoa > Chordata > Chondrichthyes > Heterodontiformes > Heterodontidae > Heterodontus > Heterodontus francisci. Next base: position 46,307,157 of record NC_090387.1, read on the forward strand.
AAAGCAGGGGACCCAGTACTGAGCCCTGCGGAATGCCACTGGAAACAGCAGTCGCAAAAACACCCGTTAACCATTACCCTTTGTTTCCCGTCACTGAGCCAATTGTGTATCCACCTTGCTACATTTCCCTGGATCCCATGGGCTTTTCTTTTTAACCAGTCTGCCATGTGGGACCTTATCAAAATCCTTGCTAAAATATAGGTAGACCACATCAACTGCACTACCCTCATCAATCTTCTTCAAAAAATTTAATCAAGTTGGTCAGACAAGATCTTCCCTTAACAAATCCATTTTGACTATCCTTGATTAATCTGTACCCTTCTAAGTGACAGTTTATCCTGTCTCTCAGAATTGATTCCAGTAATTTGCCCATCACTGAGGTTAGACTGACTAGCCTGTAATTATTCAGTCTATCCTCCGCTCCCTTTTTAAACATAGGTACAACGTTAGCACTCCTCAAATCCACCGACACTACACCTGTATCCAGTGAGGATTGGAAAATAATAGACAGACATTCTGCTATTTCCTCTCTGGCTTCTTTTAACAGCCTGGGGTGCATTCCAACCCACCCTGGTGATTTATCAACTTTCAAGGATGATAATCCCATTGATACTTGCTCTCGCTCTATGTTTATCACATCCAACACTTCACACCCCTCTTCCTTAACTACAATATCTGCATTGTCTCCCTCTTTTGTGAAGACAGATGCAAAGTATTCATTAAGAACAATACCAACATCTTCTGCCCCTGCATGTAGATTACCTTTTTGGTCTTTAATGGGCCCTATTCTTTCCTTGGTTATCCTCTTACTCTGAATGTATTGATGAAACATCTTTGGGTTCACTTTGATTTTGCTTGTCAATATTCTTTCATGCTCTCTCTTTGCTTTCCTAATTTCCTTTTTGATTTCATCCCTCCACTTTCTATACTCCTCTCGGCTTTCTGCAGTATTAAGTTCTCGGTGTCGGACATAAGCTTTCCTTTTCTGCCCTATCTTATCCTGTAAGCTCCTGACATCCATGGCACTCAAGATTTGGCCATCCCACCCTTTTATTTGTGGGAACATGTTTACTCTGAACCCCTTGAATCTCCCCTTTGAATGCCTCCCAGTGCTCTGACACTGATATACCTTCAAGTAGCTGTTTCCAGTCCACTTTTGCTAAATCACTCCCCAGCTTAGTAAAATTGGCTTTCCCCATTTGAGAACTCTAACTCTTGTTGTATCCATGTCCGTTTCCATAATTATGTTAAAACTGACTGAATTATGATCACAATCACCAAAATGCTCTCCCACTGCCACTCCTTCCACCTGCCAAGCTTCATTTCATAAAACTAAGTCTAAAACTGCACCCTCTCTTGTTGGACTTGTTACATACTGGCCAAAAAAGTTCTCCTGAATGCACCTCAAGAATTCTGCTCCCTCAATTCCTTTCACACTAAAACTATTCCAGTTAATACTGGGGTAGTTAAAATCCCCTACTATTACTGCCCTATTATTTTTGCATTTCTTGAAGGTTTGCCTACATATCTGCTCTTCTATCTCCCTCTGACTGTTTGGGGATCTCTGGCACACTCCCAGCAGTGTGATTGCCCCTTTTTCATTCCTTAGCACAAACCATATGAGCTCATTTGATGAACCTTCCAACATATCATCTCTCCTCACAGCTGTAATTGTTTTTTTGACCAAAATTGCCACTCCCTTTCCTTTCTTATCCCCCTCTCTATTGCGTCTGAAAACCCTGTAACCAGGACCGTTGAGTTGCCATTCCTGTCCCTCCTTAAGCCATGTTTCTGTAATAGATATTATATCATACTGCCACGTGTCTATCTGCACCCTCAGCTCATCTGCTTTATTTGCGATACCCCTTGCATTGAAATAGATACCCTTGAGCACTGCCAAACTCATTTTTTTAACCTTTGCTTCCTTTGCCTTCCAGACTCATCCACTAATTTTCTGCCTTCTATTTTCATTTCTGATTTTGTCCCAACTAAATCTATCCTCAGGTCCCTGTCCCCCTGCCAAACTAGTTTAAACCCACCACAACAGCATTCCCAAAATGTCCCGCAGGGAACTCAGTCCCAGCTCTGTTCTGGTGCAACCTGTCCAGCCTGTCCAGGTTCCATCCTCCCAGAGCTGGTCCAAATGAGCCAGGAATCTAAAGCCCTCCCTCCTGCCCCAACTTTCCAGCCACGCATTCATCTGTCTTATCCTTCTATTTCTGTACTCACTTGCGCGTGGCACTGTGAGTAATCTGGAGATTACTACCTTTGAGGTCCTGCATGTTAATTTCTTACCTAACTCAGTAAACTCTTTCTGCAGGACCACATCCCTCTTTCTAACTATATTGTTGGTACCAATGTGGACCACAACTGCTGGCTGTTCACACTCCCCCCTCAGGATGCTCTGCAGCCGCTAGTGACATCCTTGACCCTGGCACCAAGGAGACAACACTCCATCCTGGATTCACGTCTGCGACCAGAGAAACACTTGTTTGTTCTCCTGACTATTGAATCTCCTATCACTATTGCTCTTCCAGTCTTCCTTGTGCCCCCTGTGCAGCTGAGCCAGCCTTGGTACCATGGCCTTGGCTCTGGCTGCACTCCCCAGATGAACCATCACCTTCCTCAGTATTCAGTACTGAATACCTGTTGGAGAGTGAGATGCACTCAGGGGTCTCCTGCACTACCTGCAATAATCGATAGCATTCTATTAGCTTTCCTAATAACTTGCTATACCTGCATACTAACCTTTTGCTATTCATGCACTGGGGGACTCAGATCCCTCTGCTTCTCAGAGCTCTGCAATCTCACCATTTAGATAATTGTCTTCTTTTTTATTCTTCCTGCCAAAATGGACAATTTCACATTTTCTCACATTATACTCCATTTGCCAGGTCTTTGCCCACTCATTTAACCTATCTATATCCTTTGTAGCCACCTTATAACCTCTTCACAACTTACTTTCCTATCTATCTTTATGTCATCAGCAAATTTAATAACCATACCTTTGGTCTCTTCATCCATGTCATTTATATAAATTGTAAAAAGTTGAGGCCCCAGCACTGATCCCTGTGGCACACCACTCGTTACATCTTGCAATGAGGAAAGACCATTTGAGCCATTGCACACACTTCTTTGAAAGCTTCTTAACCAACTTGTACCACCCTAGACCTCCTAACTTATTTACTTTTCTCTCCCTGTGCACCTTTGCAACTTGAAACAACTGTAGAAAGTACCAAACACTTGTAGAATGGTAATGGCCAACCTGTAAGTAGTTGATGATCCCTTTAAATAGCGCTGGTGGGTGTTCAGCCTTGTGTGAGCTTAAGAGAGGGCATTGGCTGGCTCCAAAATGGCAGCACTGATGTCAGATCCGCATTGCCCACTGATTGACATCATGAGCTGCCTGCTCTGCATACTTTCAGCAGATATTCACTGTGCACATGTTATCGCCCTCATCAGTATGTTGTCTGATGTGATTCACTCCAAACGTGTGTACATGTGCTGCAGACACCATTTTGAAGCTCTAAGGGGACTTGTGGCACCCTAAAAACAAATGCTCACAAACCCAATTCCTGACCCAAAACAGGCTGGCCAATTCACTCGCTGAAGGGATTACCCAGTGGACATTGTGAGCCATCTGGTTTCCCAACTGTGTGATAACTTACCTCTGCCTGTGAAGCCATAAAATGATCAGCACGTGTCTGTCTGCTTGAGTGTTTTACACTCCTGATCAAGTGACAAGATTCTTAAATCAACAGGAAATATTTCCAGAAACCTGTCCCTTAGTATTAAATGGCAAAGGCATTTATAGTCTGTTGTAAGAACATAGGTACATAAGAATTAAGCCATTTGGCCCTTCGAGCCAGCTCCATCAAATAAGATCATGGCTGATCTTCTACCTCAACTCTGCCTTTCCGCACTATCCCCATATCCTTAATTCCCTTAATACCCAAAAATCTATCAACCACTGTCTTGAATATACTTAATGACTGAGCATTCACAGCTCACTGAGGTAGAGAATTCCAAAGATTCACAATTCTTTGCGTGAAGAAATTTCTCCTCATCTCAGTCCTAAATGGCCGACCCCTTATTCTGAGACTCTGATGCCGTGTTCTAGCTTCCACAGCAAAGGGAAACATTTTCTCAGCGTCTACCCTGTCAAGCCCCTTAAAAAAATTATAATTTTCAATTGGACAAGCTCTCATTCTTCTAAATTTAGTAATTCCTTCAAAGAATTCTAGTCCCTTTACAAGGCCTGAACTAAATTATTCCCAAGTCATGAAGACTACGAATAACTACAAATACAAATACGCCTGTTCCTTATGGAAAGTGGCCTGTTTAGATAACTGCTGATATTACCCCAACAAAAGATCTGCCAAATGTGTATACGTGCAACCATGATATGCGATTGTATTTATAAACCTAATTGTAGCTGCACAACTTTTTAAAAAAAATTTATGTTGAGTGTAAATATTGCCTCTCGCTCTGCACCCCCTACCTCCTCCTCCCAAGAATGCAGCAACAGACTAGATAAGTTATGTTAATGCTGCAGCACAGGAGCCCTGCTCTCTAAGACATAGGATAGTAGCTGACCACGTTTTTGAAGTTGCAAGGTTTAGTAGAATTGATGCTATTCATTTTGTCTATAAACCTCCAAATTAAACTCCTTTTCAGATTGAGCAATGAGGCAAGATCCAGGCAATATGCAGTTTGAAAGCTTACCCAGTGAGTAAATCAGAATTAGAAAAATTTACATAGACATCTCACATCCTTTTTATACATTGATGGAGTACTACTGATTTATAATCCCAGATTTATATTTTGTTTCTTTTTTAAAAATTAGACTTATGTGAACCAGTCTCCCATCTCAGTAACCTATTTATTCAACTCTTCAAAGTATTAGCCAGAGTGTTATCTATTTCTTCACTCAAATCCAAGTGATCCCATCCTACAAATCCCATAGATATTTAATGTTTTATGTTCCTTTATAGCAAATCTGCTGACCTCTGTACTTGTTAAGTTTTTGAGATAGTTTACTGCATCCAGAATTTTCCCAATTTCTGTTGTGAATATTATTGAGCATAATTAATTCATCAATTTCTTGAAAACCTTAATATTTCTACCTCAATTGTCCCTTAAATCTGGTTTTCAACTATCCACCTATTGAGTAGATAGCTGAAAACCATCATTTGAATACTCATTGCCATTCATAGTTTTCTTACATTTTCTAATGTTAATTTTAATCTCAACTGGCTTTTGTATGCACGACAGACTCCATTATCATTTGATTCCTTGGTCATTTAAATAATTCAATTCAATCTTTGTTCTTTTGAACCTTTTTATTCAGCCGCTGAATAAAGGAATCTCAGGGGTTAAATTGGTCTACCCCAGTACCACGAGACAGGCTCATTGCCAATCGACAATGAATAAACTTCAATGGAAAACTGGTACCAGTCTAAAATGGGCTACTGATTTGCTATATGCTCATTTCACATTACTGCCATAGACCAATTTCACTCCCTAGGTTTTGCCATGCAATGACCGAGTGGTATTATCACTAGACTAGTAACCCAGAGACCCAGGGTATTGATCTGGAGACATGGGTTTGAATCCCACCACAGCAGAAGGTGGAATTTGAATTTGATTAATAAATCTGGAATTAAAAGCTAGTCTAATGAAACCATTGTCGATTGTTGTAAAAGCCCATCTGGTTCACTAATGTCCTTTAGGGAAGGAAATCTGCTGTCCTTACCTGGTCTGGCCTACCTGTGACTCCGGACCCACAACAATGTGGTTAACTCTTACATGCCCTCTGAAATGGCCTAGCAAGCCACTCAGTTGTACCTAACCGCTACGAAGTCAATGAAAAGGAATGAAACCGGAAGGACCACCCGGCATCGACCTAGGCACCGGAAACGACAATGGCATACCCAGCCCTGTCGACCCTGCAAAGTCCTCTTTACTAACATCTGGGGGCTTGTGCCAAAGTTGGGAGAGCCGTCCCACAGACTAGTCAAGCAACAGCCTGACATAGTCATACTCACAGAATCACACCTTACAGACAATGTCCCAGACACTGCAATCACTATCCCTGAGTATGTCCTGTCCCACCGGCAGGACAGACCCAGCAGAGGTGGCGGGATAGTGGTCTACAGTAGGGAGGGAGTTGCCCGAGGAGTCCTCAACATCGACTCCGGACCCCATGAAGTCTCATGGCATCAGATCAAACATGGGCAAGGTAACTTCTTACTGATTACCACCTACCGCCCTCCCTCAGCTGATGAGTCAGTACTCCTCCATGTTGAACACCATTTGGAGGAAGCATTGAGGGTGACAAGGGCACAAAATATACTCTGGGTGGGGGACTTTAATGTCCATCACCAAAAGTGGCTTGGTAGCACCACTACTGACCGAGCTGGCCGAGTACTAAAGGACATAGCTGCTAGACTGGGTCTGCGGCAGGTGGTGGGGGAACCAACACGAGGGAAAAACATACTTGACCTTGTCCTCACCAATCTGCCTGCCGCAGATGCTTCTATCCATGACAGTATTGATAGGAGTGACCACCGCACAGTCCTTGTGGAGACGAAGTCCCACCTTCACATTGAGGATACCGTCATCGTGTTGTGTGGCACTATCACCGTGCTAAATGGGATAAATTTCGAACAGATCTAGCAATGCAAAACTGGGCATCCATGAGGTGCTGTGAGTCATCATCAGCAGCAGAATTACACTCAACCACAATCTGTAACCTCATGGCCCGGCATATTCCCCACTCTACCATTACCAACAAGCCAGGAGACTGGTTCAATGAAGAGTGCAGGAGGGCATGCCAGGAGCAGCACCAGTCATATCTCAAAATGAGGTGTCAACCTGGTGAAGCTACAAACCAGGACTACTTGCATGCCAAACTGCATAAGCAGCATGCAATAGACAGAGGTAAGCACAAGCCCCCAGATGTTAGTAAAGAGGACTTTGCAGGGTCGACAGGGCTGGGTATGCCATTGTCGTTTCCGGTGCCTAGGTCGATGCCAGGTGGTCCTTCCGGTTTCATTCCTTTTCATTGACTTCGTAGCGGTTAGGTACAACTGAGTGGCTTGCTAGGCCATTTCAGAGGGCATGTAAGAGTTAACCACATTGTTGTGGGTCCGGAGTCACAGGTAGGCCAGACCAGGTAAGGACAGCAGATTTCCTTCCCTAAAGGACATTAGTGAACCAGATGGGCTTTTACAACAATCGACAATGGTTTCATTAGACTAGCTTTTAATTCCAGATTTATTAATTGAATTCAAATTCCACCTTCTGCTGTGGTGGGATTCGAACCCATGTCCCCAGAGCAATACCTGGGTCTCTGGGTTACTAGTCCAGGGACAATACCAGTATGCCACCGCCTCCCCAACTGGACGAGGTAGCTCCACAAATATCCCCATCCTCAATGAAAGGGGAGCCCAGCACATCAGTGCAAAAGATAAGGCAGAAGCATTTGCAACAATCTTCAGCCAGAAATGCCAAGTTGATGATCCATCTCGGCCCCCTCCTGAAGTCCCCAGCATTACAGATGCCAGACTTCAGCCAATTCGATTCAGTCCGCGTGATATTAAGAAATGACTGAAGGCACTGGATACTGCAAAGGCTATGGGTCCTGACAATATTCCGGCAATAGTACTGAAGACCTGTGCTCCAGACTTGCCGCACCCCTTGCCAAGCTGTTCCAGTATAGCTACAACACTGGCATCTACCCGGCAATGTGGAAAATTACCCAGGTATGTCTTGTACACAAAAAGTAGGACAAGTCCAATCCGGCCAATTACCGCCCCATCAATCATCAACCTCTCAATCATCAGTAAAGTGATGGAAGGTGTCATCAATAGTGCCATCAAGCGGCACTTGCTTAGCAATAACCTGCTCGGTGATGCTCCGTTTGGGTTCCACCAGGGCCACTCAGCTCCTGACCTCATTACAGCCTTGGTTCAAACATGGACAAAAGAGCTGAACTCAAGAGGTTAGGTGAGAGTGACTGTCCTTGACATCAAGGCAGCATTTGACTGAATATGGCATCAAGGAGCCCTCGCAAAACTGGAGTCAATGGGATTCAGGGGGAAAACTCTCTGCTGTTTAGAGTCATACCTAACGCAAAGGAAGGTGGTTGTGGTTGTTGGAGGTCAATCATCCGAGCTCCAGGACATCACTGCAGGAGTTCCTCAGGGTAGTGTCCTAGGCCCAACCATCTTCAGCTGCTTAATCAATGACCTTCCTTCAATCATAAGGTCAGAAGTGGGGATGTTCGCTGATGATTGCACAATGTTCAGCACCATTCGCAACTCCTCAAATACTGAAGCAGTCCGTGTAGAAATGCAGCAAGACCTGGACAATATCCAGGCTTGGGCTGATAAGTGGCAACTAACACTTGTGCCACACAAGTGCCAGGCAATGACCATCTCCAACAAGAGAGAATCTAACCATCTCCCCATGACATTTAATGGCATTACCATCGCTGATTCTCCAAAGCTTGTCCACCATCCACAAGGCACAAGTCAGGAGTGTGATGGAATACTGTCCACTTGCCTGGATGGGTGCAGCTCCAGCAACACTCAAGAAGCTCAACACCTTCCAGAACAACGCAGCCTGCTCAATTAGCACACCATCCACAAACATTCACTCCCTCCACCACCGACGCCCAGTGGCAGCAATGTGTACCATCTACAAGATGCACTGCAGCAATGCACCAAGGCTCCTTCGACAGCACCTTCCAAACCCGCGACCTCTACCACCTCGAAGGACAAGAGCAGCAGATGCAATGGAACATCACCTCCTGCAAGTTCCCATCCAAGTCACACACCATCCTGACTTCGAACTATATCGCCGTTCCTTCACTGTCGCTGGGTCAAAATCCTGGAACTCCCTTCCTAACAGCACTGTGGGTGTACCTACCTCACATGGACTGCAGCGGTTCAAGAAGGCAACTCACCACCGCCTTCTCAAGGGCAATTAGGGATGGGCAATAAATGCTGGCATAGCCAGTGACGCCCACATCCCATGAATGAATTTTTAAAAAATCCTTTTTGAAGGGATATATGTCTGTGCTGTATATCTCATCACTCTATTGAAAAATTCCATTTTTTTTTATCATTTCTAGTGCAATCTCCGAAGGAATTCCAATAATTTTGTGGCATCTGATCAGTTTACTCTATAACTCATGCTGACTGCTCCTGTAGCAGGTGTAGTTTAGATGGCTATTAATAATGCTCTATAGAAGAAAAAACTAGCACTTGCATGTGCTATATATGCATTATGTATGCATTTATGCTTTCACATAAACAGTTTTTCCATTTAATTTAAGTGAATTTCATCTCCTATCTCCACCCCACTCCCCCCCAACGTAGCAGACCATATATTTTTCCCCTTACTGTTTCTTTCTGCCATGTGCTTTACCTTGCCTGAGAGAGCAAGCTCACTGTCTGTTCACAATGACTCAGCCAATATTGCTCTGTCACCAAATGTTATGAGATTTGTGAGATAATTGGTCCAATTTCCCTCCTTTCCCTGTGGAAGATAACCTGCTCTCTATTTCTCTGCTCGAACTAATCATTATGGTAATTATAAATGCAAACCAGTATCCTCCTTCTCCAAGCAGAGCTCAGTGGTGCTCCACTGCACTGGGGTGCGAGATTCTGTTGTTGAGGATCTGGTTTGTGATAGTGGGTTTTATTCTTTGATAGTCTGGCTATTGCTGAGTTTTTTTTGTGGGTATATGACTGCCAAGATGAAAACAAGGTATAAATGAAAGTGAGATTGTTATATGTTGTGAAGAGACTAAAACAATCCTCATTATTTGTCACATTTTTGACTGTTATTGAACCGACTAATTTCATTCGTGACATAATGATTCCTACTGTGTAAAAAATGGAATTTGCAGGTTTCAGATTTTCTATTCTAGGTTTTTTTGTTAAAAATCCTCTAGCCACCTTCCAAGGAGCAACCTCATCCCTGTTTATACCTAACATTACCTAACTCTACAGAAATTGGCAAATTGGATCCTTTCATCTGCAAGAGATGATGGGAATGTAACTTTAAAACTTTGGTGAGGTCAGTTGAGATCATCTGCTGTACTTCTTTTGATGACTGAACATGCAGATTCTGGAAAGTCAAAGTCTGCCACAAGTGCTACACATGAAGTTATCCCTTGCTGGTGTTGCAGGATGATCTCTGCTGATGCTTTGTTTTCAGGGCTGGTGTCTGCTTTGGAGCTTTTGAAACCACATGTCATTGTAGTGACAAATTCCTCCCCACAGCTGGTGTCGCCATTTGCATCAATCGTCAGCCAGAGTTTCCCACTTGTCGTGATTGATGTTGAAGACTTTCTTGTCTCTTTTGATGGCATCCTTTAATTGGAACTTTGGGTGTCCTGATGGTCTCTTGGCTACCTCCCCATATAGCATTATCCCTGGAGATGGGGCCATCTTCCATCCTGTGTACATGCCTGTAAGATTTAGAATCTTACTTATAATTTGTTCTTGGACCAGACAATAAGAATTCAGAATAGGAGACACCTGATGTAGTGATATCTGGATGATTTATTCAGGCAAAAAACAATACTTAACAAATCATAGGCAGTCAGTTTCCTAGCCCAGATGGCCTTTACTCTCCGCCAGCTCTAGTGGCACAGACAGCTCGTAACTCCTCTTCTCTTGTCTCTCCCTTTGTCATCTTCAAATATGTGCAACGAATCTCTGCAGATCTGTTCCTTTATTATTTGTAGTCAGTGGTTCCTGCAATGCTCCAGTGTACCTGTCACGCACTGATTGGTTGGTTCATACATATCACTGTTTCGATTGGTCCTGTCATTTTGTTTATCAATGCTTCCATTTATGCATTAATCATGATCACATGTATAGGCAAAATAATGTGTCCTTGGTGCACAAGCTGTCCATTATAATCTTGAGGTGCATTAGTTCATATATTTCTGGCAAAAACTCATTCTGCTGTTCTGTTATATTTTGACCACAACTTATCACTCAGTTTCAATATCTGTTCTTTTCTTTCCCTTTATCTGTTCATGTTATTATTTCAAGTCACAATCTGTTTCCGTTTGACTCAAACTGTGCAGGCAGCAGTTTTTTTTCGGTAAGATACTCATCTAAAATTAACGGCTTCATTTACCTAAAGTATATACACAACATATATTATTAAAAGTACATAAAATTACTAATACAAAAGATATAAAAAGTTCACATTTCTTGCATCTTTTATCCTGTGCACATGCCTAAGCCAGCAAAGCCTTCTTTGTTTGATTAGTGCTAGACCATGCTTGACATGTTTGCCCTGGCTGCTTCATTGGTAACTTTGTCTTTCCATGTCCTACCAAGGAGTGTGGTAGAAACTGGAGATGAAAGTTATTGAGACTTTTTTCTTGGTAGGTTTAAGTTGTCCAGACTTCGCTACCATACAGCAATGTGCTGAGGATATATGCTTTGTTGATTAGCATCTTAGTCCTGCGTGTGTCAGTGGTTCTGCCACAGGGTGATGTTATGCATCAAGTGCAGTTGCATGATCCACTGCTGCTGGCTAGCTTACTGCAAAGAACGAGCCGAGTGAGTAAGTTCCGCCTGCCAGTACACAGCCTCTGCATCATTAAGACCACCTGCAGTGCCTCCTCACGGCGACACACTGTAACTCTACAGAACCCCCTGTATACCTATCCTTCTGTACTTGCGAAAGCCTACTGAACCTACTTTTAGTATAACAAATAAAATGTATCTGTACATAATATATTTTATCTATAATGCATATGCTGCATGACCTGATATATTAACTCATCCAGATACATAAAATGTCTCTCTGCTGCTGGGCGCACCGCCCACACCCCCCCCCCACACTTAACCGCCCTGCTTCCGCAAATGTTACACACTTGTTCCAAAAGGGGGAGAAGGATAAACCTAACATTTACAGGTCAGACAGTTTAACATCAGTGGTGGGGAAGCTTTCAGAAACAATAATTCGGGAGAAAATTAACAGCCACTTGGACAGGCATAGACTAATAAAGGAGAGCCAGCACAAATTTGTTAAGGTCAAATTGTGTTTGACTAACTTGATTGAATTTTTTGATGACGGCAATGCAGTTGATATTGTGTATTTGGACTCTCAAAAGGCATTTGGTCAGGTATCACATATGAGGTTTGTTAGTAAAATTTAAGCCCATGGTATTTTTGATATATATTAATGTCCTGATGACCTAGACCTTGGTGTACAGGGCAGAGTTTCAAAGTTTGCAGATGATACGAAACTTGGAAGCATTGTGAACTGTGAGGAGGATAGTTAAAGAACATCAAAAGAACATAGACAAGTTGGTGGAATGAGCAGATAGGTGGCAGATGAAGTTTAATGCGTAGAAATGTGAAGTGATACATTTTGGTAGGAATAACATGGAGAGACAATATAAAATAAAAGGTACAATTCTAAAGAGGATGCAGGAGCAGAGGGACCTGGGATTTTGTGTGCATAAGTCATTGAAGGTGGCTGGACAAGTTAAGAGTGCAGTTAATAAAGCATACAGTATCCTTGTCTTTATTAATAGCAGAATAGAGTACAAGAACAAGGAGGTTATGTTGAACTTGAATAAGACACTGGGCTGAATTTTATGCCGCCCCAGCAGGTCGGATGGTGGCATGGGGGCAGCATAAAATTGAGCGGGAGGCGTCGGGAGGCCTACCCGCCCTGCTTCCGCCTACGGACAAGTTTATGGTGTCGGGAGGGGGGTGGGAAACGGCCCGCCCGTCTGAGGCCAATCAAGACCCTCAAGTGACCACGAAACAGCCACTTAAGGGCCCTCACCCGCCTCCACAGGCATTTTACCTGTGGCAAGCAGATGGGCTGCGGACGTGAAAGGCCGCCCAGCAATAGCTGCCGGCCTTTCCGCGCCCTGGGGGGAGTGGGGAGGGGCATGGCAATCAGTCACAGGGTGTCCAATTGAGTGCCGCCTCATCCTCCCAACCCATCTCCAGGAACCAAGATGCCCCCCCTCCCCCCAAATGACCACTCCAGCCTCACCAAGGAAGGACCAATCCCCCTGGTGAGGCATGCCCCTACTTACCTTCCTTCCTGGATCCATGACTTCGGCTGGGCTGCAGTCCCAGCAGTGGCCACCGCTCCTGGGACAATTAAAGCCTGGGGACCTGTAAAATGTGGGACGGATCCCCGAGCTGGGTGGAAGCAGGTTCGCCACCGACTTTCACATCGGTGGCAAATTCCTGTCCGCCTAAGCTAAAATCCAGCCCACTAGTTCAGCCTCAGTTGGAGTATTGCATCCAGTTATGGGCACTGCGCTTTAGGAAGGATGTGAAGGCGATAGAGACAAAATTTACGAGAATGATTTCAGGGATGAGGAACTTAGTTATGAAGATAGATTGGAGAAGTTGGGACTGTTTTCCTTGGAGAAGAGAAAGCTAAGAGGTGATTTGATAGAGGTATTCAAAATCATGAGGGGTCTAGATAGAGTAGATAGGGATAAACTGTTCCCACTCGTGAAAGGATCGAGAACGAGAGGGCACAGATTAAAATAATTGGTTAAAGAAGCAAATGTGACACGAGGAAAAACTTTTTCACACAGCGAGTGGTTAAGGTCTGGTATGCACTGCCTGAGAGTGTGATGGAGGCAGGTTCAATCAAAGCATTCAAAAGGGAATTCGACAGTTATACGAAAAGGAGGAATGTGCAGGGTTATGGGGAGAAAGCGAGGCAGTGACACTAAGTGAAATGCTCGTTAGGAGAGTCGGTGCAGACACAATGGGCTGAATGGCCTCCTTTTGCCCTGTAACAATTCTGTGATTTCTGCGATTCTGAGAATACAAAAGGCTTAGATACAAAATTGACTAAAGAATTGAAAACAGAGAGTTATGATTCATGGCTATTTTTGGGGCTGGAGGGAGCTATATAGTTGAGTTCCCCAAGGTCAGTACTAGGACCACTGCTGTTCTGGATATGTGTTAATGACTTGGATGTATGGGGCACAATTTTGAAGTTTGCAGATGACATGAAACTTGGTAGTGTAGCAAACAATGAGGAATATAGTAATAGACTTCAAAAACACATAGACAGGCTGGTGGAATGGGCGGACACATGGCAGATGGAATTCAATACAGGAAAGAATGAGGTGATACTTTTTGTAGGAAGAATGAGGAGAGACAATACATGCTAAACAGTACAATTTTAAAGAGGGTGCATGAAATGAAAAACACAGGGGTATTTGTACTCAAATCTTTCAAGGTGGCAAGACAGGTTAATAAAGCAAATGGGATCGTGAGCTTTATAAACAGAGGCATAGAGTGCAAAAGGCAGAAAGTTATGCACTAGTTCAGCCCTAGCTGGAATACTGTGTCCAATTCAGGGCACTACGTTTTTGGAAGGATGTGAAGGCTTTGGAGAGGGTACAGAAGAGGTTTATTTAGAGATACAGCACTGAAATAGGCCCTTCAGCCCACTAAGTCTGTGCCGACCAACAACCACCCATTTATACTAACCCTACCGTAATCCCATATTCCCTACCACCTACCTACACTAGGGGCAATTTACAATGCCCAATTTACCTATCACCTGCAAGTCTTTGGTTGTGGGAGAAAACCGGAGCACCCGACGAAAACGCACACAGTCACAGGAAGAACTTGCAAACTCCGCACAGGCAGTACCCAGAATTGAACCCAGGTCCCTAAAACTGTGAGGCTGCGGTGCTAACCACTGTGCCACTGTATAGTTGAGGATTGATAGTTAAGTAATCAGACTAGAGAAGCTGGGGTAGTTCTCCTTAGAGCAGAGAAGGCTAGGAGGGGATTTGATAAGAGTTATTTAAAATCAAGGAATTAGATAGAGTAAGTAAAGTAAAACTCTTTTCAATGGCTGAAGTGTTGATAATCGGACAGCACAGATTTAAGGAGATTTGCAAAAAAACAGATGTGACATAAGGGAAAATGTTTACACAATAAGTGGTTAGGATTTAGAATACACTGCCCATCGAGTCTGCACCAGTTCTTTGGAAGAGCAATCCAGCTAGTCCCACTCTTAACAGGTGTGTTAAATTAGTATTTTGACAGGGAAAGTGATAACCTTAGCAAAAAGGGGAAAGGATGTTATGAGGCAGATTTATGGCAATCCTGATAAATGTTTTAAGGTGAAATTGGAGAGATTTGTGAAATGGTAAGAGAATAGTGGTTAAATGTGAAAAAGCATATTTGAGAGGTTTGTGATCATTGTCAGCTGATTTTGTTTTAATTTGTAAAGTATGTACACTGGGTCTATATATTTGGAATAGTTAGGGTGTGTATAAAATCATAAATCATAAAACAGGGCGGCACATTGGCACAGTGGTTAGCACCGCAGCCTCACAGCTCCAGCGACCCGGGTTCAGTTCTGGGTACTGCCTGTGTGGAGTTTACAAGTTCTCCCTGTGACCGTGTGGGTGCTCTGGTTTCCTCCCACAGCCAAAGACTTGCAGATTGATAAGTAAATTGGCCATTGTAAATTGCCCCTAGTGCAGGTAGGTGGTAAGAGAATGGTGGGGATGTGGTAGGGAATATGGGATTAAGGTAGGATTAGTATAAATGGGTGATTGTTGGTTGGCATAGACTCGGTGGGCCGAAGGGCCTGTTTCAGTGCTGTATCTCTCTATGAGTACAGCACAGAAGGCCCAATGAGTCTGTGCTGGGTCTTTTGAAGAGCGGTCTAGTTGGTTTCATTCTCCCACTCTTTCCCCATAGTCCTAGAAAGAATTTCTCCTACAAGTATTTATCCAATTCCTTTTGAAGGCTACTATTACAATTGCATCCCCCACCCTATTAAGCAGTGTATTCCAAACCCTAACCATTCATTGCATAAAAATGTTTTTCGTCATGTCACCCTTGGTCCCTTTGCCAATCACTTTACATCTTACAGGGGTGGCGCAGTGGTTAGCACCGTAGCCTCACAGCTCCAGCGACTCGGGTTTGGTTCTGGGTACTGCCTGTGCGGAGTTTGCAAGTTCTTCCTGTGACCGCGTGGGTTTCTGCCAGGTGCTCCAGTTTCCTCCCAAAGCCAAAGACTTGCAGATTGAGAGGTAAATTGGCCATTGTAAATTGCCCCTTGTGTAGGTAGGTGGTTGGAGAATGATGAAACAGCCGAGGTAAATTGGCCATTGTAAATTGCCCCTTGTGCAGGTAGGTGGTTGGAGAATGATGAAACAGCCGAAGATGAGACACTATCATGAGGAACCCCTGCAGTGATGTCCTTGGGTTAAGATGATTGGCCTCCATCAACCACAACCATCTTCCCAAATTTAGTTCAACATAGTAGATGGTGGAGGAGGAGGGAAAATGGCAGCGATATATATGGAGAATATTTAATTGGGAGATTTTTAATTTGTTAAGCAATCAAGCAGATTGTGCTCCAGACCTATAAATAAAAGCATAAGGAAAAGATTTTATCTTTGTCATTTGTAACTTATACAATCCATCTGATTTCTAGAAGGTATTTGTATTCCATTCCCCATTTTATATGAGTCAAGGTAGGGTGAGAAAGATTCACAATAAAATCTAGTTTCCACTAGTTTATCATTGGTGATAGCCAATTATTAAATCATAATTGTTATATCACAGATAAAGTGATACTAAATGAAGTATTTAAATGTGCCATATTAAATACAACACAATTCTGTAAGATAAATAACATCAATAATAATTTTACAATTACTCAGATAAAAGAAGTCAGATTTCTTTTCTGTAGCACTGTCTCCTGCTAATTGATGTCATTGGTGCTATTGACTTTCAAAGTGCACGAGCATCATTTATTGGTAGAATTATGGTACTGCAACCAGACAAGTTTTCAGTATAACGGTGCAGTAACAAGAGCTTCATGTTATGTGGATTACTGTTCATAAAAATCAAATACACTCTACTTAAAAACTTTGACCTGCAGTCCTATTTACTGGGGGTGAAAGTCCTATGTGCAGTAGAGCTAAAGAATGCCCAAGTTTACATTAATGTAATTTGGTGCATTGTATTAACAAACCATCCGTTCATATTTGTCTGCACTCCCAAAATTCTTCCTGGGACTGAACTGTTTAACCTGTATGAGTATACAGAACCCGAGCTAGTGTTTCATTAACCTGTTAAGCACTAGCCAAAGCTGAACATGCAAATTTACTTGCACTTGCCTTCCAACCCTCATTACATCAATAATGATATAAAGGCAGCAGAGAGTCAGCAGGGATCAACACAGAGTAAAGCAGGAAACATTGTAAAAAGTATTCATCAACAGAAAAGGATGCCATTCGATGAATGTTCAAATAGTCTCCAACCACCACCAACCAATTATGAATGTGAATGCCCAGATTCTAGGGAGTTCCCATAACAGCCTAAACTGAAAAGGTTATGTCTTTCCCATGTGTTTGGGGTGAAAACAGATTGGACTGTTGGCTCCTGGGATGCGTTTCACTCAACTGAAAGTATGTCATCACACTGCCACAAGATACCCTGCACCCTACCAGACAGCATACAACAGAGCCAATTCAAAGCAATCCAAATCATGAAGCTGACCTTTAAGATTCTCAAACAATCATTTTAATATGTTGGCCACAGGGTTGCTCTACAATTGGCCCCAGGGAAGGTTGGCAGACTGGCAGTGAGATGCCGCATATATAATATATTGGTTTCTGGAAGGTAAGTAGCCATAAGCCATGACACGGAAGAAGAAGATGGAGGGTGATAGGGAGGGAATAGAAGCAGTAGCCACTGAGGGAAAGATCATACGTTTGCCAAGATCTAATTAAACAATGCTTTCCTTGAGGCCTCCATTATGGCCTGAATGTTATCGATCGGGCAGATGACCCGACACTGGGGAGATATCCAGGTCAGCATCAGGGACGAGTGGGGGGGCGGGACTTCCTCAGTTATTTTACAAGTAAGAGCCAATTATGGGATGGCAGGCGGGCAAGCCGAACAATTAAGGATGGCGGGCAGGTCACAGCTTGACAGCTCACTGTGAGGTGCCATTTTTAAAGGCAAATGTACAGCATGCAGACAGGTTGTAGACACAGGCTACAAAGGTGGAGGTCAATAGCAATGGAGGAAGTGGAGGAATGGCTTCAGCACGAGGAAGGGTTAGACCAAGATTCAATGACACCTCCCTGGAGGTACTTCTACAGGCAGTCAGACAAAGAAGAAATGTCCTATTTCCAGCAGACGGGAAGAGGAGGCTAGCAAGCCTAATGTAGCGAACAGTCAAGGGATTGGTGCAAGAAGAGATTTAATGACCTGATGCCGTCTGAAAAGGTGGGCTGGATTTTACCAAGCCCTCGACGTCAGGCTCCGTGGCAAGGGGGCCTGAAGGTGGATCCGGCAGCGGCCCCCCACGGATCTCAACACCAGGAGGGCCTGGCCCAATCCTCCTGGTGGCAGCAAGGCTCCATAGCGGCCCCCCTGCCACTGGGCGATGGGACCTCAATTATAATATTCAAATGAATAAAATGAATATATTTACACAGACTTACCTGCAATCTTGACGGCAACCTGCGATCTGCGATGTGGCGGCCGGCACTCCCGCGCCTTCAATTCTCCATCCGGGGAAAGGCGGCGTGACACTGGTGGGGAGGAGGTAAAATTTTCAGTGCGGGGGGTGGGGACGGGGTCAAATACATGTAATGGGTATAGGGGATGGTGGGAAGGGTTGAGCTTCAAACTTTGTGTAGTCTGGGGGGGGCAACGGTCACAGTTAAAAGGTAAGTGTTTTGGGGGAGAAGGGTAAATAGTTATTGTAATTGTTATGGGGGGGTGGGAAAGGGATGTTAGCAATTTACTTATTTTATTTTGGGCGGGTATGTCTTTAAAAATTTTAATTGGGTGGCAGGGCTAGCTGCCCTTTAAAAACAGCGCCAGCACCTGTGTACAGGCAGATGACGCCATTGCCAGGGACGAACGGCCCGCCCCCCTCCACGAGATTGCGGGGGCAGGTTGCTCGGCTATTTAAATAAGCCACCATGCTTGAGATTGCAGCAGCTCTTTGGCACGCAGCCTGCATATGCAGGCTGCCATTTTTGAGCTCGCCTCTCTTAAAATCCAGCCCGGTGAGTGGCATTTAGAATTGCAAACTGAAAACCCAGCATGAATTAAATGGTGCCCCTGAAATGTGAGACCAGGTGGTAGACCCATGCATGGGGCAACACCAGGCATCAACATCCACATTAAGACAGCCAGTTCATGCACACCTGAACCCTATGGACATTGATGGGTGAACACCGCACTGAGATGGCTGAATAGCTGTGTCACTGTGCCATCCAGCAGCACAGTGCTGCATAATTACAGTGCCTCAGAGTGATCAGCACAGATGGGCCATGAGACAGGAGTGACACTGCTAATGTCTGTGCTTGCAGGAGAAGCGTGCTCATAGTGCCAGTGAGTGTCAACGCATGGGAGGTGGAATGTCTTTCATTGCCATGGTGACACTGATGGAGAAGGAGGCCATGAAGATCAGATGGGTCATGTCAGGGCAGCCTGTCGCTGAGGGCGAGGCAGATGTGGAAGCAATGGAGAGAGAGTAAAGTGATGGTTACGTCCATCGTTCACTAGACCATGTGTGAGCTGTAGCTCCTGTCAGGGCCTTTAATGCCACTGGAAGCTCTTGAACAAGGGGAAACACCAGGGGTTGGTTAAAGGAGTGGACCAGCTGTTTCACTCAAATCATATCTCTCCAGCAGGTACAGCAGCAGATGAGGAACAGACCAGGGATCCTGCTACACTGGAATGCTCAGAGAATGCAATGCCATCTCAGGACGCTGCGTCACTTCATTCCAGCGCACCCTCCATCATCGCAGATACACTCAAGTTGGTGGGCTTTGTTGCACGTGTAAAATGGGTGGTACAATCTGGTGAACACTGCACAGCCGCACAGGAGGAAGTAATGGAGGCAGTGACGACTGCAGCCACTTCCCTCGGAGAAGTGAGGAGAAGACCCGTGATGCTCAGCTTCATGCAGATGGCAAACCTTGGATGTCATCAGCAAAACAGCAGATGCTTCAGCAGCAGCGTTAAATGTGTGAATATTTGTTGGCGTTTCCAGAGGCAGTAAAGTCCCACGCGCAAATGATGGGGGAGTCCATCCATGTCATGAGTGGCGTCATTTCTCTGGCATATGAGCACATGGCATCCTCCGTTGAGAGAGTGGCGACCTCATGGAGAGATATATGGAGAACAGCACTGAGTGGTTGCAGGGGGTGCGCACAGATCTTCATAGCATTGCCTCATCCATGAGATCTATGGAGAGATGGCTGAGCAAAATGGGCCAGTCATGCATTTGCCCATTGCCAGGAGCTGAACCACTCCAGGCAACCATGGGAGTGCATGTGGGGCCTGAAAGGGCTGAGGAGGGGCAGGTTGAAGGCAATGGGGCTCCTCTCAAGGTGCTTCAATTTTTGAAGGCAGTTCTTTGACCCTTTTGATGGTGACACGAGCACTGCCTGCTGGTTGGATGACTGAGGCAGCTCCTGCACAGATACTGGTAGCCCCGAATGTGCTGGGCCCCAGTAGGGCTCAGGCACCCAGAGGACACAAGCCATGGCCATCTAATGCACTGGAGCAAGAAAAGCAGAACCCTGCCTTTCACAAAGATGGCTGACTGCTCTGATGGAGCCTTGATGGCAACATGAATACAGTCAATGGGGAAATCCAGCCATCACCCTAAAGCCAACTGCCTCTCAGCCTAACTGGCCTGATTGGTTGTGAACTTGATAAATTTGCCAGCTCAATGCTACATGGCGTCCATGACCTCCTTTATGCAGCAATGGGCTGCTGAGAGACACCAAAAAGAACTCTAGACATTCCCTGGAATGAACCACAGGCAAAAATGTTGAGTGCCAACCTGACCTTTAAGGCTACACGCATTGGGTGTCCATCACTTCCCAATGGCATCAACTCCTGCTCCAGCAAACCACATAGTTCCACCTCCACCTGCCTGGAGAGACACAGTTTTCATAGAAAATGGTGCTCGGACATCTCCATGAAGCTGAGCCTCCGTTGGTACATCCTTTGAGCTGGGTAGTGCCTTCTGTGACCATCAGGCTGCCCTCCTGCCCCAATGCGCCCGCCTAGTTCACATCCAATGACTTCCTCAACTCCCTGGAATTCCCCTGGCTGCTGCACAGATGCTCTATGTTGTTGCATCGCCATCTCTGTGGCACTTTTCTCCTCACTGGAGCAGTCAAAGTCTGAAAGCATTGACCCCATACCCAGATGAAGCGTTCACTGTGATGAGCCTCTCAAGAACCTTGCCCTGTCTCCAGAGACTGCTGTGGACCTGGAAGATGCCTTTCCACTAACAGTACTTCACTTTGGCCCAACCCTCTACAGTGGGAGTCATGTTACTCAGTAGCATCACAACTGTTTGGGACACTTTTAGTAGAGCAGCCAGTCTTTTGATATTTATTTATAGATACAGCACTGAAACAGGCCCTTCAGCCCACCAAGTCTGTGCTGACCATCAGCCACCCATTTATACTAATCCTACACTAATCCCATATTCCTACCAAATCCCCACCTTCCCTATATTCCCCTACCACCTACCTATACTAGGAGCAATTTATAATGGCCAATTTACCTATCAACCTGCAAGTCTTTGGCTGTGGGAGGAAACTGGAGCACCTGGAGGAAACCCACGCAGACACAGGGAGAACTTGCAAACTCCGCACAGGCAGTACCCAGAATTGAACCCGGGCCGCTGGAGCTGTGAGGCTGTGGTGCTAACCACTGCACCGCCCATACGTTTCTACATTCTTCTGTTTAACATGATGTACTGTTGTGCCTGCTTTTTATGGGACATGAATTAGTTATTTCTACTTATTCCTACTTATATGGAAGGCACAGATATAGAAACTTCCTGAGAGGTCTGTTGTGGACCTACTTGTGAACTTGCTGGATGGTACAAATAGTCTTGAGCCAGGAATTCCCTATTCTTTTGCAGCTATGGAGGCTTCTATTACTTGTATAGAGGCATCTGCAGCCAGGAACTCCTGGCAACTTCAAGTCAATTGCCTGGTTCTTTGCTTTAAGCCACATGCCCCTGCTAAAAGGCAAATCCTTTGACAATCATTACACTGTACAGGGCGCTGTGCTGGAATGAGGTCCTATGAGGTCTCTGGAAAATGTTTACAAGCACATAGCGACTATTATCACACTGAGAGCATTAAGGAGAGGAGGGTATTACAACTGTGTTTGTCGCCATTATGTCTAAGGTCTTGATGCCACTGATACTGTATGCTACTCAATGACACACTGCAGAGCAGGGACATTTGCTGCACAATAACAAGCATCCATGTACCAACAGTTTGCATCCACATAAAGTGAGTGACTGATACATCGACACATGTTCCTGAAGTATCATCAGTTTCATGATTGATATCAAAATCCCAAATCAACTCAGCAGGGTCCATGCAATGCTATGCCTCAGTAACACCCAATCCTCCGAGTGGCACTACAACAGCATTTCCTCTTCTGAATCACTAAAACATTCTGCACTGTCTAAATCTGGGCCAGAGTGTGCTTGAAGTTGCAGTGGCACACAGCACTTTGATGAAACCTGTCGCTAGGAAGGCCAAAATTCCTGTCTGGGGCTTGTGGCATATCTGTATCAAGGAGAAAAAGTCTATGTGATAATGAATGTTCAAAGTTAGGCATGTGGTTATGGCGCAGACAGTACAATGCACGTTTCATTTTGGGGAACAGTCATTGTCTTACACCTGCTGAAGCACATTTTCACCAAGTATTCGATGATAATTATGCAATCCTGGAGCATACCCCTTTCCTACTGCTAGTTCATTACTCACACTAAGTACACTTCCGAGGCAATCACCTCTATGCAACCTCTTCACAGCAGATGACAGATTTTGTCCGCCAGAACCTCTCCTCCTATTTATATTCCTATTGAAGCTGCTATTTTTCTGGAAAGAAGATGAATTGAATGACTGAATATTTAGTGCAGCCTATTTAAGTTAGGAGTCCAGTTCCGATGAAGGGTCACTGACCCGAAACGTTAACTCTGCTTCTCTTTCCACAGATGCTGCCAGACCTGCTGAGTGATTCCAGCATTTCTTGTTTTTATTTCAGATTTCCAGCATCCGCAGTATTTTGCTTTTATTTATATATAGCTTACCTGAGTGTAAAGTATCTTGCAACAAAAGATGTGTGAGAATGTTTCGGAGCTCACTTGAGTGCATAATTGTTAGATGCTCTGTGAATAATTAGAGGGACAAATTTTCTTTACCTCGTGATTAGGAAACATTTATTCTCAGGTCTCCACCACCTTTATGTCACATGCACCTACAAAGTTTCTTTGTGGGGTGTGAAACAGGTACCAGCATTGTCATCAAATCCATTTGAAGTGTGAGTTTTGTTTTCACTATGTCTGTGCCTGGTAGAGGCTTAAACTGAGCAGTTCCCACAGTTACTGAGCCTCACTGCTTGCACCCATCCCTCTCAATTTTGCCCCAAAATTAAGTACATTTTTTAAATGGGCATCAGGATGACCATCGAGGCTGGAATCTTCTGGCTGCTGCTTTTGGGTGAAAGCCCTGAAGCTGTCAGTCAATAGCCCTATGGCACCGGTTGGCTTTTTCCCCTGCATCTGTGTGCCAATTGTACACCAGGATTCAATTAGATCATGTCTGTTCTGCACCTCAACTCCATGTGCCCACCTTTGCTCCATTTCCCTTGATACGTTTACCTAACAAAAATCAGTCAATCTCAGTCTTAAACATTTTATCTGTCTTCCAGCATTCACAGCCTTTTGAGGTTGTGAATTCCACATTTCCACTATGCTTTGTGCCAAAAAGTACATCTTGATTTCGTCCTCAAATAGCTGAGCTCTAATTTTAAGATTGTGCACCCTTGGTTATGCATTACCCCACCAGAGGCAATAGCTCCTCTGTATCTACTCTATTGAATCCTTTTATCATTTCTACTACCTCAATTAGATCCCCTCAACCTGCTAAACTCAAGGAAATATAAGCCTTGTATTATATTATGCTGTCCTCATAATATAACCCTTCAAGCTGCAGGGAAGAGGATAGGATTGGGGAGTTGGGGACTGTGGCATGTGTTTCCCCTTTCAGGCACTGAACAGAATGGCATCAGCCTTGTAAATATTGAGTTTGAGGAAATTGTAGTTCATCCATGATAAAATTCGACAAGCCGTCAGGCACTGCATTGGTGGTTGGGCTGTCAAGGATGATTGCAGAGAGGTAGAACAGAATCCGTATACATATTGAATTTGCCTTCATTCCTACATATGACATTGCCAAGGGGCAGCATGTAGACAAAGAATAAGACACAGTTAAATATGGAGGTAATTGTGCAGAAGCAGGAAGAGAAGCTGTTTAAGGAATTTTGTTAGCAATGTTGCAACCAACAGGTGGAGAATTTGCTGGTACCACAAAGGTAAATCACAGAGGAGAGATGGTGGTGGAAGGTGGAGCAGTTGACAGTCAAATGCTGCAGGATGCAAAAGGGGCAATGTGCCATTGGCACTAAGAAGACTTCTGATTATTGTTAGCTTTTTCCCCTCGTTTTTACTCCATATATAATTTTGCATTCTGCGTCTCAGTATAGTTTCATAAGCAAGCCTCACTTCTTTAACCCTTGAGTTTTTATGCTGCCCTGATATCTTTGTAAGTTTGACAGAATGTCCAGCATAATAAATTGAAAACTCTTCTTAAAATTTGCAGTAGTTACTGGTTCTATCTTGTGCTTGACAGCATTCTCTTTATCTCTTTGGGAAACATCAGGATGACACAAGCTTATTTTTTTAGACTTTAATTGCCATCCAAATTTATTGAGCAAAAACTGAACAAGTTTGCAAGTTCTCCCTGTAACCGCGTGGGTTTTCGCCGGGTGCTCCGGTTTCCTCCCACAGCCAAAGACTTGCAGGTTGATAGGTAAATTGGCCATTATAAATTGCCCCTAGTATAGGTAGGTGGTAGGGGAATTGAGGGAAGGTGGGAATGTGGTAGGAATGTGGGATTAATGTAGGATTAGTATAAATGGGTGGTTGATGGTCGGCACAGACTTGGTGGGCCGAAGGGCCTGTTTCAGTGCTGTATCTCTAAATAAATAAATAACAGTAAATCTTTAAATAATAGGTTTGCAAGCTCTACACTGAATTACACTTAATAATATATAGCAGGCCTTTTATATTCACCCCAGAAGTGTCTGGTTAACTGGTTCTCAGAGGTACGATTCAGAGTTCCCTTCACAGATTTCAGATCAAACTCAGAGATGGTTGAGAAGAATTGAATGTTTCATTGTGAAAACCTAGAAATTTTTGTCAAACAAAATGGCTACACCTTCAAACCAATATCACTGGTGACAATACAGCTGTATCCTATTGTTATCTTTGAGTGAAAATCCCCCGTCGATATATTTATTTTAAAAGTTGTCATGGCTACAAAGAGGCAAATCCTATTTTGTACTCATACTAGCATTTTATGTTGAAATTATTTACAGGTGGAAATTTGTTTGTGTCTCAATCATTATGAATTGTGTTACTGATGGAAGAAAAAAGCTCAGGAGACTCAAATCCTCACATCCATCAGGAGTATTTTGTGCTTTTCCTGCAACACAGCAAAGAGAGTGGAGCACCCAAAAACTGAAAGGTAATTTTGATCTTTTCAAATTGTTAGAACATGGCAATGTGCAAAACAAAATAGAAATTTATTTCATCCACTTTCTGTACAATATAATGGCTCAATTTTAGTAATAAATGAAGGGCATCCTAAAATCCTGGGACACCTTTGGGTATTGCTAAGTTCAGAGTTGCTTTTATGTTTCAGAGTTATTTGAATTCTAGTGCTTAGTGGTTGGGAGCTACATGCATGCACTGGTTTAATGGATATGATTCTATAAATTACTGCATAGTACTGATAAGGAGATGCGTGAAAGCATTGTGCTTTAATACTCTTTCACTGATAGATGCTCCAATTAACATCCTGGTCACTATAAATGGCTAAAGTTGTTAAAATGATTATATTTAACATGTCATTTTATTACAACCTAATCTTCATGAATCTATGAGCAAATAAAAATTGACAGTGATGAATTTTTCACCAATTGGGGAAAAATTGGATCAGGCCTGAAAGCACACAAACTTCATGCTGCTTGTTCATTTACATGATTACAGTGCACAACCAGTGCTAAACACACTGTTAAGTGGCTACACACCTGCGTAGGGAGTGTAACATCTTGAGAGGCTAACAAGTTTAGTTTAGTTTAGAGATACAGAACTGAAACAGGCCCTTCGGCCCACCGAGTCTGTGTCGACCATCAACCACCCATTTATACTAATCCTACACTAATTCCATGTTCCTACCACATCCCCACCTGTCCCTATATTCCCCTACCACCTACCTATACTAGGGGCAATTTATAATGGCCAATTTACCTATCAACCTGCAAGTCTTTGGCATGTGGGAGGAAACCGGAGCACCCGGAGGAAACCCACACAGACACAGGGAGAACTTGCAAACTCCACACAGGCAGTACCCGGAACTGAACCCAGGTCACTGGAGCTGTGAGGCTGCGGTGCTAACCACTGCGCCACTGTGTTCAACTGAGCCTGTGCTACTTAAGGTAAGCCTGTATCTCTTAAAGGAGAGATGCATTTTTGGCTAGATTAGGTGCTGGAATTCATTGTAGCAGTGATTCGAACCTGGGAAAGAAGAGTGTCTGACCTGTAAGATGACTGACTATGGCACAACATGGCAGAGTATGAGCTCCAAGGCCTTTGTGCAGGAGGTGGACACGAGGAAAGAGGTCCTCTATCTACAGGAGGCCAGGAGGCCCTCCAGACAATGGGAGCAGATAGCCATGCAGATCAATGCATGGGGCGGTGCCAGCAGTTTAGCCCGAGAACCTGAATACAGTGCTGCAAGAAGTTCAATGACTCCACAAGGTCAGTGAATGCATCTTCAAACTGTACCACCAACAGCACCACTAGCCTTACACACTGCTCAATGCACCACACCCCCATCACTCACCTACCAGTAATCTCCATCAATCACAATTCATACCTTACATTCATAGCTTTAATCCACCCTCATACACTTAGCACTGCTACAAACCTCACATCCACATCTCACACCTTGCACACACTGTCAGCTATTCAACTGTGACAATCACATCACCCAAACATATTGCACCACACTCACTGATACATTTCCCTCTCTCTTGCAGGACAAGCAGCACCTAACTGGCAGGGGAGCAGGCTTGGGCTTGCATGTCCTTGCCCCTAAGGAGGAGGCTGTGCTTGCCATTATTGGGGAAACCATGACTTTGGCGGTAGCCAGCAGCAGGGCTGAAAGGATTGAAGATGACACCATGTTCCTACCTAATCCTTCTCCTTACCTCCCACTTCCCCCTCATTCCACTATCTCTTCTAATTTAAAAGCTGCAGATGGTGTAAGCATTCACCTCTTGCTTTCTCCGCTTCCCACACCACAACCCTATCCTTGTACCTTTCTCCTTTCTGATACCCAAGAACTCCAACCTGATCAGGCAGTGGTGCGGGAGCATGAAGTGCTAGTGGTCTAGGAAGGCTCGGGGAGATGCAGAATAAGGGCCTAAAAAGGTTAATGTTTGAGTCAGAGAGTAACCCCCCCAAAGTAGTGATGATGTAATAGTCACATGCATTTTAGGCTGGGAAGAAGCTAGAAGCAGCACAAGGTGTGCCGGTTAGACAGGCTTGTGGAGAGTGTAGTTATATCTGTATATAATAAACAAATTATTCTTTCGCCCTACAAAGAACCCGAGACTTCTTTAAACAACACTCAATTTAAACTACTACAATACACAACAGATACCAGTGCTCAAAGAGTATCACAACAGTCCAGCAATCTGTCCTTCAACAGATTACTAGGATTGCTGCCCTGGGGGAGTGGCTGTGGCTCCATGGAGCATGGACTTGCCGTCCACCAAATTGCTGTTTGTAGCACTTTGTTGAGTGCAACTTCGCTTTTGCATTTCCTACATTCCAACAGTGACTACTTCAAAAAATATTACATTAGCTGTAAAGTGCTTTACAACAACCTAAAGTTGTGAAAGGTGCTATTACATTTTCTTACAGTGTAGTTTTCTACATATTGATAATGTTACTTTAAGAATGTTCTGGGATGGTTATACCCTTTCTAGCTGTAAGATCAGAAATCACCATGTTTCATTTAAATACATAACCAAAGGGAACATCTTGAAACTAGTTGTATGGTTGCTTGCAGGAAACCAGAGAATAAACAATTCAATCTCTGTAACATAGTGCCTCTTCGGTAAATTCTGCATTAATATATTTAAATTAATATTTAGTTTGCATTATATTTTTCTGTCCTGATTTGTCCCTATGTTTAATATCAGTATCCCAGTTGATCTCAATTCCTTCTATAAATGTAGCCTTACTTATTTTGTGTTAGATTAAAGTGGATTTTCTGTCCTTCCATCTGTTGTCTGTGCTTGCTTCCATCCCAGAGCTTTTCTCATGTGGGTGGATTGCAATTTGTTTAAAAGATGGCATATCTGATTCTGTGCTAAACTTCATAATTATGCTAAAAAATTAAAATAAGGAGTGCACATTTTTATAAATCTCAACTTGCTTCTTCTGTGGCATTACGAGTTTTTGTTCAATGTAGGAAATTGTACTTGGAACAGTCAAATTTCATGAAATTTACCACTTCTACCACTAAGCTATTCTCTAGACCCATCCAAATATGCACCTAAAGATATGCTAAGGAAAATTGGGTGCAACAGCAATCTGAGCACAAATTGCACTTGAAATTGTGCTAGTTTTCCAAAGTGAAGTTATGGTTCAAGTTTCCACTTGAACACATTTGCTTAATCACAATCAGAAAGTCTTCCATGGGTCAGTGCAATCGGGCACTGCAATAGAGCGTAATTGTTTATTTTGTTTTCATTAAAAAAATATTCATTGATGTTTTAGAGTGGAAACCAGTTGCAGTTTGATTATTACAGCTGAAAGTGGGTTCATCACAAAAAAGGATTTTTAATCAGAGTGTCCAGTTCACTACCTGTGAGTAATCTGATTTTAAATCACTGAAAATAACCTTTAAAAACTATGTTGAGCCATTTACTAGTTTTATTGGCGTACACTTCTTAGTAAATTAAACATTTTTTAATATTTAAAAAACTTTAAAAATGCGCCTGCTAGTGCATTAGTGCCCAAGGAAAAGAACAGCTTAATTTTAAAAGCCTCTTTAATGGTCACAAATGGACACAATCAGCGGAGGTTCGCCATGCTTGTTATTTCGATCTGGGAGTGTGGCCAGGGTCAGCTTCCAAAGCGATGCTTTTTAAACCAGGATTAAAGATTGTGAAAACTTGAGTTACATTTGACAAAACATGCTTCAAATTCCTCGATCTTTTATGCTGGTTTGGCTGATTTCAGGCAATTGCACTGGTAAAGCCGATGCAAATTAGCGAACTGTTGAACCTGTCTCAAACTTGCCAATTGCCAGTCGAGTATAACTACTTGGAAAACCTGGGCTTAAGCTCTTAGGACCTGACAAATCTGACTATCTTGTAAGGTAACTTTTTCCACATTTTTTTGCTGTGTTTTATCAAAATGAGATAGATGAACTTTTATAAATTTTAATCCTCATTGAAACGAAAAACATTTCTCAGATAATATTTTGTACTAAATGTTGGCTTTTTTAAATAAGGAAATTTAAATACTAATTGTAATGTACCTTTAGCCTGAATTATTGATTTATGTTCATTCATAATTCATGGGAAGCCCAGCTTTAATTCAAAGAATGTCTAGCATTTCAAGCAATCTCTTTTAAGATTAAAGTATCACTATACAGTAATAATAGATTATTGACCAGAACAGAGATTCAGCTGTGAGCAATGAGCTAGTGTTCAATCAAAATCTCTGCAGTATGCACAAGCCACTAAGGGAGTTTGAAATCAATTGGTCAGGAGATGTAGATATTAAATGGTTTCCAAATCAATCTAATTCTTTCTTAATGACTTCTTTCTTGTAACCTTCCTACATCTGTTTCCATGCCCTGGAGTGGTCAAGGTTAGATCTGTAGTATTATGCAACAGGTATAAAGTCTTAGTCCACAGTTTTATGTAACAGCAAGTTTTTTTTCATTTGTTGCATTGCAAATAACAGGATTTAGAAATCATGCATCATCAAAGTAAAACTGAATTAACACCAACCTAAGGATTTTGATGTATTTTCTGAGAGAATTTTAGCAAATAAACATTCCCAGATTTTAATGCTAGATGCAAATCTGCTGCACAATATTACAGATGCACCCTACTAAGAACACCGCATTATCTTGAGAATAGCAATTAAGGTAATTTTCAATTGCTTACTCACATTGAGGAGCCTCTCCCTCTAGCAGTATATATCCAAAGTCAAGTTACATACAGATTTTCTGACCATTCATTTGAAATGTTTGGAACAAAATGTGCAATGCTTGGCCTTTTTTTCAGTGGCCAGGATTTTGCAGTTAGAGGCTAAGAAACGGTACTGGCTGCTGACCTTGAGGAAGGCTGACCACAAAGATCTAGCAATCTCTGTAGCATGGATTTCCACTTTCCCAGCATTAATTTAAATCTATCGCCAAGTCAAGGTGATTTCCAGGCATCCAGCAACAGTGATGTTATCAAGCAGGTTAAGCAGTCGATCACATTGAAGAATGCTCACAGACAGTTAAAAGCATTGATTATGCTCCACTTTTTAATATCATTTTATAGGGAACAAAATAAGGATTGGGACATACACATGGGATTAAGGTCAAAGCTGAAATATCATAACCAAACTTTTTTTAAAAATTAAAGTGTGTGGAATTTTCTCATATTTTATTCTAAACTGTTTGTGATTTCTCTTTAATTTCTCCTGAGATGTATATTTTCTCTGTCTTTCAAAGCATCTTTATGGCATCAGAAGTATTTACATTAAAATTGAAAATTTTCCACAATTACACTTCCTTAAACAAATGGGCTGCAAAATTCAGTTGCATAGTGTCTGTCTTTTGGTATTGAAGGTGCTGTTTTGGTTCAAAAATGACATCCATGCCATAGGTGCACAGTTCTGATGTGGGCCATACCGGATGCCATTTTGGGTAGGTCATTAGCACGGGCACTGGGAGCATGCACTGGAAGAGTGCAGAGTAGGCAGATTGTGATATCAGTCAGCATGTAACACTGATTCGACACCAGCTGTGTCATTTTTAACCTGAACAATCCAGTTAATGCATTCATTTAACCTTGCACAGCTGAACATGTATTCAGCAGCAGGAAAGACCACCTTCCAATGCTGCCTAAAGGGATCATCAACTACTTTCAGATTATTTGCTGATTGATTTCTACGACTGTTGCTTGGTTGGTAGAAGTATTTGGTTAAAGTTGGTGAAGTCTGCAGGGAGTGGTGTGGCACATGGTGAAGGCCTTGGTTCTGACTTCAAGGGTTTTGCTCAGACCAGTTGTTCCCAGCTATGGGTGCAGTGGCTTCTGTGTCGCTTGGACTGCATCATGACAGGGAGAATGAGCAGAGGTGTTGAGACCCTGCAAGACCCTTTGAACACTAGTGTATGCAGCCATGATGGCAACAGTCAGCCCTCCAGGGAGCTGACACCTGCATTATCCTTTCTTCCTTCCCTGTACCACTGCCTGTTCAGGTGGCAGTTCTTGGGTAAGGCACAAGTGTAGGGTTATGGTGAGGGGAGGGAGGGAAAGCAAGAGGTGTATGCTTAGACTATCTGCAGTTTGTAAAACAAAAGAGATCGTGGGATGAGGGGGAAGTGGGATGTGAGAAGGTGGGTTAGGTATGAGAATGTCATCTTCAATGCTTTCAGACGTCTTGTTCGACACAGCCTCTTTCATGGCTCCTCCAACGATGGTGAGCACTGTCCCCTCTGTAAGGGCGAGGACATGCAGCAGTACCTGTCCCCCACTGTTTTGTTGTGGCCTGTGGTTATGTGTTACCTTGTCCTGCAAGGCGAAGTGTGTCAGTGAATGTGGTGAAATCTGTTTGGGTGATGTGCCTGTCATGGTTGAATAGCTAGCAATGTGTGCAAGCTCTAAGGCTTGTAGCACTGCTAAGTTTTTGAGGGTGAGGTGAAAGCACGAATGTGAGTTATAAGTTATGTTTGCTAAGTAAATGATTTGGGTGGTGAATTAAGTTGTGTATGAGGTTCGTGGGTCATTTTTAAGAGTGTTCACCTACTTTGACCACCCTTGTGAGGTCATTGAACTTCTTTCAGCACTGCAACTAGGTCCTCGAGGATAGACAGCTGGCATTGACCAAGAGGAGGGGGAGGCAGTGGCATAGTGTAATGTTACTGGACAAGTAACCTAGAGGCCCAAGTTAGTGCTCTGGGGACATGGTTCAAATCCCGCCACGGCAGATAGTGAAATTTGAATTCAATAAATCTGGAAATAAAAAGCTAGTCTAATTTTGACCATGAACCCATCTGGTTCACTTGAGTCCTTTAGGGAAGGAAATCTGCCATCCTTACCGGGTCTGGCCTACCTATGACTCCAGACCCACAGCAAGGTGATTGACTCTTAAATGCCCTCTGAAATGGCCTAGCAAGCCACTCAGTTCAAGGGCAATTAGGGATGGGCAATAAATGCTGGCCTAGCCAGCGATGCCACATCCCACGAACGAATAAAAAGAAATTGGCAATCTGCTCCCTCTATCTGTCTGAAGGATAAAAGACCTCTCTTTGCCTGTCCACCCCCTGCACCAAGGCCTCCAGTGCTGCTTTGGAGAAACTTGTAGCATGCTTTCTTCCCTCTTGCAGGCTTGTTTTAAATATCCTATGCCTAGCTTTAAGTGGTGCTAGCCTCTCATGAAATTTGGCCGCTGCTAAAGCATGCAACCACTCAACAGCACATTTAGCATTAGCTGCACATTACAATCATAGTAATGAGCAGGCAGCACAAAGTTTGAACATAAGGAAAACTAATTTCAGTTAATTAAATGTATCTGGAAGAGCTAGTGTTAGTAATCTCAATCATGTAACTACCGGATTGTAGTTTTAAAAAAATTTGGTTCACTAAGGTCCTTTAGGAAAGGAAATCTTCTGTCCTTACCCCCTCTGGTCAATATATGAATCCAGGTCCACAGCAATGATGTTGACCCTTTAACTTCCCTCTGACATGGCCTAGCAAGCCATTCAGTTGTCAAGAAGGCAGCTGAACAGCACCTTCTCATGGGCAATAGGGATGGACAATTAATGCTTACATGTCATGAATGATTTTTTAAAATACGAGAAATAAAGAGCAGGAACAAGCCATATGGCCCCGCAAGTCTGCTCATCAGTCAATAAGATCATGCCTGATCTTCTACTTCAACTCCATTTTCCTGCCTTATTTCCATGTCCCTTGGTTGCCACACTATCCAAAAATCCAACGATCTCAGTCTTGAATACATTCAGCAACGAAGCATCCAGAGCCCCCTGCAAGAGAATTCCAAAAATATGGAGAACAAGATTAAGGTCCTACACTTGTGTTGAGGGTTAGATCTTCATTCCAAGCAGCTCTTACTAATCTAAACATCAGAAGATGTCTCTCACAGGTTTCCTCTTCATAGAAGACTGTTAAAATTGAACTAAATTTCAATCTAGGTGCTGATTAAGGACGCCAGGTAAAGCAAGGTTTTCATGAAATCACAGATTAAGGAATTCACGTATTACTTTAAAACCATAAAATATATCTCTCCCATTTTATATTATTTTCCTTTACAGTGAAAGGTGTGCCTAAGTCTTTGAAACATCAAACATTCCGAATTGCCTATCTAGTGTGCTGCAAAAAGTTCCAGAAGGCTTGTGGTGGACTAATAAAATATAACACAATGCAAATATGCTCTGATTTTTTTTTTATTATTCCACATTCAGAGTAATAATTGTACCATATTTACAATACTTCGGAATTTGCTACAAGCCAAAATCAAATTTCTATTGTAAACAGAATTAAAGAAGCTCACTGGGAGTGAGCATCCACATAGGAACATTGCAAAATTTTCGCAATTCTATCCATTTCAAGCGCAATGTGTTGCTTCTGGACTGTGAGCGCAAAACTAGAAGACAGCACTAAATGGTACAATTGTGTAATTGTCTAAACAGAAAAAGCTCAAGTTTTAATAGCTATTGATTTACACTTCATGAGTTGGTGATTTCTTTGCCCGTGTACAAGATCTGCTGCCATTAAATCTAGAAAGTTCACTAGAATACAAATTAATAATATACAATGATTGTACAATGCCAAAGGTACAATAAGCTCCCAGTTGCTTTGGGTGTCAATTTTCTATGATGCAAAGAAAAGTACTTTGTGCTGATTTAAAATGAGAAATATTTTGCTGAAAACAGAACATCCCAAAACTTGCATCCAATGATAGTCCTTAACACGTCAAGGTCATGCATAACAGCAGTGCTGAAATCCCCTTACATCAAATGAACATTCCACCTCAGCTCCAGAGAAACTGTGCCCCTCCCAGCAGACTGAAGGACTCGATGCCAACTCAGGCTGTTTTGATGTGAACTTGTACCTCACTAGGGATTATACTGCTGCAGCCTGAGGGACAACTTGTCCTGGCTACACTTGTAACATGCTAGAGTCGCCATGCCCTTTAGCAACACCTAAACTAACTCATGACTTTCCAAGGCAGTCACAACACTGCAGCTTCACTTTTTAATCAGTACAACTTTGTTTGAATTATTGTGTAATGTGTAATTATCAAACTATCACAAAATAAGATTTGTATTTGTCAACTCCTAATAACAATGTTGGCAATTCCTTTGCAGAGGCACACATTTCAAAGTGTACCTGCCTGCTCCCAGCCCTCCCTGATAAAACTATAGCTTTTAATGATGATTTTACATGCTCCAAAAGGAAATCCAAAAGCACCTTGCTCTACATATCATTTTTCAAGTACTACAATATGAAAAAGGAGTTTTAAAAATATTAACTGTTATATATGTCTGTATCTTCTGAATTCTCTCAGAAGTCTGCATTGTCAAAGGTTCGTGAGGTAAATAAAATCAAGTTTAAAAGCTGAATGTTTTTGAGTGTCTTCAAAGGCTGAGAGACAATTTGTTGGTATCATTCAGCAATGAAAGTTGCTTGGTGCCTCAGGCTAGATAGGAAACTTTCACATCTTAGCGATCCAGCCCTGTAAGCAGCATTTCTACCTAGGAGACCAGACATCTGTAAGTCAATTATTTAAATCAGTTTTCACTTAAGGATAAATCTAGAATTGTTTTAAAAGATCCAAGGTGCATTTTTATAAGGAATATATACTTGATGAATAGGCCATTGCATGACTTTCTCTTGAAATAATTCTTTAGCGTAAAAATGTTTTGAGCTGAGAACACAAATGGAAAGAAGTTAGAACAACATCACAGACAAGGACTGTGAAATTCGATAAATCCCGAAAAGGGGCATGGGGATCCCAATGCACGATTAACCTGCACCCACTACATTCATTGCAGAAAGCACGTAAACTTATTGCTGCCTGCTCAATTATATGATTGCAGCGTGTAGCCAGCACTAAGTGTACTGTTGAGTGCCTGCATGCCTGTGCACGTAATGCAAAATCATGAGAGGCTAACATGAGTTCAAGCTAGCCTGTAGTACTTAAAGCCTGCTAGCACATCTGAAAGAGAAAATGCATTTTGACTGCAGCAGGTGCTACAAGTAGGTAGGG
This sequence comes from Heterodontus francisci, assembly GCF_036365525.1. Classification (NCBI taxonomy): domain Eukaryota; kingdom Metazoa; phylum Chordata; class Chondrichthyes; order Heterodontiformes; family Heterodontidae; genus Heterodontus; species Heterodontus francisci. The sequence goes on from NC_090387.1 coordinate 46,342,884, forward strand.
AAGAGTGTCAGACCTGCAAGAAGATTCACTATGTGCAGCAGGCAAGAGGGCAGGCTCCCATTTCAATGATGCAGCACTGGAGGCCTTGGAGCAGGAGGTGCAGAGGAGGAGAGACATTCTCTATCCACTGGGGACAAGAAAGCCCTCCAGAGGGACATTGCAAAGGCAGATGGCTGTTGTGGTCAATGCTAGCCCTCTAGCCCCAAGGGCCTGGTCATAGTGCCTCAAGAAGTTCAATGACCTCACATGAGTGTTCAAGGTCAGTGAATTTATCATCAAATGCCAAATTGCAGCAACAGCACGACTAGCCTCACACTCTGTTCAATGAACCTCACCTCCATCACTCATCTACCGACAACCTCCATCAATCAAAACTCATACTTCACATTCATAGATTTGCCTCACCCTCGCACACTTAACACTGCTGCAAGCCTCACACCCACATCTCACAGCTAGAACACATTGCCAACTATTTAATTATGGCAGGCACATTAACCAAACACACTGCACCACAGTCACTGACACACTTGTCTCTCTCTTGCAGGACAAGGTGGCTTGTAACTTGAGGCAACAGGACCTAATTGGTGGGGGACAGGCACGGCCACATGTCCTCACCCCAATGGAGGGGTCGGTGTTTGCCATCATTGTGGCGATGATTGATGCCGTGGGCAGTGGAGGGACTGAAAGCATCGAAGAAGACAGTATGCTCATACCTAATCCTCATTCTCACGTCCCACTTCCCCGTCATTCCACAATCTCTCTGACATCAGTTCAGCTTCAACTGGAGTATTGTGTCCAATTCTGGGCACCACACTTTACGAAGGATGGGAAGGCATTGGAGAAGGTGCAGAAAAAATGTACAAGAATAGTTCCAGGGATGAGGAACTTCAGTTACATGGATATATTGGAGAAGCTGGGGCTGCTCTTCCTGGAGAAGAGAAGATTAAGAGGAGATTTGATAGTGGTGTTCAAAATCATGAGGGGTCTGGACAGAGTAGATAGGGAGAAACTGTTCCAGTTGGCAGAAGAGTTGAGAACCTAAGGACACCAATTTAAGGTGAATGACAAAAGCACAAAAGGCGGCATGAGGAAAAACTTTTTTTCAATGCAGTGAGTGGTAAGGATATGGAATGTACTGCCTGAGAGTGTGGTGGAGTTAGATTCAATTGTGGCTTTCAAAAGAGGCTTGAATAATTACCTGAAAAGAAAAAATTTCCAGGGTTACAGGGAAAAGACAGGGTAGTAGGACTAGCTCTTGCAGCGAGCCAACATGGACACGATGGGTCAAATGGCCTCTTACTGTGCTGTAACCATTTTTTAAAAATTGCTCCCTGAAGACCCCGAGTTGATATGGCCTCCTGCTGAGAGTCCTTCTCCCCCTCCTCCCCCTCCCTCTTTGAGTAATTTGTCCTCATCTATGTCACATCTGCTCAATCTCCCCGTCATGCTGCAGGTCAAAAGGGATGGAATCTACAGTACCCATGACTGTGAGCACTGGTCTAAGACGGTCCTTGAAGTCAAAACCAAGGCCTTCATCAATCACACCACTCCCTTCACCAACTTTAAGTAGTAGTAACATAACTGAAGTATCCCAATCTTACTACCAACTTGAAAATGCCCTGTTTATCCCTGCTCTTTGCTTCCTGTCTGTTAACCAATCCTCTAACCATGCTAATATATTACCCCAACTCCATGTGCCCTTATCTTGCATATTAACCTTTTGTGTGGCATCTTATCGAATGCCTTTTGGAATCCAAGTATACTACATCTACTGGTTCCCTTTTATCTACCCTACTAGTTGCATCCTCAAAAAACTCTAATAAATTTATCAAACATGATTTCCCTTTCATAAAAACATGTTGACTTTGTCTGATCACATTGTTAAGACTTCCTTAATAACAGATTCCAGCATTTTCCCAACAACTGTTTTCAGGCTAACTGGCCTGTAGATTGTTTTCTCTCTCCCTCCTTTCTTGAATAGCGGTGTTACATTTGCTAACCTCCAATCCAGTGGGACTGTTCTAGAATCTAGGGAGTTTTGGAAAATCATAGCCAGCGGACCACTATCTCTCAGCTACCTCTTTTAGAATCCTTGGATGTAGGCCATCAGGTCCTGGATATTTGTCGGATTTTAGTCCCTTAAGTTCCTCCAATACTTTTTCTCTTCTGATGCTAATTACTTTAAGTTCCTCACTCTCATTGGCCCCTTGGTTCCATCTATTTCTGATATATAATTTGTGTCTTCCACTGTGAAGACAAACACAAAACTTTTGTTCAGTGACTCTGCCATTTCCTCATTCCCCATGATAATTTCTTATGTCTCTGCCTCTAAGGGACCAGCGCTTACTTTATCTATTGTCCTCCTTTTTATATACTTGTAAAAGCTTTTAAAATCTGTGTTTATGTTCCTGGCTAGTTAACTCTCATTCTATTTTTTCCCTTTTTATCAACTTTTTGGTTGCCCTTTGCTGGTTTCTAAAACACTCCCAATCCTCTGGTTTACAACTATTCTTTGCAACATTATAAGCCTCTTCTTTAATGTAGTACTATTCTTAACTTCCCCAGTAAGCCAGGGATGGATTTTTCTTGCTGAGATTTTGTTTTTTAATGGAATGGATTTTTGTTGAACATTTTGCATTGCTTCTTTAAATGTTTCCTACTGTTAACTTATTGCCATACCTTTTAGTCTATGAACCCAATCAACCTTAGCCAGTTCTCCCCTCATACCTATGCAATTGGCTTTGTTTAAGTTTGAGGTTCTTGTTTGGGACTGGAGTATGTTGCTTTCAAACTTAACATGGAATTCAATTATATTATGATCAAATGAGGAGGGGTCGAAGGGCTTCCCTTTTTTCCCTCTCCTTGTTTGACCACAACAGGTTTAATTCTTTCTTAAAGTGGATGTACTGGCCAATTAAGTAGGTGTTTGATTAGATACTTGCTATGATCACAACAAAAACCAATCGGACAGGTTTTCTTGCGTTTAACAAAGAAAGAGGTTAACTTTATTGTACCTAAACCAAACTAATGAAAATAATAAAATACGTGCCAACTTTCACTCAGCCACACACACACTAGAGGTTTACCCACACACAAATAGGTAACAGAGTAGAGAAAAGTAGATTGGTTGAGTTAGAGTCCATAGAGAAAAGGAGTATACAGACTGTGGCATTTGGTAATTCAGCTGGCTTTGAGCTGAATTCACTGGTCCTGAGGCTTTTAGTTTGAACAGGTCAATGACTGGTTCAGTGGGTATCTTGGAGACAGCAATGCAGATGATTTTCTCCCACGGGGTTTATGATTGCAGTCAGAGTATGCAAAGGTGGTCAGTCAACAGGCAGAGTTTGAAGCTTATAAACTGAAATGGAGAGAGACCCCCACTCGCGTCTGTACATGTCAGAGTCCAGAAGCTTCTCCTCTGCTGCAGAGAAAACACCAGCTTAAAACCACAGATTGGGAAGGTATAGTCACTCAGTGATTCAAACATAGCAGTTAGCAGTATTTCTTCTGGCTAAAAGAACAGGTAGTTCCCTTAAACTTCCTGGGTCTTGGTTCTTGCTGGGAAATGAGCAGACATTTTGCCTCCCTCACAGGCCTTACAATGTAGGATACAGTGTTGCAAATTAGGTGGCCTTCCTAAGCTGTCAGCAAATTCATCCTTTTAGTTGATCTCTTTTTTAAAATTTCTTCAAAAAATATAAATTCAGATCTCCAGTCAGTGGATTAAAGAAAATTATCATTCAACAAAGCAATTTGGCGTGACATCACTTTTTCCCAGCAGATTACTAATTAACCCTGCCTTGTTGCACAATACTAAATCTAAAATAACTTTATCTCTAGTTGGTTGCACAATGTCATGTTCCTGGAAACTGTAATGAAAGCATTCTACAAACTCATCTTCCAGATCACCTTTGCCAATTTGATTGGTCCAATCTATATAAAAATTAAAATCCCCACAATTATTGCATTGCCTTTGTTACAAGCTCCAATTATTTCTTGCTTAATGCTCTGCCTAATGGTATAACTACAGTTAGGGGGCCTATAAATTACTCTCACCAGCATTTTCTGACCCTTGCTATTCCTAATCTCCATCCAGACTGATTCTACTTCCTGATCTTCTGAGCCCAGATCCTTTTTCACTACTGTCCTTATGTCATCCTTTACTATCAGGGCTACTCCTCCTCCTTTTCCATTCTCTCTGTCTTTTCAAAATGTTATGTACCCTGTAATATTTATTTCCCAACCTTGGTCACCTTATAACCATGGGCTGAATTTTATGCTACCCCAAAGAGCGAGACGGTGGCTGGGGTGGTGTAAAATGGAGCAGGAGGCTCGGGGGGACCTTCCCCACCCACTCTCGCCTCCGCCATCACTTTACATAGGGCAGCGGGGGTGAAAAACAGCCCGCCCACCCGAGGCCAATCAAGGCCCTTAAGGATTTTATGCGTGGCTGGTCAGGTGACCGAGGACCGAGAGAAGCTACCTGACAAATGCAGACAGCTCTCGAGTGCCCTGGGGCGGCCCTCATGATCGGGCACCCTGTGCCCGATGGAGGGTCGTCCCCGCTACCCCAACCACCCCCAAGACCCAACACGCCCCCCCCCTTAACCCCGCAGTCGACTACCCTTGCCTTGCTGGGGCCTAACCGATTACCCCCGGCGAGGCAACCCAAATCTACCTACCTTTCCGGCTACCTGACATCTTTTTCGAGCTGGGCTGTAGTCCTCGCAGTGGCCAACGCTCCCAGTGGCGCTGCTGGGACTAAGAGCTGCATTCCACTGATTGGCTGGCAGCTCTATTAGGCGGGACTTCCTACCTCAAGCAGGTAGAAGTCCCACCTCACACCAATTGAAGCCCAGCGACACGCAAAATACGGGTCAGATCCTCAGGTGAGACGGAAGAGTGTTCCCCACTGACTTTTCAGTTGGTGGCTAGCTCCCGGCCGCCTATCATAAAATCCTGGCCCATGTCTCGGTAATGGTGATTAGATCTAAACTATTTATCTCTATTTGTGCCATTAGTTCGTCAATCTTATTGCAAATACTTCACACGTTCAGATAAAGAGCCTGTATTTCTATTTTGTTTTACTACTATTCTTTGCATGGGCCTTATTCGCTACCTGTCCTACCCTGCTTGTCTTTACCCAAATCACTACACCGTTCTATTTTCTCATTAGATTTCCAATTCATCCTTCACCTAAACACTTCCCCCACCCCCCTTTTTAGTTTAAAGCCAATGATCCCATAGCTTTTTTAACAGCTTTATCAACTTCTGCTTCCTTCAATGATTTGTGTATATGAACCCGCAGGTCTCTGTTCCTGCACCCCTGTTAAAATTGTGCCATTGGTTGATATTGCCTCTCCTCATTCTTCCTCCTCTTTCAATAGATGGAAATATTGTGCAGGGGTCTCTAACCCACTGGTCAGCTTACAAGATAAAAATAGACCAAGTTAGGGAGTACCATGACCAGGAATGCATTCAGCCACTGTTTTAAAATTGTGTATTTAAAATCCAGTGTATATCTAAAAAAATTAGCCAATATATATTACATAGCAAGAATCATGCCACCAAATGCATAAACTCAGAAGACTCAGGCAGGTTAGGCTGAATGGGAGTCTACAAATCACCTGAGACAAGGGCTTTCAGTATTAGGAACCTTTTTACTCCTTTTGTGCCTATGTGCTCTCCTTTCCAGCGCCCACAGAGAGCTGTATAGGGAGGTATTCAAGATCTTTCACCCTTTTCATCCAATCTGAGACACCCATCTTCCTTTGGCCAGTGCCTTCCTGTTGATTCAGGTTTTGGTCTGGATCTGGGCGTCTCGTGCACCCTTATAAAACACCAATATTTTTGGAGGTAACACTTCACTTGGGGATACCTGGCTTAAACTTATCTTTTAAAAAGGTAAGCTTTTGGACCCTTTGGACTGAAAAGTCAAATATGGTAATATTCTAGGAGATCCATCTTCTTACTTTACACCCCACCCCAACCCCCACACCTAACCCCCCACAAAGTAACCAATGGAGCTAAGAAGGGCCACAAATGCATAACTGTAGGCTATAGCTCTCATGCAGAGAGATTGGGGTATTGCATTTCTATTTGGAAAGGGCTGCCAGCTGAGGCAGAGCACATTCACAATACATTTTATTCAGCTGCATAAGGTCATTATTCATTGGGAGACTCCCACTGAATATCCAAGACCCTGTTATCTTCTTTTGTTGCACTGGGACTCGGTTTGATTAATGATTCAGACTCCGCTGTCAAATGGCTAATCTTTCACTGCAGCTTTCACTGGAGGATGCAAAAGGAAACTAGGAAGTTAAACAAGTCACCACTAAAAGTTCCACATATATTAAAACATTTAGGGCTGGATTTAGTGGGCCCGCCATGGGTCCCAGCGGCAGCGTTTGTCATGTGGGCGACCACTCCTCCGCAATCACATGGCAGGTGGCCATGGAGGCATATGGCCCACCCAATCACGCAGCATGGGGCAGGAGGTGAGACGCCGAATATGGTGTCAGATGACTCCAGAGCAGGTGCTGGCTCCATGTTTAAAGCCCTGCTTGCATTGCTTCCTTGCTTTCACTTGCTGCTAGCTGCTCAAGACCATGAGCCATTTTGCATCGACTCTGGACCCCCGCGCCCCTACAGGATGGCTGAGCCAGAACACAGGGTGGCCCCACAGTTCAGTGATGCCTCCCTCCAGATTCTTCTGCAGGCTGCAAGGGAAAGGCAGGAGGTTCTTTTCCAGAGTGATGGCATAAAAAGGTCCTACCGCCTGACCAAGCAAACCTAGATAGAGATCGCTGAGAGGTCAGCAGCCGTGGGGTCAGCCCTGGAATTGGGTGCAGTGTTGCAAGGGGGTCAACAACCTCCTTCATTCTACCAAGGTGAGTGCTCCATATCACTCTCCTTTTTAGTGATTGCAAGTGGCTATGCATGAAGAAGCAGGACATGGGGAGGGAGGCAGTACAACTGTGCTTGCAGAGGGGGTTAGGAATCACGTCATTCTGACAGATGCTGGCTGCATCCTGGCCACAGGCCACCTTCTTTCACAGCTCATACCCCTTAACTCCCCTGAGAGCGGATGGCAGCATGAGCAACATATCCTAGTATGGGACGAGGGACTGACACTAACAGTCATTTTGATCTCTCTGTGAAGTATGACTATCTCCATCTTTCCACTTGCAGGACAAGAGGGCCCATAACAGGAGGGAGACAGCTCAAACCGGCATACTGAGTTTTCAGTCTCTCATCACAGCTGAGGATGTGGCGTTAGGATTGGCAGGGACACAGGGCAGCTGTGCTATATCCGATGGCCAGACTGGAGTCTCTGTGCAAGTGGGTGAGAATTGGCTTCCATCGACAAAGGGTTCACTTTTGGAGATGCGCATCACATATGGTTGGTGTTATGCAGACCCCCACCTGCCAAGAATGAGGCATATTAATTTTGTCATACTAACATTGATTTTAAACTGTTGCTGGAGTGAAGAAATGACTTGTTTGAAGATCACCAGACACTGGGCTGGAAGGACATTTGCATACTAACAGACGTTGCTTGCGGAGTCAAAGGACAATCCCTGCTCCAATTAACCCAAAAGGATTTAGATCACGAGACATTGAAGGTGTAAGGAAGCACATTCAAGGGCCTGCTAAGATGATACAATCCACAAAGCCAGGATTGATTAAACCAGCTGGACTGACTAACTGGCTGGTCCAGGTTTTTTGAAATAGCCACTGGACAGTTTGAATTCAGAAGGCAGTTTTGCAACTGAAGCTGGAACAAGGAAGCGTCTCTACTGGCTGTGTCTCTCGCTTTCTCCCAAGCCACCAGAACCACGTAAGACATGTAAACCTCAAGAAAGAAAAGATTCCAACATCGAAACAAGTTGAAGCGTGAACTGAGCCCCAACGAATAGCAGGACTTACCGGCAACCAACGACTCCATATTGACCTCAAAGGACAGTAAACAACTAACAGTTGCCTCAAACCTTTCCCCTTTATTCTTTCTACTTTTTCTGTCTCTATCTGCGTGTGTGTTTATTACGTATTCATGCTAGCATGGTCGCGTCACATAGTCGCAGTCGTTAACCAGATTATAGTTTAAAATTAATAAACTTCTACCTTTCTTGTTTAAATCTAAGGATACCTGTCTGATTTCTTTGCCTTACAATTGGAGCAGTGAACAAGAATTCAAAGAAGGGGGAGCTAAAAACACAGTTTTTCTAAAATTAAACATTGTTCTGGTTAAACCACGCAAAGGCTGAGAGGGAACCCCGAGACCCCATCTCACCTGGTCGTAACACTGGTATGATGAGATCTGCACAGCCTAAGGCAAAATGTTTTTGTTCACTCATGCAGCTCGGCATGCACAGAAGACTCAACCAGAAGTGGGATAGCCGTCCACTTCTGAGTAGGAGGAGCACTCAGAGGATGCACCGTCCCATGACTCTCCTGCACCTCCCACCAGCGCAGGTACTTTCACCTCGGTGGGTTTCCACAGCTTTAGAATCAGGGTCACAAGCTGGTGAGAGCACCGCACACATGCCCAAGCAGCTGGCTGAGGCTGAGACAGCCAAGGCCTCTGATAGTTGAAGAACTGTGGGTGGCCAGGCCCATGCTGAGTCCCATGCTCATGACGAGCCTCTGTGCCGACAGCATAGGGCATGCTGGAATTGCAGAGAGAGGTAAGGCAATATCTGGCAGAGCTGCCAGAGGCAATGTGCAACCATGAGTAGACGATGGAGGAGTCCATCCATGCCATGAGTGCTGCCATGTCTCAGGCATGTCAGTGCATGGCTTCCTCCATCAAGTGTTTGGCGACCCTCGTGGAGAGCCAAATCCCACAAATGCGTGCAGACCTGCACATCAGGTGTCGGCAATGTGTCCGTACAGACACCGTCCTTGGTAAAAATTTTGAGGTCCGTGGTAATTTTAAATGTCTCACTCCAAGCCTTTAAACTTGTGTTTGAAAATAACCTTGGTGCTAGGTCCTATAGCCTGCCGAAGTTTTGTTTCGGTCCGTCAATCCACCAATCAAAAGCGCGAATGGTTTGCCTGTGCACGGACCTCTGTCGAATAGGAGTGCGGGGGAGGCGAGACTTGCTAGGAAAACGGGTGCCATCAATCAAGTGCTCCCTACCTGTGTCCAGCCTACAAAATCAGCCATGGAGTGTGTTGGTGTGAGTAGAACAGATAGGATAGCACACAGGAAAGAAATGATAGAATTGGAAAGGGAAGGCTTCTTTGAGTCAGAGCAAGCTTTTTTTTTAGGCAAACAGTCCATGTTCTCAGCTCTCCAAAGGCCCTTCAAAGAAACTTTTCAAAGAAACTGAGCAACATTGTGTTTCCACCCTTGGTGCATGTGGGCAAAGTGGGGTGGAGGTGGCGGGGACACTGGGGGGGTGGGGGGAGAGAGACACAGAGGAGGAGAGAACAGAGGAGAGAGGGGGGGAGCGAGAAGGGAAGAGAGACACAGGGGTAGAGAGAGGGGGAATACTGAGGGGGGGAGAAAGCGGCACAGAGAGGGGAAGAGAGAGGTGTGGACACGGGAAAGAGAGAGGGGGGAGAGAGAGGGAGGTGGGGAGAGAGAGGGGGACACTGCGGGGGAGAGAACATGGGACACAGAGAGGGGAGACAGGTGGGCAGATGGAAGGGAACGAGAAAGGAGGAGAGAAAGAGGGGAACACGGGGGCAAGAGAGAGAGGGGGGATACAGAGGGGGGAGATAGGGGCACAGCGAGGGAAAAGAGAGAGGGAAACAGAGGGAGGAGAAAGATGGACACAGAGAGGGAGAGAGAGAGAGGGGAGTGAAAGAGATCAAGATCACTCCTGACAGATGAATATCTATTCAAATTCTCCGCTTTACGGCATCAAGTGTGCAGGCAGACATTGGTCACTTGTGCAAGCAAAAGCAATGCCAGATATCTCACTAAATAGGGAGAAATGTGTTTTAAATCAGATTGTGTTTTGATGGTATTAGGTTGGTTATATACTTTAATACAGATTAATTGCCCCCATGTCCATGGCTGAGTCAATAATTTTGTCAAACATCCATGGTGCAACATGTTGGTGCCGACCCCTGCTGCACATTGCCTTTGTCATGAGCTCCCACAGCAATGGCAAGGCAAGAGAAGGACACGGTGCCTGGAGTCGTCTTCAGCTGCTCGTCTTTCTCTAGAAAGCAGGGAGGTTCAAGTAAGCCTTGAAAAGGAGGAGGAGAGGCTGACCTCCACGGCTGGGGGCTCCCCTCAGGGCACTCTGAATGTGGACAGTGGCTCCTCAGCCCCTCGCCAGTGAGCACAGCTCCAGCAGTCACAGTGCATGTGGAGAATCCTGCACCAGTGCAGGAAATCCTCAGGCAATCAGGGCCCTCCAGGCCTAAAGCAGCCAGAGGAAGGCTGCCAAAGTCATCACAGGCCAAGGGGCAGCGTGATCAGCAGCCTGCCTCCAACCCAGCTGCTGGCGATAGAAGCACTCGGAAGCATAGAAGGAAAAGCATCTATTCACAGTTAGGGGTTCACGGGTGTTTCATAGCTGGCATGTGATGCTTGATTAAAAAGTTATTTTGTTCAAGCTATTAACATTCATTGTGTAAAAGTGATAATTCTATCATTCCTGCTGACTTCATCCTTCCCCTTAGTGGAATGTCATTGTAAACACAGCTCTCATTTAAATATGATCTCCCATGGGCACTAGCAAGTGTTTCAGCTGGACACTAGGCAGGGAAAACAAATAGAAAGGAGGTGACAGACTACATGCATTGAGGTCAGTCTTTATTGTTTACTCTGTGACTGGACATCAGGGTAGCTGGAAGCGGTTGATTATGAGATTGTCTCTTGCCTCCTTGACACATCACTCAATTTCCCTGGCCTCTGGTGCAAGGGGTTCAACATCCAGTGGTGCTTGTTAGATATTAGCAGATTTGTTGGATGTTTTATATATCTGATTTATCAGAGATGACACCAGTTCTGATTCAACAACTGGTTTATTTACTGTACTTTAAAATATCTCAGCACTTACAAGATTTCAGTACAATGTCTCTACAAGAACACTCTTGTATTTACTAGAACATTTCAGCCTGACTCTTCAGTTTCACTTTCAAAACTCTAGGCTTAAGCAAGCAAGCACAGTGAACATTGATCAGTGAACAGACTAATACAATCAAACCCAGATCAATCAAACCATTGAACAGTACATTTTCCTCCATTTGACTAAAGATATTATTTTGAATTAAAGTATTCTAAACATCAAACATATATCAGCTTGATGAGGTGGATGCTTAACATCATTCATATGGAAAGGAAATGTATCCTCAGAACCATGATCTTCAAAATATCCTGGTCTGCTCCCTATCAAACGTCTCTCATTCCACTTGGTGTTGTCATCCAACTGATAAGCATTGGTACCCAGCAACCGTTTGATCTGCTTTAGACCTGATACTAATAAAGCAAATTTGTGGTCACAATTTGGTCACTTGATACAAACCCAATCTCCAACTTTAAATTGTGGTTCCTTTGCACCTGTACATTTGTCAAAGTATGCTTTTCTATTGCTAATGCTATCTGCAATAGTATTACGACTAAGCATATCAGCTACTCGGTTGCGTGAACCTGCAAGATACTCGACCTCGAGGTTATACTGATTAAGACAATCTGACCTTCTGTAGATGCATAGAGGTCAATGACCTGATCCACTGGTTTGCTGGATATTTTATATATCTGATTTATCTCAGAACAATGCAGAAATGATGCTAGTTCTAAATCAACAACTAATTTACTTACAGAACTTAAAATATCGCAGCGCTTACAAGATTTCAGTACAATGTCTCTACGATAACACTCTTGTATTTATGAGAACATTCCAGCCTGTCTCTTTAGTTTCAGTGTCTAAACACTAGGTTTGAGTAATCAAACACAGTGAACATTGATCAGTGAATAAACTAATACAACCAAACCCAGGTCAAGGAAACTATTGAATGCTGCACTGCTTACTCATCTCCCTCCTCCGCATCCTCTCCCCTGGTGTGACCACACAATGGTTCAGGATATGTAAACCATGGCTATCTGTTGGTGTTTGGAAGGGGACCATTCTGTTAGAATGGTGCTATTTCACTCCTACTCATATTGGTTTGGTTGTGAAGTCAGTATGTCTACAGAACCTTTGTTAGTTCATTCCTGTAGTTAGGAGTCATCAATATGAAATGGGGCTTCTTTCAATTTCAATGGGTTCTCCACAGAGCTAATTCAATTAGGTTAACGAGTTTCATCTTTGCAGACAGGCTTGTTTATTATCAGTACAGGAGAGGTCATGTGACATGTACTCCATTTTGTCTGGGGTGCAAATGTGCCCATTTTCTTATGTTAAATTTAACAGTTGACATTTTAATGTCATAATTCCTCCAGTTCATTGTTTATTTTATCACGGCTCCTTCCGAACATGACAAAAGGTATGCTGGAAGGCCGAAATGAGGCAGATGGAATGGGAGGAGACTTGTGTGGAGAATAAACACCAGTGCAGTCTAGTTGGGTCAAATGGCCTGTTTCTGTGCTGTGTATATTTTGTAAGTTTATGTAATAACAAAGCATAATCACATTGACTGAGGTAATTACCTATCTAAAGAGAGAAGAACTTGTGCTGGCTCCAACTCCATCTCTCTCACTTTGTATTAATTGCAAGGTTTTAGCCAAAATTATTGCTTCAAATATAAATGTAGTTCCACCCACCTAATCCGTCCTAAATCAGGTGGGTATCACCAGAGAGAGATTTCCCTCAGACAATGCATGCAAGTTTCTAAATCCATATAGAAATATTCTAATAACTCTGACACTATTAGATAAATTATTTTGTCTAGTGCTCACGGTAAGGAGCAGTGCTTGAAGAGTTGGAAATAGAGTTTAAATAATAGACAGCCAGTGAAGATTTTGAACCATGCTTGTAATTCCAACCAGTTCTCTGTCGATTTAGACCTGTAAGTTATTTGCTTAATTGGATTGTTACATTATAAAATGTCAATCCCTAAGGACAGAATTGAAAATTATCAAAAAAATGAAAATATGGTCAAGAAGGCTTAGAATTTGATAAATTAAAATACTTCCGTTAAAAAAAATGAACAATCTAGTCGGTGCTGAAAAAGGAAGGAATATAGAAAAAATGAACTTTAGGTTTCAACATCTAGTTATATATATTTAAAACTACTACAATCCACACCAATTTTATCCTCCAATAATATTTTACAGATATCTAAATGCAGATTTTAGAGTTTGAATGTGTGGCTGGATTTCATCTTATATGAAAACTGACAGGACAATCAGGTCCCTAAAACGATCACTTTCAGACGTTTCCATGTGAGGGACGCACTGTGGCCACTGACAGGGTGCTTCTGTAAACATTGTCACACTCTGGGACCCCTTCAAGTACTGACACATTCTCAAGGATCCCTGACGTACTTTCTAAAAGACAGTGTCACTTGCCCAAAGTAAAATAGTGCTATTGTTGCAGAAAACATTTTTTATAATGCAGGTTAGGGATTGCTCTTTCCCGAGTCTAATGGACACACATTGGAGCTGCAGGGAAGAGGGGGCAGATAACCCACGATTATGTTATTTTAGTGATTTCCAGGAAAATTACCAGGAAATTTCTGGGCTGTAGGAAGGCAGAAAGGAAGGTTTCTTCCTGAAGCAAGTAAACCATGCATCTGGGGTGGAACCCACTTCCACTGGAATTCCACTCAGTTTACACCAGCCCTTAAGTTCTGTTTGGGGGCACTGTCGGGAGCTTTTTCACTCCCCCTCTCCCCCGAAATCCTGTACAATAGATCCCAGGACATCACTGCAGAAGTTCCTCAGAGTAGTGTCCTAGGTCCAAACATCTTCAGCCTGCTTCATCAATGACCTTCCCTCCATCATAAGGTCAGAAGTGGGGATGTTTGCTATGATTGCACAATGTTCAGATCCATTCACAACTCCTCAGATAATGAGGCAGTCCGTGCCCCCAGGCAGCAAGTCCCAGACAACATTCAGTAACATTCACGCCACACAAGTGCCAGACAATGACCATCTCTAATAAGAGAGAATTTAACCATTTTCCCTTGATAATCAATGGCATTACCATCGCTGAATCCCCCAACATCAACATTCTGAAGGTTACCATTGACCAGAAACTTACCTGGAGCAGCCATATAAGTACTGTGGCAACAACAGCAGGTCAGAGGCTGGGAATTCTGTGACAAGAAACTTATCTCCTGACTCCCCAAAGCCTTTCCACCTTCAAAAGGCACAAGTCAGGAGTGTGATGGAATATTTCCCATTTTTTTGGATGAGTGCAGCTCCAAGAACACTCAAGAAGCTCAACAACATTGTTATGACCAGGTAAGGAATGGGTCTCAGGCTCCCCTTTCGCCCCTTTTCTGGTTTGACTACAACAGGATTTAACCTTTTAACATAATGACTTAATTTACCACCTCCGTGAGCACTTGTTCCTGCTCCTCTAATTATAATTGTAAATGAACCAATCAGACAGGTTTTCTTGAGTTTAAACAAGAAAGATGTAAGTTTATTAACCTTATTACTCTAAACTGGTTAAATTACCAAAATACTTGACACATCCATGCTCACATTCATACAAGAGGCACACACAAACAGATACAGAGGGGAAAAAATAGAGTTGGGAGGTTGGAATAGAGTCCATAATAAAAGTGGAATTTAAATACGGAAGTGTAGTCCCAGTGTCCTCAGGTGAAATTGAAGTCATGAAGTCCTCACTGGGCCATGTGCACAATTCAGGCTTTCCTCTCTGGTTCCAGAAGGCCAAAGAGAGACTTTATCCATCCTTCTTGTTGATGACTGGCTGAATCTGTAGATTTGAGATTAGCTGCAGCTGAGGCCTTCCTGGAACTTTGCTGGAGAGAGGAGAGATGTTCCTTCTTGGAGTTCAGTTACTGTCTTTCTGAGGCACAATTCACAAACTCAGATTAAAAACAGGCAGGCATGTCATGTGACCACTCTTTGAAACAGAAGTTTCTGGAAGGTTTTCTGAAATCCAAAGTTCTTCTCTCAAGCTGTGCAAGCATACTTGTTGGGAGGGAAGTTGGCTCTTTCAAAGTCAATGGGTGTCGATGGCTTTTGACGACCCACGTTGACAAACCATTCTAGTTAATTGATTCAGGGAGCTCCCCCATTGTTCTGGCTAGACTGAGTAATCACCGCTATCTCCCAGCTGGCCTTTGGCTTCTCATATGCAAATTGTGCGTGGCCATCTTTAGCTGTTCTGTTCTGCTTTTTAAAAGTTATTTGTAATCATGTCCATTAAAAGGTCTCCGGCAAAGTTTCATACGACTAAATTAATATTTTTCCATTAGCTATGTGGGTTTTCCATCACACCATTCAGAGCAAAGCAATCTGCTTGTTTGGCACCCCATCCATCACCTTAAGCTTCACTCTCTCCATCTACTGGCGCACAGTGGCTGCAGTGTGTAGCATCCACAGGATGCATTGCAGTAATTCACCAAGTTCCTTCAACAGCATTTTCCAAACCCACAAGCTTTACCACCTAGAAGAACAAGGGCACCAGATGCACAGGAACACCATCGCCTGCAAGCTCCCCTCCAAGCCACACCTCATCCTGACTTGGAACTATATCACTGTTCCTTCACTGCTGGATCAAAATCCTGGACCTCCCTTCCTAACAGCACTATGGGTGCATCAACACCATATGGACTGCATCAGTTCAAAAGACAGCTCACCACCACCTTCTCAAGGGCAATTAGAGATTGGCAATAAATGCTGGCCTCACTGGCAATGCCCACTTCCCATAAATCAGTAAAAGAAAAGTGAATACACTGGGGGAAATTCATGGCCTTCCCAGGAAATTCTACTTATCCACCCCAAAAAGGCCTAAGGGCAGAATGCACTGAAACTGATAGCTGGTTTTAGGGTTAGGGTTAGGGTTAGGGTTTTAGTCCCATTGACATCTTTAAGGAACAAGAGACCCATTTTCTTCAATGGAAGAAATAGATTCATAAACACTTTTTTCCTGCTGAGCCTTTGCCATACTTTCCCTCTACCATCTGAGTGTGGCATAGCACAGGTTAGACATTCCTACTGACAGCTCAGAGCAGAGGTCACTGAAGATTCATTGTTATAGATTCATTGCACACGCCCCAGCCATACAAATAACCTTGGGGAATTTGGAATGGGATCTGCATCTTCGGGCACAGTTAGACGGGAGATTGCTCCACTGCACTTGTGTCAGTAAAGGGGGCCCTTGAGAATTTCAAGGCCAAATTATTTTCACAGAGAGTGGTTAGAAAGTACAATTCTCTTCCACAAATTGTTGCTGAATCAGAGACCATAAATTATTTTAAAAGGGAAATGCTATTACCTGAAAATGTTGTTGCATCAGGTTGCAGATCATGGCTGTTTTGTTTGTAACAGCATATTATATCTCCTGATTGTTTTCTGTTTCCCATAAGTTAGAAATAATCACACTTTAAACTTGGAAAGGCTTAAGCTCTTTGCTTTAATCATTCAGCCACCATGCTGTCTGGTATAGGACTGCCCTAGGCTGGTTTCCTGTTACACATCACATGACGTTCTAGTGCAACCATGAATGTGGCCCAAGAACACAAGAAACAAGAGCAGAAGTAGACCATATGGCCCATCGAGCCTGCTCCGCTTTTCAATACGATCATGGCTGATCTTGGGCTTCAACTCCACTTTCCTGCCCCCCCCCCACATCCCTTGTTTTCCTGCAAGACCAAAAATCTATCTACCCCAGCCTTAAATGTATTCAATGATGGAGCATCCACAACCCTCTGGGGTAAAGAATTCCAAAGATTCACAACCCTTTGAGTGAAGTAATTTCTCCTCATCTCAATCCTGAATGATTGACCCCTTATCCTAAGACTGTGTCCCCGTGTTCTAGAACACCCAGAACACTTACAAATAACAATTAGTTCTGAGCTAATTAGTTCCTAGCACTTTACAGACAGTATAACAATATTTAACACAGCAGTTTTGATCTATTAACTGAAAATTGAACTAATCTGATCTGCTTGCAAACTGCTAATATGTTGCTCAAAGCAATTTAATCATTTTGGCAGCTATCTAGCAAAAGATGTACAGTAATGAATACAGACAGGTATATTTATTTATTCAAGTTTTGGAATATTTGTCAATACGATTTGAGTGAAGCTGTGTCTTGGTGGATACCAAATAATATTCTATTTTCGGATATTCCAAAAATACTGTCACCCCATGAATTTTCAAGTTGGGTGCACATTGGACATGCAATTTGTAAGTGATCTGACGCATCGTTTGTACAGACAGCAACAATATAAGGGTTTCCAAAACAACAAGTCATGGTCATATCTTAAGAACGTTCAAATGAGTTTTCTGGTGCCTGTGAAAATTGACCCAAATATTGCTAGAACCCATTCCTGTGTAAAACAAAATCAGTGAAAGGTTACATTAGTACTCATTCAGTTATATTCTAAAAGTTCCTGCATTCAGCGACTTAGGTTTTGAAGTATGTTTCATGTCACATAGCCCCGGCAGGTTGGGGGGTTCCTGCACAGGTGCAGGAGCCTCCTCAGTCGTCACAGCTGGTGCAGCTGGGGGCACTGACACAGGGGCTGAGGAGCCACTGTCCACACTCAGAGTACCCTGAGGGGAGCCCCCAGATGTGGAGGTCAGCCTCTCCTCCTCCCTTTCAAGGCTAACTTGAACCTCCCTGCTAATCATAGGCAGACGAGGACCTGGAGAAGACACCGGGTGCCATCTGGTGTCTTCCACCTGACATGGACCTCTAGTCTCTTGGAGAGCTCCTGGCCTTATGAGGCCTTGGTCAACAGCACAGCAGTACACCAACACAAAGGAACAGCAGCAGCAAAGGCCAAGCTCATTTAGTCCCACCGCCGGGACCTGCAGCAGGCTGATAAAATTCAGCTTTTTGAATGCAGTGAATACTCCACAAACATATGAACAGGCCGCCATCCAAATAAGTGAAATGGGAGGGATATGGTTCCTTTAAGACAGCTACATCCAACCAGGGTTCTAAGTCTAAAAACAGACCTTAACCTTAATAATTCAGTCCTCGAAGCCCAGGCAAATCAGTCCGATGTGCATTTGTATTTCTTTGTGGGCCTGGAGGGTTGCAAGGGACTACTTTTATTTCTATTGCAGCTTTGGCCATTAAATCCTGAATCAGAACACCTAAATCTGTCAACTGGAAATCTGTCAAGATATATGCAGGGCAGGTGGTGGTGTAGTGGTAATGTCATGGACTAGTAATCCAGAAATCCAAGCTAATGCTCTGGTGACATGGGTTCAAATCCCACCATGGCAGATGGTGAAATTTGAATTCAATTAGTAAATCTGAATCTAGTCATTGCTAATTGGTGTAAAAACCCATCTGGTTCATGAATGCCCTTCCTTTTAGGGAATAAAATCTAATGTCCTTACCTGCTCTAGTCTACATGTGACTCCAGACCCACAGCAATGCGGTTGACTCTTAAAATGCCCTCTGAGATGGCCAACCAAGCTGTTCAGTTCAAGGGCGATTAGGGATGGGCAATAAATGCTGGCTTAGACAGTGATGCTCACATCCCATGAACGAATAAAAAAAAGTTAATGGGAACATGAATTCAAACTTTTTATAAGTGGCCTTGAAGCTCCATGCACCTATATGACCCACGTGGGCAAAGGTTAGGGTGCCTCTACTTTAAGACGCTTTCATCTTCATTGCAGTTAAAGTGCACCATGTGACCTTCCCAGTTGGAATGGATATTGTACCTCGTCCTGGGTTCATTGATGGAAGATACAGCGAAAGATAACACGCTGATACAAAAGGAAAAACACCCAAAAATGCCAATGCAATATGATCTACCAGGTTTACAATAGAGGTGTGTGTAATGACGTGGTAATGTGTATGCTACTAATGGTTGTTTTTCACTCTGCTGTCATTTTCTCAGGTGCCGGAGTTTGTTTTCTGCCAACTTTATTGTTCTTTCTCTACCTTTTTTCCACCTCCAGTTGTATTTTCAAATCACTGTCATTAGCAATTTCTCCTTAACTCTCCTCTAGTTTCTGTTGATTATTTAAATTTTTGCCTATTGATGGTATGTACATGGACACTTTCAGTTTTGCTTAATGAATAAGAAAGCAGAATGTACTATGCCGTGGACTTCCTTAATATCCTATCAGTGGTTCTGCATAAAATGGCTATGCATGGTAAGTAAGGTCAGTCAGTTCTCCCCCTAGATTGCCTTCTCCTCCCTCTTCTGCCCCATAACACAATACTTTCAGCCAGCTGAGAATGATCAGAACTCAGCCAACCAAGGCAAATGACCTTTAGTGATAGGCAGTCCTGGAACTCTGACATGTAATATTCTGCCTGCAAGTTGAGGGCTCAGTTTTTTTGAAATGTCAGGATATGTTCCAACTGAATACATTCTGTTTTCCAAAATCATTCAAACTTAGAGAACGCTTCAGAAACTAGTTTGAAAATGTCTTTCTTATTTTCCACTCCAAAGAGCTGTCTATGAAATTGTTTGTATTCTCAGGCACTCGCTCGGCTATTTACCATTTGCTAGGATGCACTTTTTGTATTTTTTACTTGCTCATCTTTTGCAATAAAATGTTTTATTTGGCTTTGTAAATTATTCCACAGACTCAAAAACAAAATACCGATGATGCTGGAAATCTGGAATAAAAACCGAGAATGCTGGAAATACTCAGCAGGTCAGGCAGCATCTGTAGAGTCAGAAACAGAGTTAATGGGCTGAATTTTCTTGAAGAGGATCAAGTCCCCCCACCAGGGCCAAAAGCAGGAGCTGACCCCACTCCAGCAGTCAGCGGGACCCTGGCGTGACATTTTGCCAGCAGCAGCCAATTAACAGGCCGAGCTGGGGCCTGCGCCCCCAGAGCTGCCAGCCCTCTGGAGCTGCCAGCCAATCAGAGGGCTGGCAGCTCAGCAGCCTTGGCAGCACCATCTGTAGCAGTGGCCACTGCTGAGGCTGCTTCACGAAGGAGAAGCTGCCTCAATGCTGAGGCACCCTCAGAGAGGTGAGTCTTTGTGAGGAAGCTAGGGCCAAGCAGGCAGGCCCTAGCGATGGGGGGCGGGGGTTATTCTGGTGACGCTGGGGCAGCCATTGCCACTGCAAGCCCCTCCCTGGGCCATGGAGCACATCAAGGTGTGCCCCAAAGAACAACTCCCTGGGAGGCCACCAAGGTTTAACTGGCATTCTCTCCACATAGAAGAAGTCCCTCCCAATGTCAATAAAATGTCAGTGGGGGTGGGAGCTGGCCCTTACTTGGGCAACTAATTGCCTCAATTGGCCGCCCAGCTGCTGAGGTTCCTGCCACTGGCAATATGCCAGGGCAGCGGGAAGACATCAGGATCCCCTCCCAACACCTTCCCCTGCCATATTACAGCCCTCCTCCCTCCCAGCCCGTCTCCAAAGGGCTGGGAAAATTCAGCCCAACGTTCCAGGTCAATAAATTCTGATAAAAGATTATCAACTTGAAATGTTAACTCTGTTTCTCTCTCTATAGGTGCTGCCTGATCTGCTGAGTGTTTCCAGCATGTTCTGTATTTATTACTTTGTAGACCATCTGATTTAAAATACCGATCTGCTTTCCCTGCGTTTTTCCAATTCACTTTCCCATATGATATAAAACTGGCCAAGCAAAATATATATTCTAAAAGTTTATAGAACACTGTAAACATGCCAAATGTTGCCTTAGCACAATGCTTGCTGACATGTGGCCAGTATTTTACGCACGACCCCACCCCACAGGAGAGGGCTGGAGGCGGAGGGAGGAAAATTGAGTGGGAGGCGGGGCTGCCATTCCTGATGTCTTCCCGCCCCCGCTGCAATTTTAGAAGTGGTTTCGGAGGTGACAAATTGCCGACTGCCCCAGGCCAATTAAAGCCCTTAAGTAGCCAATTAATTGCCACTTAAGGGCCTCATCCCGCCACCACTGGTATATTTCCAGCAGCAGACAGGCAGTTCAGTAGCTCAGAAGGCTGCCCAATAAATCTGGTGCCCACTTTGCAGGCTGTGGGAGGGCCCTCCTGATAGGGCACCCTGTGTCCGACGGAGAGGCGCACCCCCCCCCTCATGGCACAAGCCATCCTCACTGGAACACCTCCCCATCCCCTCGGGCAACCTCCCCCCCACCCCCCCACTCCCCCACTACTTGCCTCACCAAGGCCCAGCCGATTATCTCCGGCGAGACTCAACACACTTGCCTACATTCCGGGGCCTTGTCCATGTTGCCGGTCCTGGCTGGGTGCAGTCCTAGCAGTGGACATTGCTCCCTGTGGCCCTGCTGGGACTGAAGAGCTGCCAGCCCGCTGACTGACCAGCAGCTCTTGGAGGCAGAACTTCGTGCCATTTATACAGATGATTTGGTCATAGTTATAAAGTGAAAGTTTGCTGATGATACTAAATTAGGGTTCATGGCAAACTGTGGAAGAATGTAGCGATTACAGGAAGACATAGACAGCTCATCTGAATGGGCTACGAGGTGGCAGATGCAGTTCAATGCAGAGAAAAGTGAAGTAACATAATCTGGAATAAAGGACAATGAAAGGCAGTAAATATAAAAGCAAGGAGGATGTTGAATTTGTAAATGACTTTGCTTAGGTCCAAGTTGGAATATTGTGTGCAGTTACTAACGCTCATTAGACAAAGTATATTAAAGCTAAGTAAAGGGAACAGTGAACATTCGCTGGAATAATATCAAGATTGAAAAGATTGAAAGGTTATAATTATGAAGAAAGGTTTGAAAATAGGTATTTTTCCATTGGAACAGTGCAAATTACAGGGTAACTAATAGAGATTTGATTGTGAAAGGTAAAATATTGTTTCTGCTTGTTGATGAATCAGTGAGGGGGCATAGATTGGTGATTACTACCAAAAGAACAAAGGGGGAAGATAGAATATAAAGCATAATTAATAGATTAAGTGAATGGGCAAAACTGTGGTAAATGGACTTCAATGTAGGTAAATATGTGGTCATCCACTTTGGACCTAAAAAGGATAGAAGAAGGTACTTTCTAAATGATGAAAAGCTAGAAACAGTGGGTGTCCAAAGAGGCTTGGGAGTCCAGATACATACATCATTAAAATGTCATGGATGGGTATAGAAAATAATCAAAAGGGCTAACAGAATACTGGCCTTTATATCTACAGGACTAAAATACTACATGCTACAGCTGTACAAAGCACTGGTTAGACCATGCCTGAAGTGGTGGTGTGAGAATAAGAAATACTGAAATGTTGTTTCTACAGCTTGTGGAAAATTACCAAGAAGTCATTTTTACACAACATAATGAAATCACTGAAAAAGAGAACTGATAAGGGTATGTAAGTAAAGACCTTGAGACAGTACAGCAGTTAAAAATTGTGCTTAGGCAGAGAAAAGAGAAACAGCAAGAGTTAGAACAAAGGATGTAGTGAATAAGAAACTGCCCCACTAAGATAAAGGCTGACAGCTGCAAGTTAAAACACACAATGGAGAGCCAAATAAGGTAAAACAACAACAAGAGTTAGGGGCTAGAAAGTTAGAGTAGGGGGAGAAGTAAACAGAGGAGGAGACTGTAGCAACTATAGGATAGGTTAGTGTCATAATATGTTATAACCAATAATGTAAACTAAAGGCGTGGAAAAATGGATTTGTATTGTATAAACATGAACTGAATATGTTGATCGGTGTGCCTGCTTGTAGGACACCCGATCTTGCAAGAACGTTAAATAAACTTACTTCTTCAGAGTTTGACTTGGTGTAAATTATTATCAAGTGGGCTACGTTTCTCACAGTGGTAATGTCATTAAACTAGTAATCCAGAGGCCCAGGCTAACGCCCTGGGGACACTGGTTCAAATCCCATCTGGACAACTGGTGGAATTTAAATTCAATTAATTAATAAAAAAGAGTCTGGAACTGAAAGCTGGTCTCAGTAATGGTGCCATGAAACTATTATTGATTGTCATAAAAACCCATCTCGTTCGCTAATGTCCTTTCAGGGAAAAAAAATCTGCTGTCCTTACCTGCTCTGGCCTACATGTAACTTTAGAACCACAGGGATGTGGTTGACTCTTAACTGCCCTCTGAAATGGCCTAGCATGCCACTCTGTTGTCACGGGCAATTAGGAATGGGCAACAAATGTTGGTGTTGCCAGCAACACCTACAACCCATGAAAGAATGATTTAAAAAATCCACGCAAGCAGGCAGATGGGGCCTTGGTTTAACATCTCATTTGAAAGACAGCACCTGTGACAGTGCAGTACTCCCTCAGTACTGAACTGGAGTGTCAGCCTTGATTTTTACGCTCAAGTCCTGGAGTGGAACTTGAACCTGGAACCTTGTGACTCAGAGGCAAAAGTGCTGCCAACTACTAGCAGTGACAACTGAACAACAAGCATTAGTATAGGCATGAAATCTGAATAGCTGTTACAATTTCTACAATTCTATAAGGCCACAGTTTTTCCCATTCACTTAATCTATTAATTATGCTTTATATTCTATCTTCCCCCTTTGTTCTTTTGGCAGTAATCTATGCCCCCTCACTGATTCATCAAGAAGTAGAAACAATAGTTTACCTTTCACAATCAAATCTCTATTACCTGTAAATAAAACAATTACTCTAATTGTTCCACTTGTCATACCTAGGTTATACATTTCCATCTCAAATGCCAATAGAACAAAAGTTTTAAATTTGAGATCGACACTATATTTTGTCCCTTATTCAAATGTTTTTATGTACCTCTACTGGGAGCACTTGTGTGCTAATTTGTTCAAATTCTAAGATGTATATTTGGAGTCCTGATGCTAATAAGCCTCCCCTTATGTAATTTACATACAGAAAACAGTAGAATTTGAAACCATAGTTTTCAGTATTAAGCTCTTGCATTTTTCTTAAGTACAGTGGAAAACTTGCAAACATGAAAATGGAAACTTCTTCAAATCTCGATTATAAAATGCTTAAGGTGCTACATCCACAACCGCCCTTTGGGGTTATTAAAATGAGCTTCTTGCATATGTCCTAGTGTCATTGTATAAGGGGAAAAAAAGGGTCAGCCTGCAGAATAATAAGTTAGTGCAGCATAAATGTTCTTGTGTTGGTAATCTGAGCTGAAAACCTAAGTTTCTTTTTTAAAAAAAGGACACCAAATTGGAATTTCTTTTTATAGAGAAAAGAACATTGGGCAATAATTTGCTGTAGAAGTGAATCTAACAACATCTTCCATGAGTAAAATTTGTACATTTATGGTTTTTACATTTTTCCCATGGCAAGTTGCTGAAAGTACATGCTGATAACATCACAGTGAGACAAACTGGGCATCTGGGACCAGATTGAACAGGGCAAGCAACAATGTATCTTTTTAACCAATGAGATTGAAAGATTGTGAAATAAACAGCACAAGGGCTGAGAAGGAAGTAACTAGAGTGGGTGAATTCAATGTTAAATCAGGTACAGAAAGAGAAATAAAGATAGGAAAAGAAAGAATGGATTAAGAGACAAAAAGGAAAAATTTCAAAAAATATATAAAATGTTACATTTTTAAAATTTCCAACAACAATTAAAACCTAAAGGAATGACTCTGCACTTGTAATAGTTAACTTCCAGCACCAGAGAGCATGACTGGCAGTAATTAAGACTTGTCATTAAAAGGGTACTTAGACTGAAATAGGCAAGACTTAATTTTCTGTGGCGAGTTTAGCTCGTAACTGTGCAACTACAACAGCTTCACACCATTCATTGCATTTCGATGGTGAGATGCTGTTTTTGCGAAGTTAACATTGAAACAGTACAGCTCACACAGCAACTTTTAGATTTTCCTGTTTAACCTTGCATCTGCCCTCACTTGCTGTAGCATTTGTCATTAGCCTCATTTTAATAGCAAATTATGGCCTGTCTCTTTAGTTGTTTTTACAGGGGATAGACATGATGTATATGATTCTATTGATATTGGCATAAACGCTAAAATATGAATGTGGTTTAAAGTTACTAAAATTACAAATTCAGTCAGCACTGAGCTGTAAATTAAATCACATTTCTAAAAGCATGAGAAGAGACAGAAACATGCCAATTATTAATTTAAATGTGAAAACAAAATACTGCAGATGCTGGAAATCTGAAATAAAAACAGAAAGTGGTGGAAAATACCCAGCAGGTCTGGCAGTATCTGTGGAGAGAGAAGCAAAGCTAACGTTTCAGGTCAGTGACATTTCATCAGAGTTCTGAGTATTTTCTAGCACTTTTTATTATTAATTTAAATGTATTGCATTCTGGTAACAACCAGAAGTCTTCAGAAGTTAAATAGCTACTTGTGGGACCTATGTCAGAAATAGTCAGGAATCAGAATCTCGGCTGTTAACCGAAAGGTTGGTGGTTCAAGACCACCCAGGGACGTCGGCTCTTACTGAGCTTTCCTCTAAGGGCGACACAGTGGCGCACAGCCTCACAGCTCCAGCGACCCAGGTTCAATTCTGCCTGTGCGGAGTTTGCAAGTTCTCCCTGTGATCGCGTGGGTTTTCGCCGGGTGCTCCGGTTTCCTCCCAAAGACTTGCAGGTTGATAGGTAAATTGGCCATTATAAATTGCCCCTAGTATAGGTAGGGGAATATAGGGAAGGTGGGGGTGTGGTAAGAATATGGGATTAGTGAAGGATTAGCATAAATGGGTGGTTGATGGTTGGCACAGACTCAGTGGGCTGAAGGGCCTGTTTCAGTGCTGTATCTCTAAATAAATAAAAATACAGTGGGAAAGTAGGGAGGTTGCTGACTTTAGCAGCCATCATTTTACTTTTTTCTTCACACTATCTATAATGTTCCTGAACAGCAAATCCTGAGCAGAGGTTTTAAGCACACTGTTTTAAGACTGCACCATATGGGGTGGCTTGGTAATGCTGTGCATCGGGGTCTCATTGAGCTATGTCGCAGAGAGCTGTGACACAGGTTCATCCCTGCAATTTCCCACATATTATTGATTTCAACTGTTGTGTCAAAAGGAATCACAGAGGGGAGATCAGGTGAAAATGAAACTGATGAACCAATGTAATTGCCCAGAGATGGTGGAAAGAATATCCCTGACTAGGTCCTCCTATTGACATGGTGAATAGAGGCTGTGTTCTGAAGGATCTGAGGCGATTCCCTTATGTCCACAAAATGAACTTGGTCTGCAATTTGGGTAGAGGCATTACAAACACTGAACATTTTGTTTCTCGTGTTATCATATGTTCTTTCTGTCATGGTGCATATGGGTGTACACACAGAAAATGGACTAACTTGTCTTGATACACAAATCCCCAGACCAGACATTTTGGCTCATCAGGAAAAGGCCAGGCCATTCAATTTAAATACAAATCATAAGAGTTATATATATTGTGATTAGAATGATGCCATTTGGGCGGCGCAGTGGTTAGCACCGCAGCCTCACAGCTCCAGCGACCCAGGTTCGATTCTGGGTACTGCCTGTGCGGAGTTTGCTAGTTCTCCCTGTGACTGCGTGGGTTTTCGTCGGGTGCTCCGGTTTCCTCCCACAGCCAAAGACTTGAGGGTGATAGGTAAATTGGCTGTTGTAAATTGCCCCTAGTATAGGTAGGTGGTCGGGAATATGGGATTACTGTAGGGTTAGTATAAATGGGTGGTTGTTGGTCGGCGCAGACTCGAAGGGCCTGTTTCAGTGCTGTATCTCTAAATAAATAAATTATATGGGTTTTCTTTGTTTGATTGGCAGCTGTTTTGAGAAAAAACTTCTGTTTAAATCTGTTTTGTCCTGGATATTTTTTTTAGAATATAAGGTATAGAATAGGGTAATTTTAACCTAAAAAGGGTGGGCTTGGCTTGAGTGGTGGGGTGGGGTTGGGGGGACAGTTAAAGTCTTGAAAATCAGATTCCCAACTCAAACTTACTTCTAACCCACCCACCTTCCAGTTTTAACTGAGGCAGAAAGGTGGCAGACAGCCAATCTGCTACAAGGAGGCGGGTAGTTACTTTAAATATGATAATGAGCCTGCGAGCCTTATTGTCATTTAGCTTTTCACCTTTAATTCTGATCAGTCAGGTTGTACTAGTCCAGGTGAGGACAAATACATCCAGGAGGTGAGTTAATAAAAGCAAAATACTGCAGATGCTGGAAATTCGAAATAACAGAAAGTACTGGAAATACTGAGCAGGTCAGGCAGCATCTGTGGAGAGAGAAGCAGAGTTAACATTTCATCGGTTCTAATGAAAGGTCACAGACTTGAAACGTTAACTCTACTTCTCTCTCCACAGATGCTGCCTGACCTGTTGAGTATTGCAGCACTTTCTGTTTTTATTTCATGAGGTGAGTTGTTTACATCTACCTCCTGAATTCAACGTGATTGCCTGAGGAACCCCCTTAATCAGGCACACACCCACCCAACCTTCCCCACCAGGTCTCCAATCCCACCCCACCCCCAGGCCTTTGATATCCAAACCAGACTCCCGACCTCCCCCCCCCACCCCCGCCCCCCCACAAACCTTCTGACCTCTCCCACCAGGCTGACCCACCCCAGCTGGCCTCCAAATCCCCCCTCCCGGCCAATCTCCCCACATCGAAACCTCTGACCTTCCCCCACCCCCCACACCGGGACCCTGGTATCAGCAGGCCACCTGATCAACCCTCCCTCCTACCCATCCCCACCCTAATTGACCTTACCCCCCATCATCTGGACCATGTCGATTGTTGTAAAAACCCATCTGGTTCACTAATGTCCTTTAGGGAAGGAAATCTGCTGTCCTTACCTGCTCTGGCCTACATGTGACTCCAGATCCACAGCAATGTGGTTGACTCTTACATGCCCTCGAAATGGCCTAGCAAGCCACTCAGTTCAAGGGCAGTTAGGGATGGGCAATAAATGCTGGCCTGGCCTGCGACGCCCACATCCCATGAAAGAATAAAAAAAAATTCATGTCTGAATGTTAATTTATTACGTGTAATTTAGATTACCTAATTACTTTTGGTATGGTGTGTTTTATTTTTCAAATATAGCTGATCCTCCACATATAATAAAATAGACCTGTCATCCATTGGATCAGCTCACAAGATCTTTAAGAGCTTTGGTTCACTGCAGTCTCACAAGAATGTTCTCTCTGAATCTCATGTTCATATTAGTTGTGGCCTAATCCCCAGTTCTCTTTGATTAGGCCATCCTGTAGGGCAAGCTATCCTTATGCTGTGAGGAAAAATTATTTTTTTAAATCTAAATTTGATTGCACAATTGGCAAAGCAGGTTGGGAGCTTTGTAGATGGAAGACAAACCAGATTCAAAGAACATGAGAAAACATATCAGAAAAAAATAAACCCTTCATCCTCATTTGCTCTATACACAAAGGTTCAGACTATGCCACAGTGATGCCAAAAATAATGGGGGTGGGTTCGGACATTCCATGATTTGATCTTAAGGAGGCACAAATATAGATGTGTATGATATATAGGAACATATATACAAAGAAAATAGCCAGAATGAACAAGAGATTTTACAAGTTGACCAAAGATAAAGATGGAAATGGCTTTGCTGAAGATATAGTCTAGGGACTGATGTCAGCGGACCGCAGAGACTGAATTGTGTAAAAGCATAATATCTACTGTCTGATCAGAAGCTGCATATATTCATTGGAGTACATATGATTATAATCTTCCTATATCATCTGCAAAGATTCTTGGCAAAAATGAGCTGTGACCCTGGAAATTGTGTTTTGCTGTACTGCAGTGTTAAATTGTCACAGCTAATGTCCTCCTGCAGTTCTAGAAACTAAATATGATGATTTTTGTGATTATCATTGTATGTATAAATCCGGTTAAAATAATTGCTAGTAGTGGACAGAATGGCCTCGGTTTTTACAGTCGGGCGGGAAGGGCATGTGTGAGCCCATCCAGTGTCTCAACTACCTCCTCTTTCATTACAATTTTGGCAACTTCATCTTCCTTGATAAACACAGATGCAAAGTAGTCATTTATGCCCTCGTCCTCCATGCATAAATACCCTTTTTGATCCCTAATTGGCCCTGCTGCTCCTTTTACCACCCTTTTACTATTCATATGCCAATAGAATTCTTTTGGATTACCTTTTATGTTGGCTGCCAGTCTCTTCTCATACATTCTCTTCAGTGCTCTTATTTCTTTTTTCATTTCCCCTCTGAACTTTCTATATTTAGCCTGGTTTTTACTTATATTATCAACCTGATCGCTGTCATACTCTTTTTCTGCTTCATCTTACTCTCTATCTCTTTCATAATCCTAGGTGCTCTGGCTTTGTTTGGCCTATCTTTTCCCCGTTACGACCCAGGTGGGAGCAATGCACCATCAATTCAGTCCCATCACTCTACAGGTCACAGCATATTATTAAAGATTTCCCACCCAACCAGAAAACAGCCAAATGAAACCCTCTAGTAATCCCCAGAATAAAACAGACCAAACCAGGTATCTTAAGACAACAACAAATTAACTACTTATTAAAAATCTAAATCTTAAACACTATTAGGATAAACCTATGTCTAAAGACCTTATAACTTCTTATTTTAACCTAACTCCCCCATTCACACACATACACTCAAACATCATGGTTAACCGGGTTCTTTTAAAAAATTGTGTTGCAAAAAATTAGCTGTTTCTTAAGAATAAATAAATAACTAGTATATAAGTCTTTGTGAGTTACATTCCTGATGGGTGAGGTATTCTAATGTAAAAATAATCAACTGCCACTCGAAGTCTCCATGCGGATTTGATGAAATAGTCTCTGAGTAGATCAGCATTCAAAACACTTCGTCTGTAGCAGGCATCAAACAGTTCTTTCAATGATGAGCACAGCAATAGGTCTACTTGAATTTTAAAACCGACAGTCTCTCAATCGAAACTTGACTTCAGCAATACAAATAGTCTCTTCAAAGGGTTTTTCCTCCTTAGGCAATTAACTTGGCCTGTAGCTCCTTGTAGAATTTTTGCTGAGAGAAATAGACAGCTCTTTTCTTCAGGAGCATGCTTTGCTGGTGTCTCTCAAAAGCATTCTTTGCTGGGTTTACCAAACAATTAAGTTGAAACATTATACCATGTGACCTCTCTCTCCTGCTGTCGCCTAGATAACAAATGCAGCTGTGGCACACTGTGCCTCAGAAATCCAAAAGCTTCTCTCTCTGTCTTGAAGGTAGACTGTTTTTAACAGAGTCTTAAAGACACACTATTTTAAACAGAGAAGAAAATAAATATAATATCGTGACGCCTCCACCCTTGGCAAAATGAAATGCCATTCTTAAAATGCATTTCATACAATGCAAAAAAATAGAAACTGGAAAAAAGAACACACTAACATTTTCTACATTCATGCACCCATTCACCCCATGATAATTTACAGCATTTTTTTGTACCATCGCCATCGATATAACTTAACTTGGTTAAATTTGTGACAAAGCATCGGCGATAACCCCGAAATATGTACAATTTTCAAATGATAAGGCTGAAACAACAAACTCCATCTAAATATTCTAGCATTTCGGTTTTTAAATTTTTCCTCAAATGTTAATGGGTTATGGTCAGTGTATATTAGTGTATATTTCTTTATGGTCTTGGCAGACATATTCTTTGAAATGTTTTTGAGCCACAAAAGTCCTAACGTTTTTTTTTTCCACAGTGGAATACCTTTTTTGATGGCAATTTAGTTTTCTTGAAAAATACCCTACTGGCTTCTCTATGCTCGATTCGTCATCCTGCAATAGGACTGCACCAACCCCCAGGTCGCTAGCATCGATTGCTACTTTAAAGGGTTTAGCAAAATTTGGAGCAGCCAACACTGGTTCATTAGCTAAGATCGCCTTTAGCTTTTCAAAAGCTGTCTGGCATTCATCTGACCATACTACTTTGTTTTTCTATTTTTGAAGCAAATCAGTTAATGGAGCAGCCACAGTACTAAAATTCCATACAAATTTCCTGTAAAAACCCAGATCACTAAAAACCTCATTATTTCCTGTTGAGATTTAGGGATGGGGAACTCTATTAAGGCTTGTGCCATTGCCATTTTTGGCAATACCTGTCCTTGCCCTGCTATGTGTCCAAGATAAGTTACTCTTGTTTTCCGAATTCATTTTTTTCCAGATTTATCACTAAGTCCACTGCTTGTAACTTTTTGAACAGAATTTTTATCTGGTTTAAGTGTTCTTACCAAGTGTTACTGTATATTAGTACATCATCGACATACACTACACAGTTGGGAACACTGGCTACCACCTGATTCATTAATCTTTGAAAAGTGGCTGGGGCATTTTTTAGCCCAGATGGCATCACCCAGCACTGATAAAGACCGTCGGGTGTTACAAAAGCTGATATCTCTTTGGCTCGAAGAGTCACAGGAACTTGCCAGTATCCCTTTAACAAGTCAATCTTGGTAAGAAACCGAGCACTGTCCACTCTGTCAATACAGTCTTCTAAATAAGATATTGGGTAGGAGTCTAACTTCGTTACCACATTGACCTTTCTGTAGTCTATATATAATTGGGCTGACCCATCAGGTTTAGGCATCAAGACCACTAGCGAATTCCAGCTGCTCTGACTAGGCTCAACTAAGCTGCCCTCCAGCAAGCCTTGGATCTCTGCTTTTACTTGGGTCTGTCTGTCTGGACTTAAGCGGCAAGGATGTTGTTTTAAAGGAATGGTTCTCCCTATACCCACATCATGTGTGGCTAAGGTTGTACATCCTGGCTTATCCCTACAGACTCTTTTAAATGTTGTTAAAAGCCTGGTTAGGTCTTCTCGTTGTTTTGCCTCTATGTGTAAAAGCATGTTGTCCAATTTTCCTAGCCATTCTGTATTCACAAATCTGATAGTTGGAGGTTCAATCTGAGAATTGTCTAGGCCTCCTTCCACCCCATCCTCACTATCCTTTTCCTTCTCAACAGTCCCGATTACCTGACATACCTGTACTGGCTTATCCTCCTCCCTGCAATAACATTGCTTTAACATATTGATGTGACACAACCGGTTCTTCTTCCGGTGATCAGAAGTGTCAATCAAGTAATCTACCATACCCCGACTCTTTTGATCACTCTATATGGATCACTGAACTGTGCTTTTAATGGTTGTCCCTGTAACAGCAACAACACTTCATCCCCTGGTTGAAAATTACGGGTTTTTACATTCGTGTCTGCCCATATTTTCATATTGGCTTGGGATGCTTTAAGGTGTTCCTGAGTCCTACAAAACTGCTTTACATCCTTTGCAAGGCCTGGACAATAATAATGTTGGCTTATATGTGATTTGGTCTCATGAATTCCCCTATGTCCTGCAAAAGGAATGTCACATGCTAGCCTTAATAATCCCTGGCGATATTTAGGTGGTACCACTATCTCTTCAACAAATGTCCAGTCTTCGTCTGCAGGTCTATGAGGCGGTATCCATTTCCTCCTCAAAACCCCATTTGCCATATAATAGCCTTTTGGAACTCCTTTCGCCTCAGCTTCTGTCAGAGCCATCTGTGTTATTCGGTATAACTCTGCATAAGCTTGCTGTGCTGCAATTATAGAAGATATCTTTAACGTCTCATTTGGATTATCTAAATTCCCAAATAAGGTTTCAGATACTTGGCTATCTGTTTGTGGTGCCACTTTTACCTCCAACAATGGATCCTGTTTCGCCATTGCTCAGGTGACTACACACGCAGGAAATATTCCTGGAACTTGTTCTGGAATTGTTCTGTTTCTCTAACTTCACTTGGTTCCACTGTAATTATAGCAGAAACGGAAACTTTAGATCAATTCCCTCTACTGGCAAACTGTGGACAACTCCTACAGTTACCATCCCAGATATGAAGTCACTCTCTAGGCGTACGTTATATAAACTTCCCGCCAATTCCATTAAGTATAACTTTAGCATTGAAGGCGCTCTCTGGTGGAAACATTATATCTTTCCCTGGCAAGAGTGGTTGGGTTGCTCCTGTATCACTGAGTACAATGGTAGGTTTTCTTGCCTCACTTACAGGATATGGAGTTACTTTCCCCTTTGACAAAAATTCATTATAACTTTCCAAACAGAGGAGAAAATAAATACAATTTCATGACACCCCCTCGTGGGGAATGTACCTCAGGTGTATCCAAACCTTCTCCTCTGTAAAGACTGCCCATTGTTCAATTACAGTTTTGCCTGTTAACTTTTGATTCCAATATACCTGCACCAGATCTGTTCTCACCCCATTGAAATTGGCCCTCACCCAATTAATTACCTTTACTTCTGGATTGCTCTCTACCCGCTTCCATAGCTAACCTAAACCATATAATACTCTGATCACTGTCCCCCAAATGTTTCCCTGTTGACACTTAATCCACATGTCCCACCTCATTCTCTAGAACCAGTTACAGCAACGCCTACTTCCCCATTGGACTGTAAACACACTGATCTAGAAAATTCTTCTGGACACACTTCAGAAACTCTTCCTTTTCTTACCCTTTGCACTATTACAATCCCTGTCTATATTGGGATAATTAAAATCCCCAATTATTATTACTCGATAGTTTTTGCACCTCTCTAAGTTCCTTGCAAATTTGTTTTTCTATACCTTTTCCACTCGTTGGAGGCCAGTAGAATACACCCAGTAGCGTAATGGTACCTCCATTGTTTCTTAGCTCTAAGCAAATAGATTCTGTCCTTGACCCCTCTAGGACATCCACTCTCTCCAGCATTGTAATATTATCCTTGATCAATTCTGCCATCCCCCCTCCTTTGTTTCCTTCCCTATCTTTCCTGGACACCTTGTATCCAGGAAGATTTAGGACCCAGTCTTGCCCTTTTTTGAGCCAGGTCTCCATTATCACCACAACATCAAACTCCCACGTGGCTACAGCTCACCAACCTTATGTACCACACTTCATGCATTCACATACATGCACTATAAACCTTATTGCTTTCCCTCTTACCCTCATCCCCTAATACCTTACTATTTCTTACTCTCGTGCTACCTGTCTATCCCAGTTCTTTGTGCACCTTGTTTTTCCTCTCTAATGTTACCTCCTGGTTCCCATTCCCCTCAGTTTAAACCCTCCCCAATAGCACAAGCAATCCACCCCATAAGGACATTAGTCCTGGCTCTGTTCAAGTGCAACCCAGCTGACCTGTACAAGTCCCATATCCCCCAGAACTGGTCTCGCTATCCCAGGAATCTAAAGCCCTCCCTCCTATACCTTCTCTCTAGCCATGCATTTATCTACTCTATCCTCCAATTTCTACACTCACTAGCACGTGGCACTGAGAGTAATCCAGAGATTACTACCTTTGAGGTCTTGCTTGCTAGTTTCTTTGCTAGCTCCTTAAAATCTGCCTGCAGGGTCATATCCTTTTTTTCTACCTGTGTCTTTGGTACCTATATGTACCATAACCACTGACTGTTCACTCTCCCTCTCATAGTGGTCTGCAGCTGCTCAGTGAGCTCCTTGACCTTGGCACCATCCTGGATTCACATCTGTTGTCACAGAAATTACCATCTGTTCTCCTAACTATAGAATCCAGTATCACTATTGCTTTCCCAATCTCCCTCCTACCCCCCTGTATTGCTGGGCCACCCGTGGTGCCTTGAACCATCAATCTCACCAGTATTCAGAATTAAATACCAGTTTTCCATGAAGACCCCCACCTGCCAAGAATGAGGTTTATTAATTTCATCATATGAACATCAATTTTGAACTGTTGCTAGAGTGAAGAGATGACTTGTTTAAAGAGATCAACAGTGCCTGGAAAAACATTTGTATACTAAGAGACAGTGCTTGGAGAGACAAAAGAATTGCTCACTGATTTAATTAACAGAGATTGGTCTGGCCAATGATGATCCACATCTTGTCGGTGTAAGAGACAGCACTACACCCCACCCCCACCGAGAGCTTTGAAATCCACAAACTTAGGAGTTTGTTTAAACTGTTAGTCACATGACTGAACTGCTGGCCAACTTGGAGTTTTGAATTGTGCTCACAGGACAGGTTGGAGTCAGACTGCAGATTGTAACTGAACCTGGAACAAAACAGCCTCTCTCCTGGCTGGCTCTCTCTTGCTTTCTCAAGCCTCCAGACACACTGAAGTCACTTAAACCTCAAGAGAGAGAAGACTCCTACAT
Organism: Heterodontus francisci; assembly: GCF_036365525.1. Taxonomy (NCBI): domain Eukaryota; kingdom Metazoa; phylum Chordata; class Chondrichthyes; order Heterodontiformes; family Heterodontidae; genus Heterodontus; species Heterodontus francisci. The sequence goes on from NC_090387.1 coordinate 46,378,001, forward strand.
CAAAACAAGTTGAAGCGTGCACTGGGCCCCAATGCACAGCAAGACTTACTGGCAACCAATGATTTCACATTGAACTCAAAGGACCATAAATAATTACCAGATATTGCCTCAAACTTTTCCCCTTTATTCCTTCTACCTTTTCTGTCTCTATCTGCATGTGTGTTTATTGCATATGCATGCTAGCGTGGTCGCATCGCGTACTCGTAGTTGTTAACCGAATTAGAGTTTAAGATTAATAAACTACCACCTTCCTTGTTTAAATCTAAGAAAACCTGTCTAATTGATTTATTTGCCTTACAATTGAAAAACGGTGAACAAGGATTCACTGAACGGGAGCTAAAACACGGTGTTTTTAAAATTAAACCCTGTTACGGTTATCCCAGGCAAAGGCTGAGGGGGAACCCCTAGACCCCTATCTCACCTGGTTGTAACAAGTTGGAGAATGATATGCACTCCAAGGCCTCCTGCACTACCTACCTGGTCATCCTTGACTGCTTAGTAGTCACCCATTCCCTCTCTGCCTGGACCCCATTAAAGTGCAGGGTGACCACATCTATAAACTTGCTATCCACAAACTCTCAGCTTCACAGATGGGCTGCAGTAATCTCAGCTGCCACTCAAGCTCCAAAACCCAGAGCCCAAGCTGCTCCAGCTGATGACACTTCCTGCATATGTGGCTGTCCAGGTTATGAGAAATGTCCTGGAGTTTTCACATTGAACGGGATGGGCATTCCACAGGACTGAGGTATCTTTCCAGGCCTCTATTTCTTAAACTATGAACTGACTTAACATAAATAAACTTAAAACTTAACTAAAGACTTACCAGCTACTCACCAATCAGCTGCTTCCCTTGTGCAGATATGACTTTGTTTTATCAGGAGTTAGCTTAAATGTTTTCCTTAACTCTTAAATATATACCTCAGATTTTAATTTACTGAAAAAATTATAACCCTTTTAATGTTACTAGCCCTTATTATTTAATTTAAACTTTATCCCTAGATTTAATTAATTAATTGAACACTGATTGCAATCATATGATAAATTATCAAATTAGCTTTAGTTTTTTATGCTAATTAATTGGTCAAGTCTTACTTTATAGTTGATAAACTTTTATTTTAATCTAAATTAACCAGTATACTCCTTGCGTTTTTTAGGAAATATACTGTGGAAGATGTGTGTGCTGTTACCCCACGCTCTCTTACGACCAACCACTCCAGTCAAAGCCCTCAATCAAAATGTACGATTCAGATTGTGGTGGGAGAAACGCACTGTTAATTCAATCCCATCCCTCCACAGATTGCCTAACATATCATTTTAAACTTTCCAAGTTAAAGAAAGACCAAGCCAAATTGTACCATCTATTAACCTCTGAATGAGGCTAACCAAATCAGGTGTCTTTAAATCAACAAATTAACTGCTTAATCAGAAAAACTAAGTTCTTAAACACTATGAAGATATAAACAACATGTCAAATAGAAAAACTTAGAGTCCTTGCAAATTTACAGTCCAATATTGCTTAAAGTCCTCACAGCCATCCGATGGGGGGAAAAAGGTTCTTCAACAGTAGAACAGTCCGTAGTCTAACTCCAGCAGTAAGTGATGCTTTCCTTCTCCAGCGATGGATTTCAACAATTAACAATTTGTAAACACTTTCAATAGAATCAATCTGACTTTAGAACTTTTGAGGGATAGTCACAGTCTAACTTCCCTTCCTTCAGTTTAAATTATCAGAGATCTCTGTTTTGGCTTGACTTTTTTAAATTTCATTTTAAATGGCTGAGAGCTCTTCTTTCAGGTGCTGACACCAGCTGTCTGTCTGTGTCCTTTGTATCCAGCTAGAACAGTCTGTTTTCAACTAAAATGCCAGTTCAAAAGATAATTGCAACATAGTATATCCTGTCCTGGGTCCCTGAATGGCTGTTGCCAGTTCAGCAGGATGCATTCTCTAAAGGTGGTTGGTTCCCTCTCCATATGGTTGTATCCAACGGCAACCAAATTGCACTTTCTCTAACTCCTGAAGTTTGCTGTTTCTTAAGCAGTACGGCTCCTTTTCCAGCCTTAAAGACACATCACATATTCCCTGGAGAAAAAAAACTACAGGACCCTGACACCTCCACCCCTAGTGGAATGAAACGCTATTCCTGAAATGCATTTCATTACAATGGGTAAAAAAAAATACTAATTGAGAAAACGCTAACACATTTCCTACGCATTTACTGGCATACACTCTTCTAAAATGGTAAGACTACAGCAGCAAGTTCCACCAGAACATTTTGGCTTTAAATTTTTAAAAGGTTATTCCAATTAACCCATTTCAAATTTTCAAGCATAGTCTTCCAATTGTTTCATGTTTTCCTTCCAAGTGTCCCTATTGTCCATTATCTCAGCCAGGTGAACTGCACAGCTAGAAGCGCTGACCACTACTGGGTTCACTATTCTCCGAGAAGATTCTTGAGTTTCTATTAACCTATGCAGTATCACTTGGCACAGGAAAACCCTGTCTGGCGTAACAGAAGCTGATTTTTTTCTTACCCTGGGGTGTCAAAGGGAATTGACAGTATCCCTCCAAAACATGTGTGTCTTTAAGATATTTTGTGTTACCCACTCTGTCCTTATAGTCCTTTAAGCAAGAATTTGGGTAGGAGTCTGCCTTCTTTACCACAGTGACTTTTCTAGAGTCTATGCAAGTTTGAGCCGTCCCACTAGATTTAGTCAGCAAGACCATCTGCGAATTCCAGCTATCCTGACTAGGTTCAACTAAGCTGCCCTTCAGCATGCATTGTACCTCTGCTTCCCCTTGGGCCTGTCTGTCTGGACCTAAACAACAAGGATGTTGTTTTAATGGAATGATTCCCCCTATACCCACATCATGTGTGGCTCAGGTTGTACATCCTGGCTATCCCTACAAACTTTTTGAAACATTGTGAATACCTAGTTAGGACTGCATGCTGTTTTACCTCTAAGTGTAAAAGCCTATTGTTTAATTTTCCTAGCCATTCTACATTCACTAATTGGATAATTGGAGGTTCAATCTGAGAATTTCCTAGGCCTGCTTCTGCCTCATCCTCACTATCCTTTTCCTTCTCAACAGTCCCGATTACCTAACATACCTGCACTGGCTTATCCTCCTCCCTGCGACAATATTGTTTGAGCATATTAATTTGACACAACCGGTTCTTCTTCCAGCGATCGTGGGGGTGGGGTCAATCAAGTAATCTACCTTGCCCACTCTTTTGATCACTCTATAGGGACCACTGAACCATGCTTTTAATGGTTCTCCCTGTGAAGGTAATGACACTAATACTTCATCCCCTGGTTTTATGGTAGGTTGTGGTTTTCCCACCATTTGACAGGTATTGCATGTCCTACAAAATTGTCTCACATCTTTTGTAAGACCTGGCCAGTAATAATGTTTGCTTATGTGTGATTTGGTCTTCCAAATTCCCCTATGTCCCGCAAAAGGAATGTCATATGCTAATCTTAATAATCCTTCGCGGTATTTAGGTGAATTTAGGTACCTGTTCAACAACTGTCCAGTCTTCATCAGCAGGTCTATGAGGCAGTTTCCATTTCCTCCTCAAAACCCCGTTTGCCATATAATAGAGTTCTGCAACTCCTTTCACCTCAGCTTCTGACAGAGCCATCTGTGCTATTCGGTATATCTCTGGATCAGCTTGCTGTGCTGCAATGATAAACGATCTGTTAAATATCTCATTTGGATTATCTTAATCCCCAAATAAGGTTTCAGGTACTTGGCTATCTATTTGTGGTGCCCCTTTTACCTCCGACAATGGATCCTGTTTAGCCATTGCTCGGGTATCTACACACGCAGGAAATATTCCTGGAACTTGCTCCTGAAATTGTTCCGTTTCCTTAATTTCACTTGGTTCCTCTGTAACTGTAGGAGAAACTGATACTTTTGATCTTGCCAAATCATTCCCTCGGAGTAGATCAATTCCCTTTACTGGTAAACTGTGGACAGCACCTACAGTTACTACCCCAAATATTATGTCACTCTCTAAGCATACTTTATACAAAGGTACAGGTATATACTCCCCACCAATTCCATTAACTAAAACTTCAGCATTCAAGACATTCGCTGGTGGAAGCCTTATATCTTTTCCCAGCAAGAGTGTTTGGGTTGCTCCTGTGTCCCTGAGTATAATGATAGGTTTTCCTGCCTCACTTACAGGACACGGAATTACTCTCCCCGTGACAAAAATTCATTATAACTCACAGGTATTTTATTCTTAACCTCTACACTCCGTTAAGTTTTCGTATCTGGTTTCTCATTCACAGCTGTCGTTAAAGCTATAGCCTGGTCTGCGATACTCTCAGTCAGAGTCTTTTCCTCGGCACTAACTTTGTGTACCCCAACAAGTCCTATGGGCCTACCTCACAATTTCCAGCACACTGAACAAAGATGACCTGTTTTGTTACAATGATAACACTTTGGCTTGCAAACCTCACTTCTATCCTCAGCACCTTCCTTTCTGGCCTGAGGAGGTGATCCTGGGGCATTCCCAGCTGTTCCTTCTTGTCCCTGGCTACTTGCCTTCCTTTCACTCCCCCACTTTCTAACTTTCTCAGGTTTATGAGGGTGATGGACAAAATAGGTTGGCTTAGTCACAAGTTCAAAATCATCAGCAATCTCTGCTGCTTGCCGAGCTTTCAAAACTTTCAGGTTATCTACATGAGTTCTCACTACTGAAGGAATGGAGTTTTTAAACTCATCTAAGGGAATCAATTCTCGAAGGTTCTCATACGTGGTTTCTATCTTTAATGCCCATATCCAATGGTCAAAATTCATTTGCTTCACCCTCTCAAATTCTAAATATGTCTGCCTAGCTAATCTCTGTAAGTTCTGAAACTTCTGATGGTAAGCTTCCAGGACTAACTCATGCAGCAAGAATAGCCTTTTTTGCCATCTCATAATCTGCAGAAGCCTCTTCAGAAAGCATGGCATAAGCTTCATGAGCTCTGAAGGAAGCTCTGAAGCTCTGAATTTCATCTGTTTGGCTATTTTTTCAAAAGATATGAAAAATGCCTCTATGTCCCTTTCCTCGAACTTAGGAAGAGCCTGTATAAATTTAAACAACTTCTCACTGGATCCTGATCTAAACTCAGATTCTTCCTGACCCGAATTTTTCCTGGATTCAGGACTACCCTTTTGTCTTAGTTCCATCTGTTTTAACTTAAATTCCCTCTCTTCTCTTTCATTTTCTCTCCGAAATGCTCTCTCTTTCTCCCTTCTTCTTTTTCCAATTCAAGTTTTATTTATTTTATTTAGAGATATAGCACTGAAACAGGCCCTTTGGCCCACCAAGTCTGTGCTGACCATCAACCACCCATTTACACTAATCCTACACGAATTCCATATTCCTACCACATCCCCACCCACCTACCTATACTAGGGGCAATTTATAATGGCCAATTTACCTATCAACCTGCAAGTCTTTGGCTGTGGGAGGAAACCGGAGCACCCGGCGAAAACCCACCCGGTCACAGGGAGAACTTGCAAACTCCGTACAGGCAGTACCCAGAATTGAACCCGGGTCACTGGAGCTGTGAGGCTGTGGTGCTAACCACTGCGCCACTGTGCCGCCCCTGGAAATTACAGCACAGAATCAGGTCATTCGGTCCAACAGGTCTATGTCAGTGTTTATGTTCTACAAGGTCCTCCTCCCACCCTACTTCATCTCACCATATCTTAATTCTTTTTCCTGCTTATGCTCGTTTTTTTCATTTCTAACTGAATCCTAGCCAATTCCACTACATCACTCTCAGACCTACTACCTTCATGTCTCTCGTATTCCCTTTCTAGTTCCTCGTATTGCTCTTCATCTATATCATCATCATCATCTTCTTCTACTAATTCCAGATGTTTGGCTATTATGTCAATTATCTCTGCTTTTTTGGTACCTGATTTCAATTACAATTTCGTTGCCAATTCTTTTAATTTGTTCTTCATTAAAGTTATCAAGTCACTCAGGGAAACATTCTGCTTTTCCAAAAATTCTGCTGCAACCACTAATGCCATATCAATGGTGTAGATTGTACCTTATTATACAAGAGACCTGGTTCTTTTAATTGCTTTGTAATTGGTGTCAGATTTAGATCCCAACAATCAAGTTTCCAATTAATATGATTCCAGGCTCAAGAGCAATTAATATGATGCCAATCACAGGACCCCAATTTAAATATGTTATCCCAGAGACAAGTAATTACTATGATTCCAAATGCGAGCCCTCCAAATTAGTCTGATTCTGATCCCAGACATGAACCACCGAATTAAATATGATTCAACTGCGAGGGAGCCCCCAATTAAGATATGATTCAAATTCCAGAGGGGAAACACAATTAATATGTGATTCAAATCTCAAGTGAGCCCCCAATTAAGATATGTTATTCATGAGTGAGCCCCCAATTAAGATATGTTATTCAAATCCCGGACGAGCCCCCACTTAATATGTTACGACCAAACACTCCAGTCAAAGCCCTCAATCAAAATGTACGATTCTGATTGTGATGGGAGAAACACACTGTTAATTCAATCCCATCCCTCCACAGATCGACTAACATATCATTTTAAACTTTCTAAATTAAAGAAAGACCCAGCCAAATTGTACCATCTATTAACCTCTGAATGAGGCTAACCAAACTAGGTGTCTTTAAATCAAAAAATTAACTGTTTAATCAGAAAAACTAAATTCTTAAACACTATGAAGCTATAAACAACATTTAAAATAGAAAAAAAGAGTCCTTGCAAATTTACAGTCCTCTTTCTTTTTTTTCTTTTGGGCCTCCTTATCTCGAGAGACAATGGATACGCGCCTGGAGGTGGTCAGTGGTTTGTGAAGCAGCGCCTGGAGTGGCTATAAAGGCCAATTCTGGAGTGACAGGCTCTTCCACAGGTGCTGCAGAGAAATTTGTTTGTTGGGGCTGTTGCACAGTTGGCTCTCCCCTTGCGCCTCTGTCTTTTTTCCTGCCAACTACTAAGTCTCTTCGACTCGCCACAATTTAGCCCTGTCTTTATGGCTGCCCGCCAGCTCTGGCGAATGCTGGCAACTGACTCCCACGACTTGTGATCAATGTCACACGATTTCATGTCGCGTTTGCAGACGTCTTTATAACGGAGACATGGACGGCCGGTGGGTCTGATACCAGTGGCGAGCTCGCTGTACAATGTGTCTTTGGGGATCCTGCCATCTTCCATGCGGCTCACATGGCCAAGCCATCTCAAGCGCCTCTGACTCAGTAGTGTGTACAAGCTGGGGATGTTGGCCGCTTCAAGGACTTCTGTGTTGGAGATATAGTCCTGCCACCTGATGCCAAGTATTCTCCGAAGGCAGCGAAGATGGAATGAATTGAGACGTCGCTCTTGGCTGGCATACGTTGTCCAGGCCTCGCTGCCGTAGAGCAAGGTACTGAGGACACAGGCCTGATACACTCGGACTTTTGTGTTCCGTGTCAGTGCGCCATTTTCCCACACTCTCTTGGCCAGTCTGGACATAGCAGTGGAAGCCTTACCCATGCGCTTGTTGATTTCTGCATCTAGAGACAGGTTACTGGTGATAGTTGAGCCTAGGTAGGTGAACTCTTGAACCACTTCCAGAGCGTGGTCGCCAATATTGATGGATGGAGCATTTCTGACATCCTGCCCCATGATGTTCGTTTTCTTGAGGCTGATGGTTAGGCCAAATTCATTGCAGGCAGACGCAAACCTGTTGATGAGACTCTGCAGGCATTCTTCAGTGTGAGATGTTAAAGCAGCATCGTCAGCAAAGAGGAGTTCTCTGATGAGGACTTTCCGTACTTTGGACTTCGCTCTTAGACGGGCAAGGTTGAACAACCTGCCCCCTGATCTTGTGTGCTTATTGCAAATTTACAGTCCAGTGTTGCTTAAAGTCCTCACAACCGTCCAGTGGGGAAAAAAGGTTCTTCAACAGTCGAACAGTCCGTAGTCTCATTCCAGCAGTAAGTGATGTTTTCCATCTCCAGCGATGGATTTCAACAATTAACAATTTGCCAACACTTTCAATAGAATCATTCTGACTTAAGAATTTTTGAGGGATAAAAGATTGTCACAGTCTAACTTCCCTTCCTTCAGTTTAAATTATCAGAGATCTCTGTTTTGGCTTGACTTTTTTTAGAACTTTGAGAGATAATAATTAAACAGACTAAATTCTCTTCCTTCAGTTTAAATGGCTGAGAGCTCTTCTTTCAGGTGCTAACACCAGCTGTCTGTTTATGTCCTTTGTGTCCAGCTGGATCAGTCTGTTTTCAACTAAAATGCCAGTTCAAAAGATAATTACAACATTGTATATCCTGTCCTGGGTCCCTGAATGGCTGTTGCTGGTTCACCAGGATGCATTCTCTGTAGCTGGTTGGTTACCTCTCCATATGGTTGTATCCAATGGCAACCAAAATGCACTTTCTCTAACTCCTGAGGCTTGCTGGTTCTTAAAGCAGTACGGCTCCTTTTTCAGCCTTAAAAACACACCACATATTTCCTGGAGAAAATAAACTACAGGACCATGACACTTTATAATTGATAAGCTTTTCTTGTAATCTAAATTAACCAGTATACTCCTTGTGTTTTTTAGGAAATACACTGTGGAAGGTCTGTATGCTGTTACCCCACGCTTTCTTTTATGCTCCACCTCTGCTGCTGGTCCCTCCGAACAGGTCCTTATACCAGGCAACATCTGAGTGAATCTGTATTGTACGCTCTCTTGCCTCAACATCCTTCTTATGATGTAGAAGCTCAAACAGCACAAAATACTCCTAGATAGATAAAAACTGTGAAGTAAAGTGTTTCAAGTGTATCAAGTGTAAGTTTGGGAGCTGATGCAGTTTGGAAGATATTTGTGGCCACTAGTCTGCCCAGATGAACAGAATTGTTTAACTATTGAGGTCTGGAAATTTGTGGACTATGATCTTAATTGGAATCAACTGAAATGAGCGGAGGAAGTGGAATAAGAGTCTCCATCTTGCTTGTACTTGTTTTATACTAACTTGATTCAATGGTAGGATTCTTTGCTGGAAGAAAATAAGTCATGGGTTAAAGTCCACTCCTGAGACTCAGTACATAACGAAGACTGGCTTTTCACTGCAGTACGGAGGGAATGCTGCATTGACAAAAGTGCCATCTTTCTGATGAAGCATGAAACTGAAGTCTTATCTGCCCTGCCAGGGGATGTAAGAGCAGGGGAAATTTTCCACTAACAACAGAAAATGCTGGCAATACTCAGCAGGTCTGGATTCATCTGTAGAGAGAGAAATAACATCTGCGCTATTTTGCTTTTGTACCACTGGAAACAAATTATCCGGCCATTTACAACATTGCTGTATGCTAATTGGCTTCCACATTTCCCTACATTGCAAATATTGATTACGCTTCAAAAGTACTTGATTAGCTGTGAAACACCTTGTGATGTTCTGAAGCGTGAAAGATACTTCAGAATGCAAGTTTTTTCTAAATGTCAACATTTTTTTTTAGTTCAGGTTGTCAGGTGGTCTCAAAAGCCTGGGCTAAGCCTAGATAGTTGTACCTGAGAACAAGTTCCACCAAACCGCATTCTCAGTTTGTACAGTTAGCAGAATTTCTCAGCATGTAGTGAGCACATCAGCATATGTCGATGTGGAAGGTCAAGGCCACTCACCCTGCAAAGACTTGAGAGTTGAGTTTATCTGTTTTTTTCCACAAGACTGAAGCAAATTAGTGGCTGAATTGTTAAAGCTTTAGTTCAAATGGTGACATTTAAATTCGTTAACTGCACTTCAGAAAAACAATATCCTGTGATTAGAGCAAGCTGCAGTTTCTTTGAATGACTGGTTCCTTCTGATTGGCCACTGCGCATTTCATTCATAGCATGCTGTAGTATAAGGGTTTAAAAGGGTTTATGTTTGGGACTGCGTGAGTAATACCTCCCACTGTGATGATGTAAGAGATCACATGAAAGAGAGACTTGAGAGAGAAGCAACAAGGCATCAGTGGAGTTAGACGTGTTTGTGTAAAGCTGTATATAGTTCTCTAATATGTAATAAGCCAGTTATTAATAGTCATTTGGTAGTACAGAACTTGGGAATTGCTGAAAATAGAGACATGTTATTGAAGCTTTTTGTCTTGCACTCATCAGGACAGTACACAAGAATAACCAATGTAAAAGAAAAACAGCAACTTATACTGCATGAGAAGAGAATGCTGATTGGTTAGCAAGTGAACCCTGGTTGGTAGAGGTATTGCCATGGAGAATGCACCAGATAACGGTGACTGACAGTTAACTGCCAAGTTTTGTTTGAAATTTAAACCAGGCAACTTGACTCTGATTGGTCAAGGCATTGCCCTGAGGAATGAACCAGCGAATGGCTGTCACTTATTTTGTTCAGCTGAAACAAGTGCAATGTGTGTATGTGTTCTTTCTGTCTGCAAATAGGGCCCTGTGTATTAATATATGTAGCTTCCAGTATGTGCAAATGTGCCACACTGCAAGCCCTACTGACAATCTTAAATTAGTTCTCAGCGTAATTCTTAGCCTCTACCAATCAGAGTTCACTTTCCAACCAACCAGCACTCTTTTCTCATGCAATATAAGTTGTTGTTTTCCCTTACATTGGTTATCCTTGCGTATTGTCCTGATGAGAGCAAGGCAAAAAGCTTCAACAACATGTCTCTGTTTTCAGCAATTCCCAAACTAGTTATTGTTACATCTTACCAAAGACTCAGTAATCTCTCCTAGCTAGAGTAAACAAGCATACAACATGGTGAACAGCGGTGATTGTTGCCAAACAACACCTAGAAAATTTTGTAAAGAAGGTTGGAAAGTCAGATCTAAAAAGAGTGGTGCCAAAATCGCAGAACTTGAGAAGAGGCTTTGAAGAGCTCCAGAGCTGCTCCATCAAGGAAGTGGAGAAACGGAGATTCGGGGAGTCGGCTTGCAGAGACATTCAGGCTACACCACAGAGGCATGGTGGTCTGTGAAAAAAATTCCAGTCCAGCGATCGCAGGCTTCGAGTTGGAGAACCAAGCAATGGTCGGGGATCTGGTGAGAAACCATTAAAAAAGGGTACAAAATTGTTTCCAATGGTGCATTCGGCAGGTGGCACTGGGAAAAACCAAAAATCCGAAACAAGGGCAGATCCGAGGTCGGTGCCATTACACGAGGCAACGGTGAGGCTGAAAAGCATGGGAAAACTTCCAGGATGAGAAGGAAAATTTAAAATAGAAAGAAAACTACCTAAAAAGTTTTGAAAAGCCATGGATCTTAAATTTATGCTACAAGAGAGGTTTGGACACAAGGAAGAACCAAATCAAACTCAAAACTGATCACTTTGAAGATTTTTGAGGTACAGAATTGCTTCAAAATTAGACAGCAAGTCTGAAGCAGAACAAGTCAGCACATTACTTCATTCTATAGGAGCAATAGCAGATGATGTTATTGCAAGGCAAGGCATTAATGAGACATCAGATAAATCTGAAGAAGTCTTAAAAGCCTTTGATAATTATTTCAACCTGAGGAGCAACAAGATTCTAGAAAGGACCAAATTCAACAGAAGGGTCCAGAAGCCAGGTGAACTGGTAGATGCTTTTACTAATGATCTTTACAGGCTAGTTGAAGGATGCAAATATGGAGACCTAAAAACAGAATTAATATGAGACTGTTTTGAGTAGGTATTGCTGAAGAATCCCTATCAGATTTATTGCAGTCTAAGGAAGGCCTCACCCTAGACAAAGCAATACAGCTGGTGAGAAATGCAGAGGTCCGTAAGCAGAACAGAGCATCCTGAGAGGTGAGAAAAACCTTGGTTCAGGAAACCTCCAATGAGGTTCCTTAAGCAAAGGACTGTAAAAGAAGCACCAAAAAAGATATACTTGGGAGGGAAAATGCAAGATGCCATGAAACCCTGCCAGCAATGTGGTGCTAAAAAGACCCATAGGTGTGAACAGTGTCCTGCAAACAAAGCAGAATGCTTTCACTGCAGGAATGTTGGCCATTTTGGGAAGATGTGCCAAAATAAAACCTCTACTTTCACAGGTTCTAAAGGAAAGGTCTTCACGCATAGAGCTAATCATAAAGTTGAACCTTCTCCATCAGAAGAGAAATCAGAAAATTTCCTTGGTGAGATCAATGACCCCAATCATGCATTCTGGACTGCAGATATATATGTCAATGGACATATCACCAACTTTAAACTAGACACTGGAGCAAGCGCAACAGTTTCATCAGAGAATTAACCATGTTTATTAACGCATTGCCTGCAACCAACAGAAACTCATATAGTATTACTTTGTGAAAAGATAAACCTATATGTGTTTTTACGTCTAGAAATATACCACACCCAATAAAGAAGCAAGTCCAATATGGATTAGCACCATCAGAACAGTTGATGGGAAGGAAGCTTAGAACACACCTTCCCATACTACCCAAAAAAATTACTTTCAGGGCTAAGTGTCCAGGATTATCAATGAGTTCAAGACAGAGAAAAGTTATCGAAAACAACAAGCTTATAATTATAACAGGAGATATCGTACCAGGAACCTACCCAGGTTGATGGAAGGAGAAAAGGTATGGGCACACGATCAAGGCAGAGAAGGAGTAATTGTCCAGAGAGATGATGATCAACAGAGATCTTATTTAGTACATACTTCAGAAGGTACTATAAGAAGAAGCAGGAGAAATCTTATTTCTATTCATCAAAGATGTCAATCAGTCATACATTTGGATGAACCAGATATTGAACCTGAAATTCAGAAAGCACCGGATACTACAAACCTCAGTGAAGGCCGTTCCAAGTCAGAAAAAAGAGTTCGGAGAAAGACTACTGACCTTCTGAGTCTGACAACAACACGATCAGGGAGAGTTGTGAAGCCTCCTGACAGATTGAATCTGTGATGTCAGAAACTTGGGGGAGATAGATAGTATGTAAAAGTAAAAATTAATGTACAACAAAAAATATAGACAAAGACTTGGGCGGAGATGTAGTATAATGGTTTGAAAGGTTCATGTTTGGGACCACGTAATACCTCCCACTATGATGATGTAAGAGATCACATGAGAGGGAGACTTGAGGGAGGAGCAGCATGCATCAGTGGAGTTAAACATGTTTATGTAAAGCTGTATATATTTCTCTAATATGTATTAAACTAGTTATTGTTAAACTTTACCAAAGACTCTGTAATCTCTCCTAGCTAGACTAACCAAACACACAACACAAGCGACTTCCACTATTTCAATTGATAATTCTAATGAAAATATTTCTCTTCTGAAACATTTTTGGAGTCTAAGAACATTTCATATAAGACTTGCAAACTGTGTTAACTTATGTTTATTAAATACAGAATGAGTCAGCAATATTAAGTGTAATAAATGCTTTAAGTAAGGAACATTAAGGCTGAAGCCAGATGCTGAGAAAGTAATGAGAATGGAAGGGCTGGTGAGTGGGAAATGCCCAAGGGTGCACTGATCAGGGGAGGTAGCCAACAGGATCGGACCTGATAGCGCAAAAAGCATGCCAGAGGAATTCAGGTTCCATTCTCCTGAGTCTACACTGTCACAGTTGCTAAAGACTACCCAACACACTGCTATATCTCAGCAACCACAAATGTTGCCAAACACTAGCCCTTGATACTCTGAAACACCTCCCTCCTTCATTATGCTGGCTCCTGACTTTTCCTCTCACTTCTAGAGCCGGTAATCGTTTGTAGTACTCACAAACCCCTTGACACAATCCCAATGCCCCCAGATCTCAGATCCCCTCTTCCAGTAAGGTGACAAAGACTTTCATTTATATATATTGCCTTTCGTATCCACTGGCTGAAAAAATAAAGGGCATCCTATAACTTACATAGTAATTTTTTTAAATTAAGTGTAGTCACTGTTGTTTCTGTAGGCAAGACTTGCCCTGGTGTTTCCACAATTCCACACTGGGACTTTTGGAGCCTCATCTAACATTCCCAGCCTCTGCAATCCACCTCAAAGTACTGTTAGATTCTGAGACCTCACTCCAATGTTAGTTCCCATGGCCCCTTCACGGCACATCCAGATCCTAAGGCTGCCCTGATGCTGATAAACCAGTGTCCCTGGCTCATCAGTAGTGCTACAGGATATCTGCTAATGTATATTAAAAGTCTTGTGTATGGCACTTATTTTCTATCCACAATTCATACTTCAAAAATTGTCTTCTGCATCATATTACCCATTAAGTTTAACCTGAAAAGACACACAAAACAAGTGTCAGATGGAAAAGTAGCAAGAGAGAGAATGAAAAAGGAAAACAAGAGAATGGGAGACAGATGTAGAGGAGAGATAAAGAACAGCCAGATGGCCAAGATAGATAGAACAAAAACCTATCCTCTGACTTGCCATGAACAATACTATAGAAAATTCATTGGTTGCAAAACACAATCTTCCCGAAGAGCAGTCTTTCTGAAAATAGTGTTACGGACAGGGGAGGGATGATAGGGATGGCTCCCCCTTTTTCACCTCTCAACTGTCCGAAGACAGTGTGTTTAAAAAAAAGTGTTTTTAAGGCAGAGGTAGACAGATTCTTGACAAACAAGGGAGTCAAAGGGTATTGGGGGAGGACGGAAAGTTGAGTCCACTAACAGATCAGCCATGAACTTATGGAATGGCGGAGCAGGCTCGAGGGGCCAAATGGCCCTACTCCTAGTTTGTATATTCATGTGTAACTCCTGAGTGCTTCAATTGTCAGGAACAGACAAATGATAGGTTTTCTCATGAGTTTTAAAAGAAAGATAAATGTTTATTGTTCAATACCTGAATATATGCAACTACACCCACTCTCACACTCATATAAATACTCACACACTCAAGAAAAGATTGTGATTATAAAAGTAGCATGCGTTTAGGTCTTATGAGTTAAAGAGTTCTCTGTTACACTTGCTTTTCTCCAGGGCTAAGACTTGAAACAATGCAGGCCTGTAATTTTTTTTTTTGTCCATTGAAGGAAAGCTCTGGAGGTTTAGGAGGACAGATTCACTGTTGTTTTATGTCCTCAATAGCAGATTTCTCTTTTTATACACCAGTCAAGGTTCAATGGAGAATCCCTGGTTCCTCAGGTGGGGAGTTCAGGGCCAACTCGAGTTTCTGCCGACAGAAACTTAAAGCTGGTGGTCTTACGCAGGGTCGTTTCTCTTTGTTGGCATAGATGTTTTCCACCTTGTCTGCCCAGAATATGCCTTATTAAAACCCCTTATCAGAAACCTAGTTTCTGGCATGTGACCAGATCATCTCTTTCCATTGTCCTCAAATGTTTCTGATGGTCAGGCCATTGTCATACAATGGACTTCGAGTATTCCTCATCCACATGCCATCTCGATAAAATAGAGCTTTTCACAGCCATATTTTGGATTTCAAGTTTGGAGTCAAAGAGTCTGCAACAGTATTCTGAACCCAATTTTTTTTACAAAGCCTGCTGACATCATCAGAATGCTCCAATTGGGACTCAGGATTCATAGTCACATAACATAAATTGTTCTTTCTATTCAAGGGTAATTCACTACTCATCGTTTACATGGAAAGATTGACAGAAAGCAGTTATTTCCTCTATATCTCTCAACTCCTTGTAGTCAATACTTACAAAGCTGAGTAGTACAATAGTCACAGGTTGGTCACATACGGTCTTCTGGGGTTACATTTATTCAACACAATGAACTTGGAATCTTTAATACAATTTTAAAGTGCAATTAGGGGTACTAAACAGTAACTAGTCACTCACCCTGAAATTAGAGCCTGATATAGCAATAATTTCCTGCTAAATATTGCTTTTCCCTTGAATGAGTTTATCACCCAACAATAAGAAAATCACTGCTTGTAATATAAAAGGAAGCCAATTAGATATTTAATTAAAAATGCTTGCAGTGTAATCAGGTTTTGTTTGGAATAAGGTTCTCAGTAATGAAATCAATAAACATGTCATTAATTACAAATGGCAGTGGCAAGAACTGAAAAAAGCAAAAAAGGGAGATAAAATAGTTTAAGTTTTGTTGACAATGCAAATTAAATACGTCCTATTTGTAAATATAGCATAAATATGCTTTCTTATATTTATTCCCAACTTTACCTTACAATAAAATACACTTTATTCAACAGTAAAATAGGTATTAATTCAATATTAATGTAAAGTTACAGGATATCACCTAGTGAAATTATCAAACATCTTTCTTTATTCAATAAACATAGTCAAGTTTGCAACACGGTGTAAAGCAAGTATATTAGAGGATAATTATTCAGAGTGGATAATTGGAAATAACCATTGAGTGACAGGAAAACACAGGCAGCCAAAAATTAGTTTATTGGTTAGACGGTGAGCTATCCATTTTCTAATGAACATAGCTGTCCTAAACTAGAATGAAACCAGAGATGAGGAAAGAATGTAGACAGATGAACATAAGTGATGAAAATAAAGGGACAGAAATTAATGAAGATGCAGAAAGAGATTGTGGCTCGTTTGTTGGGCATGTCAGGGCATTTGGGTTGGGTAGGGGATCGGATTGTGGGGGGAAGAAGAGGGATGCAAAGAGATTCTTGGGATTTTCACAATAGCTGCACATTTGGGGATCAATAGTTCCAGTAATGTGAAAAATTAAGACAACCAAGAATAACCCACCACTACAAACCTTACATTTTGAGGTTACATTTTATACAGCTAATTGAATTGTAACAAAGCAGCAAGTCTCTTTCGGCAGTTTATGGAAATAAATTCCTAAATCACCTTCAACACTACACAATTAATTGGCAAAAATTAGCTATAATTACATAGTATTTGAACAAATAGGTGCTGAGCTGGAACGATGACAAACCTGATTAAACACCCTTACTACTGAGAATACCTTAGATGTAGGACTACCCAAAAAAATTCCACCCATTGTCCCATTGTTTGCTGGACATTGAGATTTTGCTATTTTACATACACAAATGTACAAGTTAACTTTAAGCTGATGAAAAATATTAAGTTATACAGCTGCTTTTAAAATAATGTACAAATGTATTTCATACTTCTGGGTTCATATACATGACAATGGAGTTAAGAGTACACAATTCCAAAGCTTCCTTTTCCATTTTTCTTAAAATGGTTACCCACAATGGATAGAAACATCTTTTGCGACATTAAGTCGTCAGTCACCTCAGAGTCTACCGTCTCATTTAATCTACTTCTGGACTGTTCCCTCTTTGTTGCAGAAGTAGAAATTAGTTCATTTGTTACAGCGTCATCGCATTCAAAAGCATCAGAAGGATTCAATACTACAGCTTGTTCATATTTGTTAGAATTACACTCCTCAATTAATACATGTGGTATATTTTGTGTTTCACAACAGCCAGAATTTAACTCCAAATTGTTTTCATTGAAGTCACTCTGTGGATTCTGCTTTTGCTCTGTATCACCTAAAGGATAGAAAGTCAGTAAGATAAATATTCAGATTTTTTTTGTTTATTGTACAATTTTTTGGTTTCAGATTAAAAAGTGCCATAGTAATATGTTAATTTAATCCTTTTTTTGTAACCGAGTTGAGTTTTTTTGCAATAGTTGGTAGGGGTCTCTAAACAGTACTTCAACTTGTATTTCCAGATAACAAAATTGGATTTTTCCAGAAATATTCAACATCTGCAAAAATCAAGTTGGTACAGGGGAAAGGGGGGGGATAAACTCACTAAATTACAACCAAAGCAAGTTTCTAACTCACAAATATTCTGCAAATATTGTAGAATTGTAGGGAAATAATTTGAAGAGAGAAAGGGAAAGAAAGAGATAATATATAGTTGCTTGGTAGCAATGAACTTGAGTGTTGCTCAAAAAGAGAGACATGCTGTCCAAGTTTTTTGTCTTGCACTCATCAGGACAGAATGACAAATTTCAAAGGGGAGCAATAATTTATATTGCATGAGAAAAGGGTGTTGATTGGTCGAGGCATTGCCATGGAGAATGCACCAAGGAACTATTATCCCCAATGCTTTGTTTAATTCAGAAAAAAGTGCAATGCCTGGACATATTCCTTTTGCTTGCACAGATCAGGTCCCTGCATATGAATATATGTAGCTTCTAGTAAGTTTGAGTGAGCCATATTGCGAGCCCAACTTATATGTTATATATATAAAATGATATATATTATTTATATCTATATAGATACAATATATAAAGATATATATTATATACATCAAAAACATGTATCTGGTTAAGATATATGTTGAGATATGCAACATTGGCAAGGCCATCTATAGTTGTGCTGAAAAGGTAGTGGAGAACTCTCGCAGTTCTTGTGATGTTCCCAGAATAGTATTAGGTAGACATTTCCAGAAAAGGGGATGTATGACAGATGTCAGCTTGATAATACAAGGGAGAATCAGGCTGAATAAAACTAAGTGGGGACAAAAGGATATAATAGATTTGCAGCGAACATAAAAGGGAATCTGAAAGATCTTCTATAGGCATAAACAGTAAAAGGGTTGTAAGAGGAGCTGTGGGGCTGATTAGGGACCAAAATGGAGATAGAAAGCAAGGCTGAAGTACTAAATGAATTATTTGTATCTGTGTCTACCAAGGAGGAGGAATTTACCAAAGCAATGATAAACCAGGAGGTTGCCCAGATACTGGATAAAGATAAAAATAAACAGAGGTACTAGAAAGGCTGACAGTATTTGAAGTGGCTATGTCACCTGGTCTGGATGGGATACATTCTAGGTTGCTGAGGAAAGGAAGTCAGGGTAGAAATTGCAGAGATGCTCGTCACAATCTTCAAATTCTCCTTAGATACAAGGTTGTGCCAAAGGACTGGAGGATTGCAAATGTTGCACCCTTATTCAAAAAAGGATAAACCTGACAGTTATATCCAGTCAGTTTAACACTGGTGGTGGGAAAGTATTTAGAAGCAATACCAGGGAGAAAATTAAAAGCTCCTTAGACAAATATAGAATAAAGGACAGCGAGCAAATATTTGTTAAGGGCAAAAAAAATGACCAACTTGATAGGTTTTTTTTTTGAGGAGGTAACAGAGAGCGCATGAGGGCAGTGCAGCTGATATTGTGTGCATGGTGTCACGCTCACGTAAAGTGCAGCAATTGACAATACATAACCCAAACTGGAGTTTCAAAAATAACTTTTCCTTTAAAAAAAGTGGACAATGTGCTGCAAAATCACCGAAGGTCAAACGACCTATGCCTGTATATTCAAACTGTCTTACCGTCTGTTACTGACAAAATGATACATTCCAAGCTAAGAAGGGTCAATTACACCATCCTGAACCCATCAAGAGACATTTTTGAATTGAATGGGTTCTTCAAAAACAAAGCAAGTGTGAAGTAGCCACATCCTAGCCATTGTTGGTCACCACAGGGAGGGGGTTCTGCGCCTCCCAACAGAGGCAACATTTTGACCTCAAAAAGTGGGGAGGGAGATCCAGCGAAAGCCAAAGAAGTAGTTCTACTGAGAATTCTACACTTCAACTTGTTGCAGCAGAGAACTGAAAGTGATCAGTCTCCAGACTGAAATCTCAATCACCAGGAAAATCTACAAATAACCCTGCAACTTTAAAAGATATGTTGTCCTGAGAAGATTCAACAGGTTTACCAGGAACCCTGAACACCTAACTAACTTCAAACCACTTAGCACCTTTTCCTCTCTATTCATGTGCACGCGTGCGCAGGTGCAGTTGTGACAATTTTGAGTATGAATAATGCTCAATAAGTTGTTAATCTTCTGTTTTAAACCCACAAGAAAACCTGTTGCCATCTGTTTATATGACAAATAAAACACAAAGGGGTTAAAACCCTAATAACTAAAAAACTTGCTGTGGTCAGTTAGGAGGTGAACCACACACACCCCTTAGCACCTGGCTGTAACAATGGACTTTCAAAAGTTATTTGATAAAGTACCACTATTAAGCTTGTTAGCAAAGTTAAAGTCCATGGGATTAAAGGGGTAGTAGCAACATGGATACATTGGCTAAGGGATACAAAGTGACATAGTAGTGAATGGTCACTTTTCAGACTGGAGGTAGCTATACAATGGAGTTTCTCAAGGTCAGTACAAGAACCACTGCTGTTTTCGATGTACATACATGATTGGAATGGGGGGGGGGATAGGGGTACAGGGCACAATTTTGAAATTTGCAAATGGCATGAAACTTGGAAGTAAACAGTGAGAAAGATGGCAATCGATTTCAAGAGGACATACACAGGCTGGTGGAATGGGCAGACACATGATAGATGAAATTCAGTGCAGAAAAGTTGTGCATTCTGGTAAGGGATAATACATGTTAAATGGTACAATTTTAAAGGGGGTGCAAGGAGAGCGCAACCTGAGGTGTTTGTGCACAGATCTCTAAGATGGCAGGACAGATTAACAAATCTGATCCTGGTCAGTATAAGTAGAGGCATGCAGTACAAAAACCAGGATGCTATACTAAACCTCGAGAAAATACTAGTTTGGCCCTAGCTGCGTATTGTGCCTAATTTGGGACACCAAACTTTAGGAAGAATGTGAAGGCTTTGAAGAGGGTATAAAGAGAATTCCAGAGATGAGGAATTACAGCTATATGGTTAGATTAGAGAAGGTGTGGTTATTCTCCTTACAGCAGAGAAGGCTAAAAGGAGATTTGATAGAGATGTTTAAAATCATGAAGGGTTGAGAGGGTAAATAGAGAAACTGTTTCCAATGGCGGAAGGGTCAATAACGAGGTGGCACAGATTTAAGGTGATTGGCGAAAGAACCAGAGGCAACATGATGAAAAATCATTTACATGCAGGATTTGGAACGTACTGCCTGATGAGGTGATGGCTACATTTTCAATAGTAGCCTTCAAAAACAGAATTGGATAAATACTTGAAGAAAGAATAGCAGAGATATGGGGAATGAGCATAGGTGAAGGGCTAATAATGGATTGATCTTTGCAAAAGCCAGCTTAGATTTGATGGACCAAATGGACTACTTCTGTGCTATAGTATTCTATGATTTGACTATTTTAGTGGTAGAGGTCATCAGAAGAGAGTAGTTAGTGAAGTAATCTTGTGAGCTATTGCAGTGCATCCTGTAAATAGCACATACTGCAGCCATCGTGCACCAGTGATGGAGGAGGTGCATGTTGATTCTTATAGCAATGGCATTGATGAAGCAAACTTCTCTGCCCTGAATAGTACCAAGCTTCAAGTGTTTCTGAAGCTGCACTCATCTGGGTGATTATTCCATCACAATGTTGACTTGAGCAGTGTAAATGATGGAAAGACTTTGAGGTGTGTAAAAATACAGGTTTGATATAATTTGACCAAATGTTACCAACATGATTCACAAGGCCAAAAGATTTTTTCAAAGTAAACTGTACTGCTGAATGCTGCAAGTTGTTTTTCACAGATAAGGAAGACCTTGGGCAGGAATGAACTGCTGAGACTATAACAGGTACAAGACATTCCCAAGCCTGATAAAGCAGATGAGAAGATCTGGGAAACAACTCTCAACCATTACTCAAATTGATCGGGAACTGAACTGGAGGGCGGGCTTTTACTTTTGTGTGACAAGGTCCTGTCACAATAACATCCAGACCCACTCCTGGAAAAAAAAGGTACAAAAGATGTTGTAAAAAAAGCACTTGCTGCAGTGGGGAGGGCAACTTGGTCAGTTGCCAATTCAAGAGCTACATCAAGTCACTGTAGAATTGACCACTGGCTGGTGTTTGTGCATATGAGGTTTTTGATTATAGTCGCTTGAGCTGAATGTAAAGTGGTAGATCTATGCATACTTATATGTAATTCGGATTACTGTGTGATAGTACCATCCGATGCTTCAATACAATCGCTTGCTGATTATTAAGTAAAAGGAACTTATTCCATAAATCTGTGGTTTGCACTGTTTGTTCCATGGATCAGAACTATAATCGGTTTGACAAAAAAAGTCTTACAGGAGTCAGGAAGTAAATCTGACTCTGGTCTGTTTTTGTAGCTATGGTGTTGATACGGTTTGATCAATTTGACATCTGATAAATGGTGATCCCTAAGATAGTGGGGGTGGGAACTCAGCAATGGTGGTACCATTGAAAGTCATATGGATATGGCTGGGCTCTCTTGTTCAAGATAATCAATACCTGCCATTAGCACTGGCCTGGATGTTATCCAAGTACTGCTGTATGCAGGCATAGGTTTGTTTCATACTCGGAAGTGTGAATCGAGCTGAACACTGGAACCAACAACCCCTTTCCTGACCATATGATAGAGGGAAGGTCTTGAACATTTCCACATTTCTTGTGTATGAAATGCATTTCACAATAAAAATGTATAAATATTTCACTGCCAGCCCATTCAGCATATTCAAAAACTATTCATAGTAGATTTATGATTTACATATATAGTATTCAAAGCACAAAAAACAGGCCATGTGGCCCAACAGGGCCATGCCAGTGTCTATACTCCACATGAACTTCCTCCCACCCTTCATCTAAACCCATCAGCATATCCTTCTAATCCTTTCCTCTTGATTCAGATCACAAGTAACAAACTTAAGTTAATCAACTTACATGAATTCTTTTTCCACTTACTTGTGGGTTGTGTTGCAATTGCAAAAGGAGGTTTCTTTTTTGGAAAGTGTATTGCAAATTTGGCCATTGTGATACCATAGTCTTCGTGGTTATGAATCAGATTGTTCATCATTGTTATTTTTGGCACATCATATAGTTCCTCCATGAAATTCTGCAACAAATGTCAAGTACAAGTGATACGGCATTCTTGAACAGTTTTACGGCACATGTACAGGTTACAACTGGATGCAAGACACTCATACATGCGAAAATACCATCATCACACATAGTATGAACATGTGGGCATTTCTTTACCTCCCTCTCCCTCCTCCACCATATTAGGGGTAAAAAATTCTATAAGGACCACTAGCAGGTGTAGGATTGACATGTGATTACCCCACATCCAGTGGAAGTGACGCAGGCAACATGCAAACCATCCCACTACCTGCTCATCTATATGATTGTTGCGTGCAGCCCAGCACTAAACGTGCTACTGAGTAGCTGCATGCTCAGCAGGGGATCCAACTTCATGCGAGGCTAGTCCCAGTTAAAGCTAGACTGCACTTAAAGCCAGCATCCACCTCTTAAAGGAGACGTGCATTCTGGCTACAGCAGGTGCTGGGAAAGACACCCTGAGCAGGAAGAAATAGTGATGGAACAGCAGGACAGAGACGGGCTCCCTGGAACTCAGACGTAGCCCTGGAGACCTTAGTGCAGGAGATGGAAAGGGTGAGAGATCATCATTCTGCAGGGGAGTCAGAAGGCCCTCTGGCATACAATGCAAAGACAGTGGGAGCAGACAGAGGTCAATGACAGGGATCTGGCCCTGAAGATCTGGATACAGTGCTAGAAAAAGTTCAATGACCTCACATGAGTACTCAAGGTCAATGAATGTATCTTCAAATGTCATCTCCTAACAACCTCATACACTGCGCAATGTACCACACCTCCATCACTCACCCATCTGCAATCTCGAGCAATCAAGAGTCATGCCTAACATTTATATGCTCCATCTCACCCTCACATACTTACCACTACTGCAAGCCTCACACCCACATCTTGCAGCTTCCACATACTTGCAGCTATTAAGCTAGAACAGACAAAACCCAAATGCTTGGCAACACATTCTCTTGTCGGACAAGGTGGCACATAACTAGAGACAACAGCAACAACAAACCAGCAGGGGAACAGGCACGGCTGCACAACCTCAACCCTTAGAGGAGACAGTGCTCGGCATTATTTGCACAGCAATCACTGAGCCCATGGCAACCAATGTCACTGAAGCCATCCAGAATGATTATGTTCCTATGTAATGCACCTTCTCAAATCGCACTTCATCCTCATTACGCAATCTGGTGTGATGTACAAGGTGCAGATGATGCTTCCCATCACTCCGCTTTCCTCACCTAATCCTCCCCTTATGCATTTACGCTTTCAGATACCCAAAAACTGTCACCTTGCCAGCCAGGGGTGCCCAAGGATGAAGGCCCAGAGGAAAAGCAGATCTCTGAGGAAGTATCACTTTTTTTTTAGTGATACAGCACTGAAACAGGCCCTTCGGCCCACCGAGTCTGTGCCGACCATCAACCACCCATTTATACTAATCCTACACTAATCCCATATCCCTACCTGTCCCTATATTTCCCTACCACCTACCTATACTAGGGGCAATTTATAATGGCCAATTAACCCATCAACCTGCAAGTCTTTGGCATGTGGGAGGAAACCCACACAGACACAGGGAGAACTTGCAAACTCCACACAGGCAGTACCCAGAATTGAAAGATCTGATCTGAAAGATCAGTCCACAGCCACCAGCTCAAGATACTGGCTCTGCACATGCCTTAGACAGTAGTATAGAGGCAGGATCTGTATGTATTGCATCACTGGGCACAAGTGAGCTTCAGTTGGGCCAGGGAAAAATAAATAGCACATATGCCAGCTCACTGGAAGGCAAGGTCACAGACGAGTTCTGCTGTAGGGGACTCAGATGAGGGACTTCGACGGGGCTGTATACAGGAAAAGGCTAATGGGCATACACACTGAAATGCTTGGTATAACGGCTGGCCTCCCACAGAGCATGTTGTCACCATCTAGAAATATGGAGACGTCCGGTTTCAACTTGGTACAGGGCTTTGTGCAGATCTTGGAACCCATCTTTTCCAGCGTGGAAATGGTAGACAACTCCTTAACAATTGTGGGTCCAGCCATGACGCAGCGCCTGATCACTGATGTCTTAGCTCCCATTGCAGAGTAGGTAGAAGCCACTCAATATTTGAGTGTTGCAGTGAAAGCTCAAACTGAGGTCATTAGATGCTCAAACTGAGGTCATGAGCGCCCAGCTTGGTGCCATCATGGTTGCAGATACCAATGCTCAAAGTGAGACCATGCAAGCTCCAACAGACCATCAATCTGTGCTCCAGCAGGTTACTAGGATTGCCGAGATGCCACCCGAGGAGCTGGCACAGGCTCAATGGTGCACAAACCTGCTGTTCCCTATCAGGAAGGCAGCATTTGTGTTCTCACACTGCTAATCTACCACTACCCCTATTGTTGCCTTTTTCAGACAGCCAGCCCAGACTGCTGCCATGCAGCTGAGGTGGTACAGTCTGAAGCTGGGCTCTCAAGCCCAGAGCTGACTGAATACAAGGCCAACTGCAGTCTCTCCCATTGAAAGTCAGCTGTCTTCCACCAGCCATTGGTGCAGCACTGCGTAGGAGCACCACACCAGGCAAAGGCACCCATAAGACAGTCACTAAGGGAATGCACAAGGCTGATTAGTTGAGTATTGTATGGAGCATTGGATGCATTGTTGGATAAAAGCTTGTATGGAATGATTGAATTATGGTGTCTTTTATTTCAGGATTTTTTTATTCATTCATTCATTCCTGGGATTGTGGGCGTCGCTAGCTAGGCCAGCTTTATTGTCCATCCCTAACTGCCCTTGAGAAGGTGGTGGGGAGCCGCCTTCTTCAATTGCTGCAGTCCTTGGGGTCCAGGTACACCAACGGTGCTGTTAGGAAGGGAGTTCCAGGATTTTGACCCAGCAACAGTGAAGGAATGATGATATACTTCCAAGTCAGGATGTTGTGTGGCTTGGAGAGGAACTTGCAGATGATTGTGTTCCCATGCATCTGCTGCCCTTGTCCTTTTAAATGGAAGGTGCTGTCAAAGGAGACTTAGTGTTTTGCTGCAGTGCATCTTGTAGATGGCACACACTGCTGCCACTGTGTGTTAGCGGTGGAGGGAGTGAATGTTTGTGAATGGGGTGCCAATCAAGCGGGCTGCTTTGTCCTGGATGGTGTCAAGCTTTGGCCAAGAGTACACTGTAGTGGTCCATAACAGAGAGCTGGTAATGTGGGTAAATGTGGAGCAGTGATATAGGGACTTTTCCAGGGGAACCAGAGTCCAGAGCGATCCTCCTCCAGTCACAGAAGCCCTGGTGGGTAGTGCTGTGCCTTCATGATGGCCAGGTTGTGTTGGATGCAGCAGACCACTATAAATTGGGGGAAGACACACCAGCAAGTACTGGAGGGCTCCTTCCAAGTCGTGCAGGCAGTGGAATTGCTCATGACTCCACAGTGTTCCTCGCTGCAGCATGGTTGTCATTGCAGAGCATGTCCACATGTGGTCAACTGGCAAAGTGGAGGGGAATGGCTGACTCAAGCAGGACGAAAGCATAGTGACTGTTCCAAGATAGCAGGCGTTCACCAGCATGATGGTCAGGACATGGTTGCAAACCAGCTGCATGTTCAGCAAGTGGAATCCTTGTAGTATGGCACGTCTCCCCACTGAGATATGGCACCCACAGCTCCATATCGTGCAGTTGATGTCTCCATGAACTATGGGGAAGCCCACTATCCTGGCAAAGCCACTTGTCCGCCCTTCCTCTAAGTGTATATGGCCTCAGTGACCTCCCAGATGCAGCGATGGATGGGGAATCTATACATTGGCAATGTCACCAGCTTCAGCCTGGAAGGATTCACTAGCTTAGAAATCAAGGGCTACTGTAACCTTAACAGCCACTGACAGCACTGTCCTCAGCCTGCTCTAGGTTTCAGTTTTGTTTCGAGGAGGTGGCACTGTTCTATAACCATCTCCTTGGTGAAAAATAGCTGCCACAGACTGCTCCTGAGCTGCAAGGAGGTAGGGTCTGAAGACTCTAGATGGCAAAAGACTCATTCTGAGAGCTCCCCTCCTCCTTCTGCGAACAGCTTCTCCTCTCTGATGCCTCTGCTCCATCTTCGAGACACTGCAAGTCAAGGGAAACTGTAATAGCCTCCATGTGAGCAAGTGGTTTCTCAGAAGTTTTTCAAAACGACACCATTCCTTCCAAAAGGGCCACCACCACTCTCTTCTGACTGAAACAACTTCTGTCAACACCTTCAACAACACAGTACTTTCACTAACTGCGGCAGCAAAAAGACTTCACCCAAAGGTTGAATGATAATGCCTTTAAATAGTGCTGGTTAGTGGGGTCGGGGGCGGGTGGGAGAGTCCTCATGCAGCAGAACACATGTTCAGCTGTACCTGTTTAAGAGAGGGTGGTAACAGGACCGGCCATGTCCAGAATGGCAGATTGGGTGCCAAATCAGCATTAGACACTGACTGGCATCACATCTGCCCAGTCTGCATGCGTCTGATGCACACACACACGGGACACCTGCGCGATGGGCTTCAAAACAGGGCAATCAGCATGGGCCACATCAGAGGTCATCAGGAGCCAACCCCCACTATTTTCTCCTTACCCATTTCCATAACATCGAAACCAGGGGTGCTGCAGAGCCAAATTTTATGGCTTAGATGGGTTTCTGCCTTAGAGCCATAGGGAGGTTGCTAGTTTCCATAAATACTAGTATAAGAAATTCCTTCAGCAGCAGGTTCAAATATTTGAATGGGCTATTTCAAATAATATAGGGATTGATTTTCAACTTGTCATTGGGGCATAAAACTGGATGCAGATCAGCCACTTGTTATAGAAACCACCTGACTGAAGTGAATATGAAAAGTTAGGTTCCCTCTAGAATAGACAGTCAATTTCCAAAGAAAAATGTTATGCCCAAGTGGCAAGTTGAAAATTTACCCCTAATATTTAACCTCCATTTAGCAAAAGTGTAAACAATGCACCAGTAATCGAAATTATTTGATCTAACCACACCTTGAAAACATGAACTGAGGTACGTCATGAAGATTTAAAAAAATAATCCAACTATATAATTAACCTATCCTAGGTTAACTATACAATAATTTAGAAATACTAATACCTTGCTATAATTACTCTATCATTTCTATAGTGTCCCCCCATTATATGAAGCTATTTCGATTCTCCACTCTTCACTTACCAAACCTCTGTATCCGCTCAAGTCTGGAACTGCTTCCCTACATCCTTCTGCCTCCATCTCCGTTTTTAGTCATCTACTCCTAGCCTATCTTTTTGATCAAACTTTCGGTTATCCTTGCTGGCTTGGCTTTTGTTTTCTCAAATATTTCTAATCTGTCAAGTGCAATAGATTTTTTTCCCATATAAGGCAATATATGTTGCTATTGTAATAAAAACAAGAAATGTTGGAATCACTCAGCAGGTCTGGCAGCATCTGTGGAAAGAGAAGCAGAGTTAACGTTTCTATTGTATTGTTTACTTACCCAAATACTTTTGGGCTTACCTGAATGAGTATTCCCTCCTTGCAGTGATGTATATCATTGCCAAACAGCTCACACGTGCTGCTAGGATAAATTTCAAGTCCTGCCCCCTGTTGAATACAAAAACATTTTAATCCTTTTCCTGTTAAGCTTCCTTGTAGATCAAAGTATTTTCCCTTAATCCTCTCTCTTGAAACACACATCCAAAACAATAACAAATTTCCCACATTAGCGGGAACCAAACTTTCAATTCACACACTTTCGTTCCAAATTTCTATGACCAATAGTTTAGCATTTTGAGTGTCATTTTATTTCAGTAATATGTCTAATTACATTAGCCTCAACCAATACTCCTTTTCTTAGGCAGTCCTTCCAGATCAAGAATGACTTCCTGCCACTCCAGTTCGATGGGTTCTGAGTTGGCTGATAAGTCCAATGCATGATCTGCAGGCACTGACACAAGGGGCAAGTAGATGAGTAGTTAGGAGGTTTTTGTCCTCCCTCCGATGCCTCAACTTCACCACCGTATGTTCCTGACAAAGTCCCTCGAGGTGTACGATGCCTTCCCGAATAAGCTTTCTCCATCGAGGATGGTCACAAGCCAGGGACTTCCCACAAGTAGATAGGGACGTTTGATCTCTAAAGCATTTCCGCTGCCCTCTTGGGAGTCTCCTGCCACGACTAAGTTCTGAGTAGAGTCTGGTGTCAGGCATGCCGGCAACCTGTCTCACCCAGCGGATCAGGTTTTGGGCAATTAGCGCCCAGATGCTGGGCAGATTGTCTCGGGAGAGGACTTTGCTGTTGGACCACTTTTCGCGCCACCAGATTTAGAGGATCTTGCAGAAGCAGCTCTGGTGGTACTGCTCCAGTGCTTTGAGATGCCTGCTGTAGGTTGTCCAAGTCTCCAAAGCATATAGGAGTGCAGGGATCACTGCTGTTCAGTAAACCATGATATTAGTCTCGGGTTTGAGATCCTGATCCTCTAATACGCTCTTCCTCAGTCGGCTGAAAGCTGAGCTGGCACATTGGAGATGATAATGAACCTAGTCATTTATATCTGCCTTTGCCAAAAGGAGGCTACCAAAATATGGAAAATGGTCCACATTTTCCAGGATCTTGCCACTGATCTTGATTGATGGTGGAGATAGTGTGCTATAGGAGCTGGTTGGAAGAGGACCTTCATTTTCCACATGTTTAGTGAAAGACTCATTCTCTCATGCTTCTGAGATGGAGTCGACAAAGATCTAGAGCTCAGTTTCAGAGTGAGCACGTACGCAAGCATCATCTGCGTGCTGAAGCTCGACGACTGAGGTTGGAATAATTTTGGTTTTGGATTGAAGGCAGTGTAAGTTGAACAGTTTCCCATCTGTTCTGTAGATTACCTCCTCACCTGCGGGTAGTTTGCTGGAGGTGAGGTGTAGCATTGCAGCAAGGAAAATGGAGAAGAGGATTGGTGCAATGACACAGCCTTGCTTGACTGCGGTTTTGACTGAGATAAGGTCTGTGGTGGTTACGTTGGTGAGGATCAACCAATACAGCCAGCTAAGGGATTCCACCCAACTTAAGTTTGATCTTTTTCTTTATTCTCATCTACATCATCCAGTTTCTTTAATTGTTTAACTTTGTGGAAATAAAGCATTTCCATAACCTTTTGTTCTTTTGCTTTTCATGATCTAGTTCTTACTTTAACCACTGGAATGAAACGGTGTGTCAGATAGTTTACAGTTACTAATGTAACAGACTTCTATTATGGAGTTAAATTGAAGGATGGTGGCAGGGATGATGGGGTGCGGGGAGGGTTTTCTCTTTCGAAATTTCACTCATGGCTCCCCAATTTACAAGAAATCTTAAGAAAACAAGCAGTAATTAGGTAGGATTAAATAGAACAGTTGCTCACATAAGACTTTTCATGATAATTTCAAACAAACCCATCCCCTTCCAATTTTCTTTCAATTGAACCAAATATGATCACTTTGTATTGGCAAAAATAACGATCATGCCAGGAGTCAAAGTAATGCGACGAAAGCAGGAACAGGCTACTGAGTTGGATGATCAGCCATGATCATAATGAATGGCGGAGCAGGCTCGAAGGGCCGAATGGCCTACTCCTGCTCCTATTTTCTGTTTCTTTTCCCTAACTACTGAATGCTTAAAAGATCTGCAGGATAAAAGTGATCTTAATTAATTGAAAGATACAATTCATAAAATACTGTGCTTATGTTCACTGGATCAGGGTCAATGCTTTGCAGCTAGATAAAGCAATAGATTTTCGCAAATGATAATTTCCTCAATTATAGTACATCTAAAAAGATGTGCCAACAAGATGTATCTGTAATTAAAGGGTAAAATTAAACCCTTCATTAGGAATTTGTTGCATGCTATCTCTTATTAATGGTGGGTTAAGTGTTCAGCTTCAGGTCAAGCACATTCTGGTCATTTCTTGAAAAATAATTTTTGATTCAGTCAATCTTTGCCCCTATTAACATGAAACCTACATAGACATTCGTCAATTATGATAGTCTGTTAGAAATGATTCTGTACTTCAGAATCTTTCTACATCTTGTATACATCAAGCTGATGTCCAACATTAGAACAACTTAAGATTTTTCACTGGAAATGCAACAAACTTCAGAATTTTTTTCTTAATGTTTTGTCCTGGAACAAACTACCAAAATATGTGGGAATTGCAACAGTCCTTTGAGAGAGAAAGCCAACACTTCCAGTTAGACAGTAAGCTGCTAGCTAGTTTTGGTTATGTTGGATTGCAAAAGGTATTTCCTCAGTTATCCTGAATTGACGTCATATTTCATGGCCTCTCCAAGGAGGAAGCATGATTAGGAGTGGGTGACTTGTGCATGTAGTTGTATCAAGTCTGGATACAGCAGACTCTATAGGACTGATGATTCTAACTTCAAAAAATATTCACTATGTTGTTAAAAAAAAAAAATGACTGAGTTTAGCTCAAAAATGTAATTTTGCATTGCCTCAAATGACAATTAAAACTGCCAAGATTTTAATTACAAAAAATATTCTGCTGCTTCACTAAGTGAATATGACATTTTAAATCACATTTCTTTAAAGCAAATCAACCTTAGAGCAAAGATCACTGTATTCAGCTTAAGACAACAAAAAACTTTAAATCATTGCTGTCTCAACCTCAAAGCCTATTACAACCCTAGATTCACATCCTATATCAACATACTATATTCATACTTTATTTCTTCTAGCTACAAAATACTATTTTTGAAAAATTACAAATAAATTCCATTGCTAAGTTTTCAAGAAATAAACTCCAGCCACTTCTTGGGTCTGCTTTGTTACAAAAAAAATATATTTTCAAAAATCCGAATTTGTGTTAAAAATGGACACAAGAAAAATAATTAACAGCTTTGGGCTTCTGTAC
Source organism: Heterodontus francisci (assembly GCF_036365525.1). NCBI lineage: Eukaryota > Metazoa > Chordata > Chondrichthyes > Heterodontiformes > Heterodontidae > Heterodontus > Heterodontus francisci. The sequence continues at coordinate 46,409,566 of NC_090387.1, forward strand.
ATAATTCTAATATCAAAAGAGCAGTCAATTTATTCTTCAGTATTTACCAGCCACTGGGAAGTTCACAAATATCTCCTCTGATAGCATGACCAAGAGGGAAAGAAGAAAATCAATTCCACTGTTACACACATCCTACCAGCCACAGCAAGTCCATTCTACCCTTTTACATCATGCCTAGTTTACAGCCATAGAAGTATGTAACAAGCAGAAAAAAAATGATGTGCTAAAAGTGAAAAGCAGTCATTTCTTGAAAAGCACAGAAAAGTGTATTTCTTGTTCAATTATGTAAACTAAAGACTATTTGTATACAATTTATACCTCCTGCTTGCTATGGAAACAAATATACAACTGATACATTTAGATCAAGGTCAGAGCACATGTGTGTGTTTCAATCATGCTGAAATCTGATAGTGTAGCATGTCATTATGCCGAAAGCCGAAACAAACCAAAACGCAAGGGATTATCACCCCGTTCAAGTATCTTTGCAGATCAGAATCCTATTTAAAATTCTGAAGATTTGTCATTAGACTATACCTTTGCTCCATACAGGTCACAATTTTTCATATGCAGTTTTGCTGAGGTTCTCAATACGACTCCTGTAGTGTCACATTGCAGTACACAATTCTCCAGTATAGCCTGGCCCTTACGGACACCTAAATAGTTAAAGTACAATAAACTGCTAAACAGTAGAATATTAGACATTTTAGATTTTATTCAGTAGAGTCTAAATTAAACAATAGATTTTGCATATTTCACTGATTAGAATATTCAGTGTTAAGTGTAGTTTGCTTACGCAACAAGTTAGACAAATTAGGAAATTACATCAGTTGTCAGCACAAAAAAGGTAGAGATATTTTAGCATATAGCAAAGATTCCACTAAAAGACAATTGTCAAAGCTTTTTAATATTGTAGCAATGATCTTCAGCCTAGCTGAACAGTTAGACAAGCGTTTTTAAATGTTCATTAGTTTTGCCCTTTTTGCCTGACACCCAATATAAATGTTAGTCTTTAACTTGTATGCTGATTAGAAAAAAAGTCATCCTGTAGAATCATAGAATTTTACAGCACAAAAAGGGGATATTTGGCTCGCGGTGCTTTGAAAGAGCTGTCCAATTTTGTCCCACATCCCAGCATTTTCTCCATCATCCTGCAAATTAGTCTTTTCAGCTACTGCGTTCTCAACTGAAAACTTGGACAGCTCAGAGATGGAAGTGGTAATCAAACCAAAAAGCTGTAAAATTAATCCTTATTAAAAACAAATTTTTTCCCTTATCCATATTTACACACTGAAAATCACCACTGCGCAACTAACCTTGAAGTCAATACTTCAGAACACAGCACAATGAATTATCGCAATTTTGTCTGTGTACAAATGTATAGACAGATATTTCAGATTCACAATTTAGAATCAAACAGCAAGAATCTAGGATAAAGAATTTATGATACTATTATTACTTGCACTTTCTACTACTAATTCACTACTCAGTTTATTTTCTACAAACCAATAATTAGTGCAGCAATTCACTGGAATGATTATACAAATACTGAGAGCAATTAACAGGAATGATTCAGTAGACTATTAAAAAGAAGCTTCTGCTTTGACAGTACTGTTTGCACAGGTCTGAAATACTAGGAATGCCTAACAATCAAGTCAACTTTCAGGTGCAGTGAGAATTTTAACATGAAGTGTCCCTTAAAATTAACTCTGAATTGTCAATGGATTTGACTTCCTTAGCTGGGGGCTTAATTCCCAAATATCTTAGCCAAAATATACATCCAGCAGTGCAGCACACTACCAGGAGGAAAGATCTGATGTTTGAAGGATTGGGAAGCCTGAAATCTATGTAGCAGTAAATTAAATTGATTGGAATGAATTTTGGCAATAAGTTGATTTAAATTGCTAACCATCAAAAGACATTGCACAATTTACAGTAAGTATCTAATCATCATCCCCTTTGCCAAGGAAAGCAGATTTCAAAATTTAAACAAAATGGCAATAGGAACAATGAGACTTAAAACAGAACATTTGAAGAAAACAAATCTTGAATGTGAAAGACCCATAAATGATAATTTTCCTAAAATATCATGAAAGTGTAAAGCAGCCAGTGACTTATGTAAGAGAAAGTAGGAAAATTCTGATAGTCAATTTTTAATGAATCTGCTCAATTCAACTGCAGAACCTAAATGTATCAAATCCCATTATACAGAATTCCTGATCTTTAAACTCAGTCCCAATTCAAGCATATTTCCCATATTAAATCACTTGTCATGTATAATTACATCAAATTATTCATATTTTTTCATGCAGAGCAGTTATCAGTATATTGCCTAATTTTATCCACAAGTCAGTACTCTAATTTGCCACACATTAACACTTGATGGATTCTTTTAATATGTTTTGTGCTGTATCAGTTTATATGACAGCACGGTCACCGGAATCAGAAGGTTGTGGGTTCAAGCCCCAGTCAAGGATTTGAGCATACAATCTAGGCCCACACTTCAGTGCAGTACTGAGGAAGTGAAACACACTCAGCAGAACAAGAGAAATCCTGAGCACTATAGTTTACAACCTGCAAAGCAAAAGCTAGTGCCAAAACTGACGAACGATTATTAACCTGAAGCGTTAACTCCGTTTCTCTCAGCACAGATGCTGCCTGGCCTAAGTATTTCCAGCATTTTCTGTTTTTATTTCAGATTTCGAGGATCCACAGTATTTTGCAATTAGATTAACAATAGTGGTTAATAAGCACATTAAACCTATTTCCTAAAATGTTAAAACGAAAAGCATATTTTTCCAAACAGGTGACACCAGGATTTAGGAGTTTTATTAGTCTACAGTAATTTAGCAAACAATGGCACAAGTTTTTCAAACTGCACATCCAGCAGCAAGTAGTTGATATATTAATTCCAAACATCTAGGCTAGAAGACTGCCTGTTCAGTTGTTACTACTGCATCTCTGATAGTAGGAATGAATATGTGGACAGGGAAGATAAACAATGGTGACCCCAATAACAGTAGCTGTCCATCCCCAAAACTATACAAATGAATGTTAATGTATATTTGAATCACATTTAGAGGAGTTTGTGCTCAAAATAAAGACATGTCCTCTGACAATGTGAGTGTGTCAAGATACTGAAGACATGAGAATAACTGATGCTTCTACAGTAAAGCACAACTAACAGTAATAAGGAAAGTATAATGGAGCAGAATTGCAGTAAGGAAGGGGATTTCTAATGAGTAGTTAAAATTTATAAAAATATAGCTGGGGGAAAGGAAATTATGATGCGATTAGGCAAGATTTAGGATGCGTAGGATGGGGAAGGAAACTGCAGGGGATGGGCACAATCGAAATGTGGTGCTTATTCAAGGAGCAGCTACTGCGTGTCCTTGATAAGTATGTACCTGTCAGGCAGGGAGGAAGTTGTCGAGCGAGGGAGCCGTGGTTTACTAAAGAAGTTGAAGCGCTTGTCAAAAGGAAGAAGGCGGCTTATGTTAGGATGAGACGTGAAGGCTCAGTTAGGGCGCTTGAGAGTTACAAGCTAGCCAGGAAGGATCTAAAGGGAGAACTAAGAAGAGCAAGGAGAGGACACGAGAAGTCATTGGCAGATAGGATCAAGGAAAACCCTAAGGCTTTCTATAGGTATATCAGGAATAAAAGAATTACTAGAGTTAGATTAGGGCCAATCAAGGATAGTAGTGGGAAGTTGTGTGTGGAATCAGAGGAGATAGGGGAAGCGTTAAATGAATATTTTTCGTCAGTATTTACAGTAGAGAAAGAAAATGTTGTCGAGGAGAATACTGAGATTCAGACTACTAGGCTAGATGGGATTGAGGTTCACAAGGAGGAGTTGTTAGCAATTTTGGAAAGTGTGAAAATAGATAAGTCCCCTGGGCCAGATGGGATTTATCCTAGGATTCTCTGGGAAGCAAGGGAGGAGATTGCAGAGCCTTTGTCCTTGATCTTTATGTCGTCATTGTCGACAGGAATAGTGCCGGAAGACTGGAGGATAGCAAATGTTGTCCCCTTGTTCAAGAAGGGGAGTAGACAGAGCCCTGGTAATTATAGACCTGTGAGCCTTACTTCGGTTGTGGGTAAAATGTTGGAAAAGGTTATAAGAGACAGGATTTATAATCATCTTGAAAAGAATAAGTTCATTAGCGACAGTCAGCACGGTTTTGTGAAGGGTAGGTCGTGCCTCACAAACCTTATTGAGTTTTTCGAGAAGGTGACCAAACAGATGGATGAGGGTAAAGCAGTGGATGTGGTGTATATGGATTTCAGTAAGGCGTTTGATAAGGTTCCCCACAGTAGGCTATTGCAGAAAATACGGAAGTATGGGGTTGAAGGTGATTTAGAGCTTTGGATCAGAAATTGGCTAGCTGAAAGACAGAGGGTGGTGGTTGATGGCAAATGTTCATCCTGGAGTTTAGTTACTAGTGGTGTACCGCAAGGATCTGTTTTGGGGCCACTGCTGTTTGTCATTTTTATAAATGACCTGGAAGAGGGTGTAGAAGGGTGGGTTAGTAAATTTGCGGATGACACGAAGGTCGGTGGAGTTGTGGATAGTGCCGAAGGATGTTGTAGGGTACAGAGGGACATAGATAGGCTGCAGAGCTGGGCTGAGAGATGGCAAATGGAGTTTAATGCGGAAAAGTGTGAGGTGATTCACTTTGGAAGGAGTAACAGGAATGCAGAATACTGGGCTAATGGGAAGATTCTTGGTAGTGTAGATAAACAGAGAGATCTTGGTGTCCAGGTACATAAATCACTGAAAGTTGCTACCCAGGTTAATAGGGCTGTTAAGAAGGCATATGGTGTGTTAGCTTTTATTAGTAGGGGGATCGAGTTTCGGAGCCACGAGGTCATGCTGCAGCTGTACAAAACTCTGGTGAGACCGCACCTGGAGTATTGCATGCAGTTCTGGTCACCGCATTATAGGAAGGATGTGGAAGCTTTGGAAAGGGTGCAGAGGAGATTTACTAGGATGTTGCCTGGTATGGAGGGAAGGTCTTACGAGGAAAGGCTGAGGGACTTGAGGTTGTTTTCGTTGGAGAGAAGGAGGAGGAGAGGTGACTTAATAGAGACATATAAGATAATCAGAGGGTTAGATAGGGTGGATAGTGAGAGTCTTTTTCCTCGGATGGTGATGGCAAACACGAGGGGACATAGCTTTAAGTTGAGGGGTGATAGATTATAGGACAGATGTTAGAGGTAGTTTCTTTACTCAGAGAGTAGTAGGGGCGTGGAACGCCCTGCCTGCAACAGTAGTAGACTCGCCAACTTTAAGGGCATTTAAGTGGTCATTGGATAGACATATGGATGAAAATGGAATAGTGTAGGTCAGATGGTTTCACAGGTTGGCGCAACATCGAGGGCCGGAGGGCCTGTACTGCGCTGTAATGTTCTAATTCTATAGGTCCTTAGAAGTTTATTTGAAAGCATTTCATTCTCACAGGTTCCTTTACCCTTTTCCATATAGCAGACAATTATACTGTACTTACATAGAATACCTTCTGTAGCTTCATGCTGGATAAATTTCAGATTGGATATTTTTACATAATTGGCTGTGCAAGCAACAAAGGCATCTCCTTTACCTTCTTTTTCCAGCACAATGTCATCAGGAAGTCCATATCCTAGGCACACAGAAAGGAAATAAAGTGAAATATTTTCATGATTTGGTGGAAAACAGGCCACTACAGGTTTGTAGGACATTAAGAGTTTCTAAAATGCTAAAACATCACAACATGCATTGCACAAAACTATCAAAAGCTTTTCTGGGGTAGCAAAGCATTGTTAGAAGCACAAAATGTCTCCAGGGCATATTATTCCGCAAAGTTAAGCCCAGTTTTTCTCTACTGCAAAGCATTTTCTTGAAATCCTCTCCCCTGACTCCATCAGTTCACTTCCTATACCAAAAGCTAGAGTTCATGGACTTCTTTGTCACCAAGATTGAGACCAACTGCCTCTGCCACTTCATTCCCCTCCCCTAGTCCACCAGGCCAAACTTCCTCTAAGGATCTCACCACCTGCCCCCCACCACCTCATAGTCCTGAACTTGCATCTTACTCTATTTTCTCTCATCTCCCTTTATGCACTTTGAGTGCATTCTGTCCATAAGACCCACCTCCTCCCTCAACTCTTTTTCCACTAAACCGCTGACCATCCAACTTCCTTTCCTGGCTCCCATGCTGGCTGATATTAACGGTTCTCCCTCCTCAGGAACTGTCCCTCCCTCCTTCAAACCTGCCTTCATCACTCCTCTCCTCAAAAAACAACCCTTGACCCCTCCGTACTTGCAAACCACCCCATCTCCAATCTTCTTTCCTCTCCAAAGTCCTTGAATGCATTGCCACCTCAAGTCCATGCCTGAATCCCTCCAATCGGGTTTCTACCCATGCCACAGTACTAAAATGGCTCAGTCATAAATTATATTGTGACTATGAGAAAGGCAAACTGTCCCTCCTTGCCCTTCTCAACTGGTCTCCAGTGTTTGACTGGCTGACCACAGCATCTTCCGCCAACTGATCAGTCTTGACTTTTCTAAAGAGCCCCAAGCCTGTACAACCTTTCTTGATGAGTATAACCTGTCAATTCTGGTATCATCCTCGTTGTTTTTTTTGTGCCTCTATATTCTTATGTGGAGACCAGAGCTATTCACAGTATTTCAAGGTGTGGTCTAGCCAATGTTCTATACAAGTTTAACATAACTTCTCCATATTTGTTTATGGCTAGCTTTCTTAAAAAAAAATGCAAGCACTCTCCACTAAATATCAAATGATATATTCCCACTGAGTTTGATAGGAGTGTGCCTGCATGTGAAAGAGAAGGATTAAATACCAGAGTAGGGCTTCCTACAGATCCATAAACCTCAAATATCCCAACATCAGAGCTGTCTTTTTCCCCATCTCTTCAGTTGTCCCACCCGTACTATTCCCAGTTGTTAGTTCAAACACAGTCACTACTGAAATTAGACAGGAACCTACCCTCTTTCCTCCCAAAGTTCTGTTCTTTCCTCCAATTCCCAAAATTCTACTGACAGGATATTGGTTTTGCCTTTTCCTCGTGACGTGATCATGTTAAGACTCCATTTCATTGGACAATCACTTACATGTTGGCTGCCATTCAGATCCAAGCCATGATCTCCCCGTCCATCACTCTGCTTCTTCTAGCCACTGCCAAGCATACACTGCCTCAACCTCTAACTCCCATATCCTTAATATTACTCATATTTGACTGTGGCTGCTTTTTTTTCTGGTTTCATTCAGCAATCTTATTAACTCATTTGAAATGCTTTGAGAAGGTTGTTGAGATTTGATAATGCACAATATAAATGCAAAAGCACTATATAAATGCAAATCTTTCAGATCTTCAGACCTCCAGTCTACAGTGACCTGAATTTGTATTAGACCAACAGAGAAGGCAATAATTCATAAAGCTAATTATAAACAGGTACCACTAGATTCAAACTGAAATACATTAAAAAGATCTCTGCTAAGTATTACAAAAACAGGACTATATATTACACCAGTTGTTAAATGGTGCTTGCATTGACAAATATCACCCTTCCCTTTCCCAGGTTTACAGATAAGAAAACCTGTGTAAAGATGTAATGTGTCCATGTTATTCTTCCTGCTCCTACCTTCTACTTGAATGGAATCAGCAATGCTGAAGTAGCCATTCACAGAGTAATGACCAGGACAGATAACAACAACATCTCCTTCAAAGCAGGCATTTATTGCTATAAGTGGATCACTGTGAAACTAACAAGAAAAAGTAGTTACAGTAAAACATTTACTTCTATTTTCAAGATATATATTTCATATTATAAAGCATTTTCCGATACTGGTACTCTTCAGACTCAGTAGTAAGGAAGAACCATGGTTGTGTAGTTCTTCATTGCTTTGAACATTAGTTATACTAACTCAGTGTTTTTCACGCATCTCCTTAATTTCATAACTATTAAATGATCAGAGGAGCCAGCATTCCATGAAATATTCAACAAGCTTGCAAACAGCCATATGTGTTTTACTTGTACAAGAATTGCCAGATTCTCTCAAGTTTAAAAACTATGCTGGTTCACACACGTTTTCCTAAATCATAAACTAACTGGATTATGGTGCAACATTGAAGTTCACATCACAAAAATGTAAATGAAAACTTGAGAATAGCAAGGACAAATCTGGATCAGATTAGCTCTTTTGGTGGCTCTCAGATTTGGATCAGAAAGTTGCAGGGTTAAGTCACATACACAGAGCTGATAATCTAACTGGCACTCTAGTGCAGTACTACATTGTCAGAGGCATTATCCTTTTGGACATGTCAAACCAAGATCCGATCAGCTTGTTCCAGTGGTTCAATTGGACATTAAAGATTCCAAGGCTTTATTGAAAGAAGGGGAGGAATATTCCCTTCCCTGGCCAAGGTTACTCCCTCACCACCACCAAAATGAATAACAGGCCATTTTTCTCATTGCTGTAGGTGATGTTGCTGGCATTGAATAATTGCAATGCATGCCTATAAAACAAGCCACTGCACTTAAAAAGTAATTCATTGTGTGAATAAAATACAATAAACATCTGATTTTTCTTGTAATGTCAAAATGTTTGTTTAAAAAGTTACAAATCTGTCCACTCTACAATCCCTCAGGACTGTATTTTTGATTGCATTAATAAGTGAATACAACAGTTTTATTCAACTAATATTTCATTCATAAATGGTCAGTAAAAATAATTACCTCCAGCACATGCTCCTGAGTAACATGGTCCAGGTTTAGTTTCTCCCTCAACAAAGATTTCAGCAGACTAACAGTCATGGAGCTTGAAACTATATGAGTAACTTTTTCACCTAGGGGACGAATTCCTTTAGCTTGCTTTGTTGGCAATCCATAGCCATCCTGACATAGCACGTACCTAAAAATAATGTTTCTTAAAGTTATTGTTGTTTTGATTAGGATCTGAGTTTCAGCTTTATATAGCTTTATCTAAATTTCTCCCAATCGTCATCAACCATCAGTCCCAGAACATCACTGCAGGAGTTCCTCAGGGCAGTATCCTAGGCCCAACCATCTTTACCTGCTTTATCAATGACCTTCCCTCCATCATAAAGGTCAGAAGTAGGGATGTCTGCTGATGATTACACAGCATTCAGTTTTATTCACAGCTCCTCAGAGGCAAGATGTGAGACCATTTTGACCTTAAGAGTAGCTCTCTGGGGAGGGGGAAGGTGAAAAGAAAAAGTCAGGACAATCATGAAAGCTTATCCAGCTGACAGAAATCCAGCAAGCAAAAAAGGTGTCCTGCTATGAGTTCTATATTTCAACTTGTGCAACACAGAACTGAAGGTGCTCTCCTGTCTCTAGATTGAAGACTCGGCTACCAGAGAAATCTACTAAATCTATGAGAAATTGACCCGAGAAGATGCAACAGGTTTACCATAAACCCCGAAAACCTATCTCTCTTCAACCCACTTACCCCTTTACCTCTCTATCTATCTCTTGTGTGTGTGCACGCGCCAATAAGTGTGTAGGCGCGGTTGCAACGACTAGGGTTGCTTTCTTTGGAACAAAGAAGGCTGAGGGGAGACCTAATTGAAATGTATAAAATTATGAGGTATCTAGATGGAATGGATAGGAAAACCCTACTCCCCTTGGTTGAGGGGTCCATAACCTGGGGGCATAGATTTAGGTTCAGAGGTAGGAGGTTTACAGGGGATTTGAGAGGAAATTTTTCACCGAGGGTGGTGGAGATCTGAAACTCACTGCCTGAATGCGTGGTGGAGGAAGAAACCCTCATGTTATTTAAATAGTACTTGGAAATGCACTTTATGTGCCGTAACCTATGCTATGGACCAAGGGCTGAAAAGCTGGATTAGGCTGGATGGCTACTTGTCAGCTGGCATTGTCAAGATAGGCCAAATGGCCTCCTTCCATGCTGGAAATTTCTATGGATTCTTCAGCATTGGAACAGCACTCATCCAGGCAAGAGGAGAGTATCCTCTCAGTGTCAGGGATTCCATGCTTCTCCAGAAGGTACGGTGTTGAGGTTCCCCACAGGCTGCAATTCCCAAGCAATCGGTATGAAAACTTCTACTTTTACACCGTTTGTCTTGATTAGTAAAAATCCTTGAAAACGTTACACCTTGTTCAATGAGGGGTAAATGGGATTCTAACTGCATACTAACTTCATAATCACAGTTGAACACCCTCACTGATCCTGAAAAGCTAATTTTGTATTGGTGGAATGTCAAATTTCTCCATTACAATTAAAAATCTGCATTTTTATGGTATAAATTTATGGTATAAATTTTAAAAGAAAAATATTTTAGCTTTCATTAAAATCTAATCATTTATTTTGTTATCTGAACATTTAAATTAATTGAGGTAAGACAGAAAAATGGAGTGTTTAGGAACATAAAAAATAGGAGAAGGCCATTAAGCCCCTCAAGCATGCCCCACCATTCAAGTGGATCGTGGTTAACCTTCTACCTCAATGCCATTTCCCCACACTATCCCCATATCCTTTGATGCCTTTAATATCTAGAAATCTATCAATTTCTGTCTTGAATATATTCAATGACTGAGCCTCCACCACCCTCTGGGGGAGGAATTCCAAAGATTCACCACCCTCTGACTGAAGTAATTCTTCTTCATCTCAATCTTAAATCGCTTACCTCTTATTCTGAGACTGTGTCTCCTGGTTCTAGAACCCCCAGCCAGGGGAAACATCTTTCTTGCATCTATCCTGTCTAGCCCTGTTAGAATTTTGTATGTTTCAATGAGATCACCTCTCATTCTTCTAAATGCTAGAGAATACAGGCCCAGCCTCCTCAAAGGACAATCCCGCCATCCCAGGAATCAGTCTGGTGAACTTCATTGCACTCCTTCTATGGCAATTATATCCTTCCTTAGGGAAGGAGACCACAACTGTACACAATACTCCAGGTGTGGTCTTATCAAGGCTCTATACAATTGCAGCAAGACATCTTTACTCCCCTACTCAAATCCTCTTGCAATAAAGTGAAGGATGAAGTGCTTTTAACTTCCAGGTTTGCTGCAAGAATACTCCAATGCAGTTGGCTGCTTACTGCAAACCCAGAGCTCCCCTTGATTTAGCATCAGATTTAAACCACCATCGGGAAAGGGAAGTCTACACCACAGAGATTGCTAGATGGGCAGCTTTCTTAGAGGCCAGCAGTGAGCGAGGTTGCTTCGCCGTTGACTGCAAAATCTAGATTACAAAAATCTTCCACCGTGGTAAAAAATTTCAAAAGTAAATACATCATTTATAATGGTAAATTTTCATTAATTTCAATATCTAACAGGAAAAGCATAAGGTATTGTTTGTAAACAGGAGTCAGGAGTGAAACAAATTAAGGATTACCTATAAAACGGTGTCTCCATTATTCGAAGTTTATATTTAAACTTCTCCAATTGTTCACAAAGTTTAACTCCTTCCACCATGGAAATGTTACTCAATTCAGATTCTGATTCTGAATCACTAATAGAAATATTATCTCTCAGTTTCATAAAATCCTTATATGTCTCCTCACACTTAGACAACAGATGATTATATTCAGCAACGAGATCAACAGGAACACGATCCTCAAGAATATCATAGTACCTGAATTTAGAAACAAAAGTGAATGCTGTAACAAGCAGGGGTGTATCTTTAATTTTGTAACCAGCCCAGATCACACATCCCTTTACCTAATCTATAAGCTACCGTTGGCAGCAGTTAACAGTTCTGACCTGTTTATTGAAATTATTATAGTTGAATGGGACATGTAACACAAATATTTCAAGACACATGCATTCAGTCCCAATTCTGGTGCAGTTACTTAGGATTCAAAGATTCGGAGTAAAAATGGCAAAAAGTTTGGTTTCAGCCCTTTTGTATTTCAATGGGGTACTTCAATGGAGGTGTTCTATGTTGCTTAAATATAAAGACAACATTCAGCAATCCAGTAAGGAAGGGGCTGAACCACTAATAAAAAAGCTCAATCTTCAATCCATTCAGAGTAAGCCAACTTTTGTCAGGGCAGCCAGTGGAGCATGATGGGAAGGGAGAATTGGCAATAGCTCCTACATCTAACTGCTAATCAGCAACTGCTGTTGACAGGACCCAACCTGTGCATGATGCCCCCACTGTGAAATAGCCTGTCAAAATGTCAAAGCTTAAACATGAATAAAGACACTTGGACAAAATGCTGAAAGCAAAAGGCACTGGACAAATACACCCCAGCAAGGAATCAACACTTTCAAAGGAAGGAAGAAAATTAGTGAGAATGAGAAAAAAAATTATGCATTCCAGTAACATTATTGCAATCCAAACATTGATAGATCCACCAGTTCAATTAATACTAAAATCCATGGCTTTAAGAAATAGTACTTTTGTCAAACAGATCAAATTTCAGTTTGCTTACAGCACCATCTGGTGTCAGGAATCAGCCAAATAGTGAGCAGCCCCAATATTAACAGTTGAAACTGAATAATGGGTATAGTGAAAAAAAGGATTATAGCTGGCCCTAAGTGCATTGAGATTTAGGCTAAAAGGTGTGAAAGATCTCATAATATATTGATGACGTAACTAGAAGTGAACTATGAAGGTCAAACAAACCAAAATTCACCAGACCATCTAATTTCATTGACAGTTAAGTAAAACTGGTTAAAATTACAAAATTAAGGCAGACAACGACTACAGGCAAAAGCACAGTAACAAATAAATACAGAAGCAAAATACTGGATGCTGGAAATCTGAAGTAAAAACAGAAAATGCTGGGAAAACTCAGCAGGTTAGGCAGCATCTGTGGAGAGAGATGCAGATAACATCTCAGGTCAAAAACCTAAATTTCTCCCACCACAGACGCTGCCTGACTTGAGTATTTCCAGCATTGTTTTTATTTTATAATTAAATAAATTATGTCTATAGGTTAGTTTAAGTTTTACTACTTAAAATAATTCATTTACAGGGTTTCTAAAACATGTTTGTGTCAATTACATCTTTATCATTGCAATGCATAGTTTTAGCTGTACACTTACAGATAGGGTTTAGGTTGGAAAGGCTAATCTCTCCAATTGATTAATTTCTGATCTGTTGGCACAGCAACAGGGTACTTAAGTATTATGGTGATTACATATTTAAACCCAACAAAACCAAGTTTGCGACTTCTATTAAATCAGAGACAGAACTTACAGAAAGGTAACTGCAATTCCAGAAAATACTGTTCCAAATTCATTATCTCAGCGTTATCAGAAAATTACATTAACTCTGGAAATGCTGAATGAATTCTCAATATTAACAATTTGCAACTGTTGGCCATGTCAAACCTTGGCAAAATATACTAACAGCTTTAATCTCGGTTCACAACATCTGACAAAATAATCAAAATCATCTTCGTCATCTTCATCCCAGTTTCTCCAGATGTGTTGGAAGAAAAATCTACAAAACATAAAATGTCAAGCAATTTATACTAATTGCAACCAATTGCACTAAATGTTAAAATACATAAATGAACTCCTTTGAGAGGGGTGCTGAACATATTCAATTAACCATAAAGAGCACTTGGTGATATCAGTCATTCATCAGAGACTCAGTTGATTATTCAGCAAATAAAGTTAGGAAAAGTTACAGGCAAAAGTTTTCCTTGCAAGTTTTATTCACTCTGAAGGGTCATGCTTTGAGCAAGCTCCGACCTCAAAGACAGTGACTCCTTTGGGTCTACTGATGACCTTTAGCATTGGTGGAAACCAAGTAAAAATCCATTGTGAAATAAAATAAATAAATTTATGACCTTAATAAATATTGGTGAAAATTTGTCATGTAACGGGAAAATATCTTAGGAAGCATCATCTACTTAGACTAGGTGAGCTTCATAAAATAAATGGTAGAGTCAATAATCTCCCACATGGTTATGTTAGTACTTATGAAATGTGGGACTGGACAGATCCTTCAATTTCTGCATTCCTTTCATGTAGAAAAGGCCATTGACAGCCTACAGGCAAATTACCTGTTCTATGCCTTGGAAGTCTTGGCTTTGGCCAGAATAGTGGCTCAAAACAACGGCCTGGATTTTGCAGTGATAATGACAACAAAAGTAAGGGAGTAAAAGGTAGACAGAGGAGACTTCATCTGAGTGAGACATAGTCAGAGTGTGAAGGTGGGATTTTGGTTCACGTGGTAAGTTCAATTTAGATTAAGAGTCAGGCTCTGACATAAAATGTTCAAACTTCAAGTTAGTTAAATTACCTTGTTAAACAGAGAGCTGCCTGCCAGTGGCAGTTAACTGTCAATCCTGTAAGGGTTTAGTTTAGCTTGTTTAGAGATACAGCACTGAAGCAGGCCCTTCGGCCCACCGAGTCTGTGCCGACCATCAACCACCCATTTACACTAATCCTACACTAATTTCATATTCCTACCACATCCCCACCTGTCCCTATATTTCCCTACCACCTACCGATACTAGGGGCAATTTATAATGGCCAATTAACCCATCAACCTGCAAGTCTTTTGGCATGTGGGAGGAAACCGGAGCACCCGGAGGAAACCCATGCAGACACAGGGAGAACTTGCAAACTCCACACAGGCAGTACCCAGAATTGAACCCGGGTCACTGGAGCTGTGAGGCTGCGGTGCTAACCACTGCGCCGCCCATGTAGAGAGGAGACTTTGGTCGAGTGAGACATAGTCAGAGTGTGAATGTGGGAATTCAGTGCAGAGGGGGGAAAGAGGTGCTTCTTTTTCAGCCTCCAGTAACTGTAGAAGATGCAAGTTGCTTCCCAGAAATAGGGGGCAACCTTGAAACAGTGACATCACAGGAAAGCTGCATAGTGATTGGTTGGTGAATAACTGCTGTTAGGCAGTATCTGTAAATAGCTAGGTTAGCACACTGCTGTTGGGGAGGGGTGTTAATAGCTGGAAATTAGAAAAACGTAAAATTAAAAATAAAATTTAAGCAGCTACCTTATAATTAAGACACAAGCAGAAGGGAAGTAAAAAGCTGGTGAGTCTACTGTTTTGTTTTATTTTTAAGCTGTAAGGTTTATTGCATTACCAAGGTTTAGATTTAGTGCTGGTGAGGAGAGGCATCAATTTTTTAAAAATTAGTTTATTAAAACACAATCAGGATGGCAGGGCAGGTGCTGTGTGCAGCTGCAGTATGTGGGAGCTCATGGATACCAATGTGATCCACAGCAACCATGTCTGCAGTAAGTATGTACGGCTTGAGGAGCTTCAGCTCAGAGCAGATGAGCTGGAGGCCGAGCTACAGATACTGCGATGCATCAGGGAGGGGGGGAAAAGTTACCTCGACACTTTGTTCTAGAAGCAGTCACACCCCATAGGATAGTGTCTTCTGATTTGGTCAGTGGTCGGGGGAGCTGTGACTGCGAGTGAGGCAAGTTAAGGGGATCGAGAAGGCAGAAGTGGTGGAGCCTCAGAACTTGCAATTGTCCAACAGATTTCACGTTCTTTCATCTTGCACAGATGAGAACGAGGGCTGCAGAGTGGATGAGCAAATTGACCATGGCACTTTGGTACAGGAAGCCATTCAAGCAGAGGCAGTAAATAGGAATTTAGTGGTAGTAGGAGAAAGTATAGTCAGGGGGATAGACACAGTTCTCTGCAGCCAAGATCAAGAGTCCAGAAGGATGTGTTGCCTGCCTGGTGCCAGGGTTCGGAACATCTGCTCTGGGCTGGAGAGGAACTTGCAGTGGGAGGGGGAGGATCAAGTTGTTGCGGTCCACGTGGGTACCAACGACATAGATAAGACAAGGAAAGAGATTCTGCATAGGGAGTATGAACAGTTAGGGACTAAATTAAAAAGTAAAATCTCAAAAGGTAATAATCTCTGGATTATTACCTTTTGAGATTTTACTTTTTAATTTAATAATCTCTGGATTATTACCTGAGCCACGAGCAAATTGAAGTAAGATAAGAAAGATTAGAGAGGTGAATGTGTGGCTCAAAGACTGGTGTGGTAGAAATGGGTTTCAATTCATGGGGCACTGGCACCAGTACTGGGGAAAGTGGGAGCTGTACTGTTGGGACTGTCTTCACCTGAACAGTGTTGGGACAAGTGTTCTGATGAGTCACATAACTAGGGCAGTAGAGAGGGCTTTAAACTAAATAGTGGGGGGAAGCGATCATGTGAGAGGTGATGTGGTAAATCAAAGGGAAACAATGAGCTAATAGAGCAGGGTAGCGATTTGGGTAATGATAACCAGAGTGTGGCAGGAACAGAAAGCGTGCAAATGTAAGACTGCACCAGTAGATAAGGCCAAAGATTGCAGAAATGGTTAAAAAAAGACAGAATTAAATGCCCTGTATCCAAATGCGCGCAGCAGTCATAACAAAATGGATGAATTGTTAGCACAGATATTTATTTCTATGTATGACCTGATAGCCATTACGCAGACATAGTTGCAAGTTGACAAAGGCTGGGACCTGAATATTGAAGGGTATTTGACATTTTGAAAAGACAGGAAGCTAGGAAAAGATGGTGAGGTAGGCTTTGATAATTAAGGATGTCATTAGTACAGTAGCGAGAGATGACCATAGCTCAGGCTAGCAAGATGTAGAATCAGTTTGGGTAGAGATAAGAAATAGGAAAGGTAAGAGATCACTTGTGGGAGTAATTTACAGGTCCCCTAAAAGTTGCTACACTGTACGACAGAGTATACAGGAAGAAATAAATGGGGGGTGTAAGAAAGGTACTGCAATAGTCATGGGTAACTAATCTACACATAGATTGGGCAAATCAGATTGGCAAAGGTAGCCTGGAAAATGAGTTCATTGATGTTTCGGGACAATTTCTTAGAGCAGTATGTTCCAGAGCCAACTAGGCAGCAGGATATTCTAGTCCTGGTAACGCACAATGATACAAGATTAATCAATAACCTCATGGCAAAGGAGCTTCTAGGCGACAGCAATCATAACAATGAATTTCACGTTGAGTTTGAAGTGGAGAAGTGTTTTAAACCTAAATAAAAAGGTAATTACAAGGATATGAAGGCAGCGCTAGCTAAAGTGAACTGGGAAGCCCGATTAAAAGGTAGGTCAGTAGAGATCCAGTGGCAGACGTTTAAGGAGATATTTAATAGCACACAGCAAAGATTTATCCCAGTGAGAAAGAAATATTCTGAGAAGAATGCATCATCCAAGGCTAACTAAGGAAGTTAAAGATAGTATTAAGATAGATAAATTAAAAGAAACACTGTATAAATCTACAAAGATTAATGGTAGCTCAGAAGATTGGACAGATTTTAAGAAGCAGCAAAGAATGATGTAAAAAATAATTAAGATGGAGAAAGAATACGAGAGAAAACTAGCTAGTAATGTAAAAACAGACAGTAAGAGTTTCTACAAGTATTTAAATAGGAAGAGAGTAACTAAAGCTAGTGTTGATCCTCTACAGAATGAGTCTGGGGAATTGATAATAGAAAACAAGGAAGTGGCAGAAAGTTGAACAGGTATTTTGTGTCTGTTTTCACTGCAGAAGACTTAGAAAACCTGCCAAAGGTACTTGAAAATGAAGAGTTGAAAGGGAGGGAGGAACTCAAAACAATCACCATCACCAGGGAAAAGGTGCTGGGAAAATTACACCTAAAGGCTGACAGGTCCCCAAGTCCAGATGGCCTGCATTCCAAGGTATTAAAAGAAGTAGCTGCAGAGATAGTAGAGGCTTTGGCTATAATCTTCCAAAATTCCTTAGATTCTGGAAGGGTTCCAGCAGATTGGAAAATAGTAAATGCAACACCTTTATTGAAGAAAGGAGGGAGACAGAAAGCAGGAAACTATAGGCCAGTTAGCCTAACATATCAGAGAAATTACTAGAATCCTTTATTAAGCAGGTTATAGCAGGATACTTGGATCATCATAATGGGATCAGGCATCAATTTAACATGGTTTTGTGAAAGGGAAATAGTATATAACTAATTTATTAGAGTTCTTCTAGGAAATAACAAGCAAGTTGGATAAAACTGTAAATATGGTGTACTTAGATTTCCAAAAAGCATTTGATAAGGTGTCATATCAAAGGTTACTGCACAAGATAACACATATGGGGTAACATATTAGCATGGATAAAGGACTGGTTAGCTAACAGGAAGCAGAGAGTACGGATAAATGGGTCTTTTTCAGGTTGGCAAGTTGGAACGAGTGGAGTGCCAGAGGGATCAGTGCTGGGGCGTCAACTATTTACAACTTATATCAATGACTTGGATGAAGGGACTGAATGTACGGTAGCTAAATTTGCTGATGACATCAAGATAGGAAGGAAAGTTAGTTGTCAAGAGGAGGTAAAGAATCTACAAAAGGATATAGACAGATTAAGTGAGTGGGCAAAAATTTGGCAGATGGAGTATAATGTGGGAAAATGTGAACTTGTCCACTTTGGTAGGAAGAATAGAAAAGCTTAAATGGAGACAGATTGCAGAACTTGATGGAACAGAGGGATCTGGGTGTCCTGGTACATAGAGTCATAGAATGATAGAGTTACGCAGCACAGAAACAGGCCCTTCGGCCCATCGTGTCTGTGCCGGCCATCAAGCACCTATCTATTCTAATCCCATTTTCCAGCACTTGGCCCGTAGTCTTGTATGTATTGGCGTTTCAAGTGCTCATCTAAATACTTCTTAAATGTTGGGAGGGTTCCTGCCTCTACCACCTCTTCAGGCAGTGCATTCCAGATTCCAACCACCCTCTGGGTGAACATTTTTTTCCTCAAATCCCCTCTAACCCTCCTGCCCCTTACCTTAAAATCTATGCCCCCTAGTTATTGACACGACCGCTACGGGAAAAAGTTTCTTCCCATCTACCCATCTGTGCCCCTCAATTTTGTATACCTCAATCAGGTTCCCCCCCTCAGCCTTCTTTGCTCTAAGGAAAACAACCCTAGCCTATCCAGTCTCTCTTCAGAGCCGAAATGCTCCAGCCCAGGCAACATCCTGGTGAATCTCCCCTGCACCCTCTCCAGTGCAATCACATCCTTCCTATACTGTGGCGATCAGAACTGTACACAAAACTCCAGCTGTGGCCTAACTAGCGTTTTATACAGCTCCAATATAACCTCCCTTCTCTTATATTCTGTGCCTCAGCTAATAAAGGCAAGTATCCCATAAGCCTTCCTCGCCACCTTATCTACCTGCTCTGCTGCCTTCAGTGATCTATGGGCAAGTACACCAAGGTCCCTCTGTACTTCCTAGGGTCCTACCATCCTTGTATATTCCCTTGCCTTGTCAGTCCTCCCAAAATGCATCACCTCACACTTCTCAGGATTAAATTCCATTTGCCATTGCTCCGCTCATCTTACCAGCCCATCTATATCATCCTGTAATCTAAGGTTTTCCTCCTCACTATTTACGACACCATCAATTTTCGTGTCATCTGCGAACTTACTGATCATACCTCCTATATTCACGTCTAAATCATTAACGTACACTACAAACAGCAAGGGTCCCAGCACCAATCAGGTACAGCAAGTGATTCGGAAGGCATATGGAATGCTGCCGTTTATTGCAAGGGGGATCAAGTATAAAAGTAGGCAAGTTTTACTGCAGTTATACATGACCCTGGTGAGACCGCACCTGGAGTACTGTGTACAGTTTTGGTTTCCTTATTTGAAAAAGGATACAATTGTGTTAGCAGTTCAGAGAAGGTTCACTCAACTAATTCCATGGATGAAGGGCTTATCTTATGAAGAAAGGCTCAACCTGTTCAACCTATACCCATTGGCGTTTGGAAGACCGAGAGGTGATCTTATTGAAACATAAGATCTTGAGGGGACTTGATAGAGTGGATATCGGGAGGATGTTTCCTCTTGTGGGGGAAGACTAGAACTAAGCGACACAGTTTAAGAATAAGAGGTCTCCCTTTTAAGACGGAGATTAGGAGAATTTTTTTTCCTCAAAGGGTCAATAGTCTGTGGAATTTACTTCACCAAAAAGCAGTGAAAGCTGGGTCATTGAATGTATTCAAGGTTGAGTTAGATACCTTTTTGATAGACAAGGGAGTCAAAGGTTATGGGGGAGACAGGAAAGTGGAGTTGAAACCACAACCAGATCAGCCATGATCTTATCAATTGGCCTACTCCTGCTCTCAAGTCCTATGTTCCTATGAAATGATCAAGGTTTGTCACCATTACTCCACTGAAACTGCCAGTAAATTCTGGAGTCAGCACACGAGCTGAATAATGAGGAAATCAAGAGGCTACTGTTGTGATTCTACGCTTCTCCAGAGGGTGCACTGTTGAGGCACTCCCCACCACCCCAACAAAATGCAACAAATGGAAAACAATTGAATTAACGAGAACATCCACTATTACAGTTAGCCAAGCTGTTAAAAAAAAAAACTTGACAAGGTTACACTTTACTGAATGAGGTGTAACTGGGTTTTAACAGCATACTAACTTCATAATTATTACTAAACACCCTCATTGGCCCTGAAAAGCTAATTTTATATTTGTGGATTGTAAAAATTCTCCATAATAAAAAAATTCAATTAAAAAAAAAGTTTATTTTAGCTTCTATCTTAATCCATTTATTTCGCTATCTGAAAATTTAAATTAAAGTAGTGAAGGATATTAAGTGCTTTTAATTTCCTGGTTTGCTGTGGGTAAGTACTTCAATTTGATTGACTGCTTACCTGCTTGCTACTATCATTGCTGCTGCACTCCAGAACAGCGCCTTGATTTGGGGCCAGATTTAAACTGCCACTAGGAGAGGATAAAACCACACCACAGGGATCATTCGATCTCTGTGGGCAACCTTCTTCAAGGTGATCACAAAATCCGAACAATATATATTTAACAAATGACACTGATTCTGAAGAACTACTTTAGGATGCCTTCCCACCTGAAACCAGAAAACAGGATTTCCCTCTCTCCTCATGGTTGTTAGTTTTAGCACCTTTGACAAGTGCAACAAACTCTTTCCAAATCTAGTTAGACATTCACTGAAAATAGATAAGTATTTGATATGTCTATATACAATAAAATGTTAGTCTTTAAGCAGTCCCAGTGCAGACATTCCTGTAATATGATGCAATTGAAAATCAATGCACGCGCCCAATTCACAGTCCAAACGCTTCTCCCATCTATTAGTTCTAATGAACAGAAAATCATGGGGACTGAAAATCAGACATGTGCTCAAATTCTTGTCATGCACTCCAATCACATGAATCTCTGCCAGCAGGGTTGTATTCCCTGGGATTAAGAACTAAGGCATAATTTGACCAAAGTTTAAGATATATAGGGGAACTGATAGGGTAGAAAGAGAGAGAGAAACTATTTCCGCTGGTTGAGGAATCTAGGACTCGAGGACATAGCACAAAAATTAGAGCCAGGCCTTTCAGGAGTGAAGTTAGGAAACACTTCTTCACACAAATGGCAGCTGATGCTGGGTCAATTGTTAATTTTAACTCTGAGATTGATAGAAATCTAATAACTAAAAAGTAGTAAGGAACATGGGACAAATGCAGGTATATGGAGTTAGGTCACAGATCAGCCATGACTGGCATGGACTCACTGGGCCGAATGGCCTCCTTGTGTCAGTATGACTACGACTTACAGCTATGATCTCACTGAATGACGGAACAGGCTTAAGAGGCTAAATGGCCTAGGTTCCGAAAAGAATGTCCACCCATCTAAAATCTCTACTTCAAATGATATGAAATAAAATGAACTTCACATCGCCTGATTCTTTTTTCACATTTAAAATAAAGTCACCAGGAAAAAAAAATGGTCAGCTTCTTTCAGCTGCCAGGATTTGCACTTGCGGCCCAACAAACATGCAAAAGTAAATAGTTTACATCATACCTGTACAACCTTTCCAGCACTATTACCAGTATCATCTGCTGCTCCCTCTCCAGGAATCTCACTATCACCTGCCACCTTCTCTAGCACTTGCCTCTCAATGAAATGTCTCATCTATCCAGTTCCTACCTTATTTCTCCTGGCACTCCAAATTTTATCCTACTGCTTAGTTTGTGACTTCTTTCACCCACAAGCAATCAACCTGGTTTCATAACTGAACTCACCATGCAAATTAAAAACATGTCTGTTTTACTGGTCAACAACCTAGAGATTATTCACAGCTTCTTACTCCTAACAGTTTGACAGTAATGATTTGAAGCAAAAAGGGAGAGACCAATTAAGAATATTCAGTAGTTTGAATCCTTGCGTTTTAAAAAAAAAAGTCAGACACAAGTCTTTCATTAAATTGATTACCGGAGATGTTCAATAGAGAGGGCTGTTTGGTCAAACTCTCCTGTCTCATCAGACACCACATACAGTTCTTGCAATGGCACTAGGTGCTCTTTTGCCTCAAGGAAACTTTCCATTGCTTCTGCATCAAGAGGATATGTTTCAGACTCATAAAGGAATGGTTCTTTTAACTTTACCACTGCCCTGAAGCTCGAAGTCTCCACATCAGTCACCTGAAATTATAAGCAGATCTGTTTTTAAAAACAGAATAACCTCAGTGTATTATTTTCTAATTTTGTTCAACCAGTATGATTCAAAATGCAAACCTTCATTAACTATTGTTTTTGAAATATACTTGATGTAAAGGTCAAGTGTCACGTGAGCAATTTTGACCAGGATGAATACGACCGGAACAAAATGACATTATACTGCTGGCCGGGGAGGTGGGGGTTTACAGTCGTGCAGTAGGGGGCTATCCTTTTGAGGTAAGGGACTCGAGGTAAATGAGCGAATCTGATCGAGGAGATCATAGAAATAAAACAAAAAAAAGTCTTTAAAGGTTTAAAATAGGTTAATATTAAGAGGCATCAGCCAGCTTTGCATACGAAATGTTTGAATATGAATTTCTATACAAGTGGTTGGCCAATACAGACAGCTAGTTGTAGATAGTTAGTCTTTGTTAACATATTTAATGTCTGTCCAAAATGTAGTTTTGCACATGACAGCATGTTATTTGTTTACATGGAACCCATTTGAATGTTCTGTTTAATTTCATATCTGCTGCATTTGCTGTGTGCTGTTTTCCTCTATTTTTTGCTATTTTCCCACAATTTTTTTTTCTGTTAACTCATTGGTTCTTCACCCAAGTCTTCTTTGTTACAACTCCAGGACACTAATCTTTTTGATGATTCTTTTCATCCTACACTATTGGCACATTACTTTGTTCTTTTAATGTCTCTCTTTTATACTGTTGGATAATATAAAAGTAAATCCATATTCTATTAAGCAATCTTGAGATCATTCATTACTCCTTTTCTGCGATTGACTATTCATTCACTCCCTCTTCTGATTTTTCTCTCCAACCTAATTAAAATTCCTCCTCACCTTTCAGTTATGATGAAAGATTACACATCCAAAATGAAATAATGTTTCCCATTTGTTACATATCCATGAGGCTAGGTCCAAAGTCAAGATAGCAAGCTGGGTGTATTTTTTTAAAGCTATAATTTAGACTCATACCCTGCAACAAATGCCTCATTCACTGGTTTATAATCTAGACCTACTGAAAGCAAAGACATAATCTAACAGAATTGGTTATTTTGCCAAATTGGTTAAAAAAAATTAATGCGTTACATTTAGAACAAAGAGGACCTACATGAGGAATCAACAAGTAAAGAGAGTCAAAAGTATAACTAAGCTTGTATGAGCGCTAAAAACGAAAGCTCTATAGATTCTGAGAGGCCTTGACAGGATAGATGCCTGGCAGCTGTTTCCCCTATCTAGTGTCTAGAACTAGCAGGCATAGACTCAGGAAAAGGCATTGGCCATTTAGGACTGAGATGAGGAGAAAATTTCTTCACTCAAAGGGTTGTGAATCTTTGAATTTCTCTACTCGTGGGCGTGGATGCTCAGTTGTTGAATATATTCAAGCCTGCGATCGATAAGAGTTTTGTACTCTAGAGGAAATCAAGGGATATGGAGATTGGGCAGAAAAATGGACTAGGGGGTCGAGATCAGCCATGATCTTATTAAATGGAGGAGCAGGCTCGAGGGGCCGCAATCCTGCTCCCACCTTATATTAACATAGATTTTTCTAAAATAAAAACATAAAATGCTGGGAACACTTGGGTCCGGCAATATCTGTGCAAAGAGAAAGAAAAAGAGTTAATCTTTCAGGACGATGACCTTTCAGCCAAACTGGAAAAAGTTAGAGATATTTAGGTTTAAGCAAGCAGAGGCATGGAAAGGGAGAAGAACAAGAGGGAAAATCTGTGATAGGATGGAAGGTAGGAGAGATTAATTGACAAAAGGGACAATGGTGCAACACAAAAGGGAGTGGTAATGGGACAAGTAGAGGAATAAAAGATGGGTCTAGAGGAGGTGTAAATGGGTAAAACAGAATTAATACTGCTGTCTGAAAAACTGGGGCAGAAGCCATGATCTGAAATTGTTGAATAGTGTCTTCTGGACTCAACATTATGAAGTGCCCAATGGAAAGAGAAGGTGCTGTTCCTCTATCCTACATTGAACTTCATTGACCTCCTTCACCCTTTCAAGGAAAGAGTGGGACAGAGAACTAAAATGACAAGTAACTGGAAACTCAGGGTCACACTGAATGGAAGTATTCGCAAAGAAGTCACCCAATCAGTGTTTGGCATCCCCAATATCGAGGAGACCACGTCATGAGTGGTAAATATGCTATACTAAATTGAAGTACTAGGAAATTGCTGTTTCACCTGA
This sequence comes from Heterodontus francisci, assembly GCF_036365525.1. Lineage (NCBI taxonomy): Eukaryota > Metazoa > Chordata > Chondrichthyes > Heterodontiformes > Heterodontidae > Heterodontus > Heterodontus francisci. Next base: position 46,434,223 of record NC_090387.1, read on the forward strand.
AAGGAATGTTTTGGAGCCCAGGACAGTGGGAAGGGAATGGGTAAAAGGCAGGTATTGCATCTCACGTGCTTGCATGGAAAGGTGCTGTAGGAAGGGGAGGGGAGGGGTTGTTGGGGTTGATCGAGTAGAGGCCCAGGGTGTCAAGGAGGGAACAGTCCCAACAGAATGCTGAAAGTCGAGGGAAGAGTACTGCAAGTTCAGAGGGAGGTAGGTTAGAATGAGCAAGGGGAGCAGAGAAATTGAGACAGTCGATGTAGCACCAGCAGTTCTCAATGAAACAATCAAGAGAGGGTAACAGGCCAGAGGAAGGGGGCCCAGTAGAGCAAGAATCTTGAGAACAGGAGAGTCGGCTCTGTGGGAGCAGGGGAAGACTGCTGGCCAAAGTTCGTGTGGAGGTGAAGGAAGGTGAGCCCAGCATCATGCTAAGCTTGAAATTTATTGAGCTGTAGACATAAAGGAATGAAGCTGAGGCCTTTGCTGAGGATTAATCGCTTAGGATCAGAGAGGGGAACGTCAGAGGGGATAGTGAAAACATGGCAAGAAATCCCTAAAAAAAAAAACAGGAAGGCTTGGCTCTGGCCTTTGAATAAAGGAAACACCAGAAGCTTAAAGAAACTTTTCAAAACTGGAAAAAAGACCTGTGGTCTCGTGCAAGTTCCAAGCCTCTTTCCAGGGCAGGAACATGGAGTCTCAGAAGAAACTGCATTCCAGTGATATGAAAAAAAACGTCATCCCCAGTCAATCAAGATTGAGCAAGTTCCTTCAGTGCGTGAAAGACGTTTGAATTACAAAGCACATACAGAAATATTAACGACTGAAATTTAAAATTGATAATGGCTCAACATAGATTTGAATCAATGAAATTTGAGGAGTAAATATTTATACTTTTCTCACAGCACACCCAAAACATCTCACCTTTTTGGTATAACCAAGGGATTGAAGCCCATTAGATCTTGGAGAATACACATACTATAATGAGTTGTGTTTGTGCAGCACTGCAGGCAGAAGTACCAAAATGCAGTAGTTAGCATCACCATATATATTTATTTAAAATAGACATTTACCTCAACAAGCACCTCAAACATATCATTGGACCAGAGTGCTTGCCATCCGTATGGTTCTAGGACCTTCTCCAAATATTCTGCAATGAAATCTTTCACTTCTGATGGTTTAGTATCACCTGCTCGTTAAAATTAGGAACAGTGAATCCTCAATGACTTCAATATTCTAAACAAGAATTTTAGACAATATCCTGCACCACAAGAACTTAATACAAAAATATGGAATGAGAAAAGATGACCAGATACTATTGTGAATTTTTTCCACAGATTTTGTATAATTTACTCTATAATGGATATCGTCCAACTTATTTAAATTTCCTGAGAACTGAATAACCACAGGCAAAAAATAGCTTTGCGAAATTTCTTCTTGGTCTCCAAGGTAACCTCTCAAAACTCCAAAATGTCAATCTTATATTACAATCTATCTTATGCAGCCTGCACAGCTGCATTCCATCAGCATAGCTGCCATTATGCTCCACAGAATATTTGATCAGTTATTACCAAAAACTGAAATTCCTTTCTTAAAGAGCTGGAAAAGTATCTGGTTAATTGTCAAAACATTAAGCATTTTTCCATATTAATTATTCTATAGGAAAGATATTCTTCCATCTCTAGTCTCACTTGTATGCCTACCCTCTTTTAGTTGCCATTGTCAAAGTTAAATACCTTCTGGTATCTGCATTATCCATACTTTTCATTTTAAAGATCTGGATTAATATTACAAAACAACTTTGTTTATACTGCGAATAGAAATTTTAATGTCGAAACACATTGATAGAAATAACAAACCCAATATATAGTCCTGGTAAGCCCTGTATCGCTCATAATAAGTGAGTTGGGATGTCTCAATAACTTCTGGAAACTTTGATGTTCCTTGATGCAAAAGATTTTCCTTCTTGAGACTGTCACAATTGTCTCTATTTTCATCTTGAAAGAGGCCTGGATTTAAAATAGAAAATAACACTTGCTGTCATGCACAACCCCTTAGACATTTGGAAATAAATGCACTAGTTCCTTGCTGACATTAGTTTTAGATACAATACTACAATATTATTGTACTAATGGTAATTTACTGACAGAACCTGCAAAAATTCTGACAGAGAATAACAGTTGTTCTTGGAAAATGACAGTGAATCCGGCAAGAGCAACCTGCAGCTTATTATGGCCCATAATTCATGAGTGCCCACACTGATTGGATACTTACAAGTAGATACATGGTAAACAGATCTGTTAGGCCTGTCAAGTTCACCACTGTCCACTGCAGGAAATAGTTAAGAGATTCCATTAGTGTGAGCATTAGCAAGAATAGAAGAATATATTTGAAAGAACACAATGCATCAAAGCACATCATACTACTTTTTTAATATCTATACTGCTCGTAGTTATTATTGCAGGGAGTACAGTTTGTTAGTGCTTGTGGTACTTTCCAGCCATCTAGCAGTTGAAAGTTCAATTCCTACCATAGCAAGTTGTGAAAATGAATTCAATAAATCTGATAGTTTGTAGGCTGACGCCATAAAATGAGCATGACTGAAGTTTTCTAAACATTCAATTGATTCACTAATGCCTTCAGAGAAGGGAACCTGAACCTCTACCCAGTCCAGCCTAGACATCACTCGAGTCCCAATCTAGATGGTTGACTCATTGTCCTCAGGGGAACAAGATATGGGGAATAAACACACCCATGCCAGGTCACCACAGCCCAAGAACAAGTCCAGAAAAAATTGCACTGTGGTAGGGAAGAAGGGAGTCCGGGGGCGGGGGAGAAAGGACTCCGTTGGGAGGATGGGGTGGAAGCCAACGCTCCTTCTCCCCCACTTTCCTCCCCCTTCTCTGCGTAGAGGACTCGGGTATTGGGCCAGTGCTCAGGCACTGCCTGGAGCCTGATTCCTCTCACACTCACCTCCTACGGTCCTTGTCAGCGCCGCCTTAGTCTCACCCGGCGGCTCCGGCTGGATCGTGTCCGCCAGCCCCTCACCGGCCAGCGCTGCCGCTGCCTCAACCGGTGGAGGCGACTGATGCTCTTCAAACATTGCGTAGGACCGGCCTGCGTTCCCGCGGCCCGAACTCGGACGGGTCCGGGTTCCGCTTCCCTTGTCTTGGTCCGGGTCTCCCCGTCTCTGTCCCAGTCCCGCTTTCCCCCGTCTCTATCTCTATCCCAGTCCCGCTTCCCCTGTCCCTGTTCCACTTTACCCTGTCACTGTTCGCGCGCCTGGCGGTTACACTAAGTTCCTGATTCAAATTTGGCCACTTGCGCTCCCTGATTGGTTGAACGGCCGGCAGCGTCTCGGCGGCAGGAGAGGCGGGTGAACAAAATGATAGAGAGCGGCACCACACCGCCCCCCAGCGAGGGGTAGACACACCGCTCTCCCCCCCCCTCCCCAGTGAGGGGGAGACACAACAGCCCCAGCCAGGGGAAGACAGAACCCCAGCCAGGGGGATACACATTACCCCCCAGTGAGGGGGAGGCAGAACATCCCCAGCCAGGGGAAGACAGAACAGCCCCAGCCAGGGGGAGACACATTACCCCCCAGTGAGGGGGAGGCAGAACATCCCCAGCCAGGGGAAGACAGAACAGCCCCAGCCAGGGGGAGACACATTACCCCCCAGTGAGGGGGAGGCAGAACATCCCCAGCCAGGGGAAGACAGAACAGCCCCAGCCAGGGGGAGACACATCACCCCCCCCCCCCCCCCCCACAGCAAAGAGGGGACACATCATTCCCAATGAGGGGGAGACAGAACAGCCCCAACGAGGGGGAAACCCATCGCCCTCCCCCCCCCCCACAGCCAGGGGTAGATGCACTGCACCCCCCCCCCCCCCCACCAGACAGGGGGAGACACAACATCCTCCAGTCACAAGAACACAAGAAATAGTAGCAGAAGTAGACCATATGGCCCATTGAGACTGCTCTCATGGCTGATGGCTGATGGCTGATCTTGGGCTTCAATTCCACTTTCCTGCCTGCTTCCCATATCCCTTGATTCACTGCGAGACCAAAAATTTGTCTATCTCAGCCTTAAATATATTCAATGACACAACCATATTCACAACCATCTGGGGTAGAGAATTCCAAAGATTCACAACCCTTTGAGTGTAGTAATTTCTCCTCATCTCAATCCTGAATGATTGACCCCTTGTTCCGAGACAATGTCCCTGTGTTTCAGATTCCCTGATCAGTGGCAACAATCTCTCAGCTTCTACACTATCAAGCCCTTTCAGAATCTTATATGTCTCAATTAGATTACCTCTGATTCTTCTAAACTCTAGAGAATATAGGCCCAATTTACTCAGCCTCTCATCCAGGGACCAATTTAGTAAATCTTCGCTGCACTGCCTCCAGTGCAATTATAACCTTTCATAAATGTGGAGACCAAAACTACACACAGTGGCCTGAATTTTATCGGCCCCTTGACGCCATGGGTCACGATGCGGGGGCCGGTAAAATTCTGCTGGGAGTGGCCTGCCCCGAACCCTGAGGTCGAGAAGGGCCTAAGGGCCTGCTGCATATTACCGGCGGCAGGGAGACCTCGGTGCAGCACCCCACCGCTCGGTGGCGGCACCCCAATTATCATATTCAAAACTGTACTTATCTCTGCAGATTATGCAGCCCACTGCCTCTCGATGCACACTTCTGGATTATATGTTGAACGGGCGGTTGTCATGTGCCATCCGTTTCCCAAACAGAAAAATTGGCGGGTCATTAGAGGCAGAAGTTTTCTCTTCCGAAGGTAAGTTCAGATATTCAGGGGTCTCACTCTGCATTCTGGAAGGGAGTAGGGGGAATTACAGGGGTCTCACTCTGCATTCTGGAAGGGAGGGGGGGGGATTACAGGGGTCTCACTCTGCATTCTGGAAGGGAGGGGGGGGGATTACAGGGGTCTCACTCTGCATTCTTAAAGGGAGGAGGGAGGGGGTGTGGGATTACTGGAGAGAAAGTTCTGCAGGCATGAAGGGAGGTACTGTGTACCCCCTCCCCCTCCGTAAACAGTGTGCACTCCGCATTTGTTTGTGTTTGTGAAGGAGCCTGTATGTGGGGAGGGTGCCAGAAAGGGCAGGAGCATTAAGGTTATATAGATGGTGGGGGCAATCGATGCAGCTGGTAGGATCTTGATGTGGTCATGCTGTGCCACTCTGAGTGTTGGCCAAGATGAGCAATGCCACGCCATGCCACATAGTTGATCCAGAAAGCACCTGATGTACCCGTCGACACCAATCCCTGCCCTGTTAGGAACCTTCGAATAAATGAAGGGTTCAACTTTATTTACCACATGGAAATAAGTATGACTCATCCTACATTGTGTGATCCTCTGCTCCTGAAGATCCATATGTGCTGCAGCCAAAATCAACAGGCAGCTGTGATCCACGTAGAGGCCCCCAGTCGTGAGAAGCAGCCCCCAAGGGGAGCTCGCCATTACGATTGCCATACATCTACAAGCCCCACATGACATGCCATCGGATGTCAGAGCACCAGTGTCAGAGGCAATTGCGCATGTAGAGAAGGTGATGACACGTCTCTGTGCCCTGCTCAAAGATGACCTGCAGCCAATGGGCTTCGGTGGACATCCTATCCCTTTGTTCCTCATAGTGGCAGAGATTCTCAAGCTTGACGCCGATGCAGAATTTCAGGGGCGCACCGGAGACCTTTTTGGGGTCACACAGTCAGCAGTGCACCGCTGCATCAGGGAGGTCACTGATGACTTGCACTGGAGGGCCAGTGAGTATGTCCGCTTCAGGATGGACCCTCACAGCCAGGTCCAGAGAGCCTCGGTTTCGGCACTATTGCCGGATAACCAAAGGTTTGGGTTCATAGACTGCACCCATATGGCCATCAGGCCTCCCACCAGGCTACCACCTGCAGACATCATCATTAAAGGAATCTCTCAATCTTCGTGAAGCTGGTATGTGATCATCGGAAATGCTTCATGCAAATCTGTGCCCACTTCTCAGGCAGCTGCCATGACACATGGGTCCTCTGCCAGTCCCAACTGCCACCACTGTTCACTGAACTGGCTCAGATGGAGGGGTGGCTTCCTGGAGACAAGGGCTATCCCTTGCACACATGGCTCCCGACACCAGTGAGAGACCCCACCACTGCTGCAGAGGAGAGATACAACACCAGCCACTGAGCTACAAGAGCCACCATTGAGCAGGTGAGCGGCATTCTGAAAGAGCGCTTCCAATGCCTGGATGGATAGGGTGGTGCCCTGTACTACGGGCTGAAAAGGCCAGCTCCTTTCTTTGCTACTCACTGTGCTCTTCACAACTATGCACCCAATAGGGGCCAGGCCTGGCATGATGAGGAGAGACGTCAACAGCATTCCTCCTCGGACTATAAGGACACTGAGGACCTACAACATGAAAGGCGCATGGGAGGGCAGATGGCACCCAGGCTCTGCACGCAGGGCTAGCAGTGAGCAAGGGATGTACGACAGTGGCTTATCAGACAAAGGCTCTCTGCTCTATAGGAACCGTCATGAGCTCTGCAAGCCACATATCACCCTCGCTCACCTACTGTGCACCAGTCCACATCTGCAGCATCCCCATGTAAACCATTGGAGCTGACTGAGCCAATGTCCATGTCACTGCATCCGAGGAGACACTCATGAGTAATGGTGGCATGACAATGATGTTATTGCATACGTTGGCTCTCCTGAAGGTCTAACGGTACAAAGTGATGTGACATTGGCACCATATGCTGACACACATCATTCACACAGAGAAAAGGACACACATGTTGGTGATGAACATTTAGTGAAAGATGTATTTACATTGCTGTGACACCCAGCATTCCGATTTGTGTCAGTGTGTTCTCTGTAAATGCTTGCGAGTGCCCCTTCTCAGTGCAACCTCTGCACTAGCAGTCTGACTGGAGGAAGGCTGCTGATCTGATTGGTCTTTAGCTGTGGATGATTTTTGCGCTCGTACCCTGTGCGCATGAGGCCTAGAGGGCCCCGGCTGGCTGGGGGAGTACTCGTTCATCCCCTTCCGGCATTGGGCCCTTTGACGCCGGATGGTCTCACGGCTACTCACCTGCTCTGCCATCTCCAGCCAGACTGCCTTGTTCAGGCAGGAGGGCCTCTTCTTACCGCCACTGGTGAAAAGGACCTCCCGCCTTGCCCGCACAGCCTGGAGGAGAGTGAGCAGGGAGACTTCGCTGCACTGTGGGGTCACTCTAGAGCACCCCTCTGCCATCTTCGGCTTTTGGTGTGATCCTTTAAATGCAAAGGTGACTCCACTGTGTAACTGCTCTAACTTCTGGCTGCAAGGTTTGTCTTGCACATGTTTGAAAACCAATGCATGACTAGTGAGGACATCTGTGCTGTTGTCATGGTTTTTCAACTATTACACATCAACGCATGTTCATGAACACTTTGCTTCTGCTGCAGCTGATCATAGTTATTGGTGTAATATTTCTAGTTGACAATGCTGCTAGAATATGAACCTATTTTCCTGCTTTTTAACAAAGATCATTTAATTGCGGTTACATGTATTTTCACATAACAGTTAGCAGAGAAAGGAATGCAGATTCCAAATGCATATTAGTCTGCGGTTTTTAGAAGCCCATAGTATGCAAAATTAAGATTATTCACCCAGGTGCGGCACGCCTACAAGAAGTAATGTTACACTTGAGTAGAAGAAAAGGATTGCAACTTCACAGGACACTGGGACACAGCAGGGTAGGTATGTGGCAGCAAAGCAGAAAGTGCTGGGGAAACTCAGCAGGTCAGGCAGCATCTATGGAGAGAGACGCAGAGTTAACTTTCAGGTCTGTGAACTTGGTCACAGGTGATTGGCAAAAGAATGCCAAGTCAGCTGTGTGCCTGGAAAAAGAGAGTAGTGGTGAATGGTTGTTTTTTGAATTGGAGGAAGGTATATAGTGGGATTCCCCAGGGATCGGTATTAGAACCACTGCTTTTTTGATCTATATTAATGACCTAGACCTGTGTGTGCAGGGCACAATTTCAAAATTTGTGGATGACACAAAACTTAGAAGTGTTGTGAACGGTGAGGAGGATAGAAATAGACTTCAAGAGGACATGGACAGTCTAATGAAATAGGCGGACACGTGGCAGATGAAATTTAATGCAGAGAAGTGTGAAGTGATACATTTTGGTAGGAAGAATGAGGAAAGGCAATATAAAATAAAGGATACAACTCTAAAAGGGGTGCAGGAGCAGAGGGACTTGGGGGGGTACATGTGCACAAATTGCTGAAGGTGGCAGGGCAGGTTGAGAAAGCCATTAGTAAGGCATATGGGATCCTGGGCTTTATAAATAGAAGCATGGAGTACAAAAGCAAGGAGGTTATGGTGAACCTTTATAAAACATTGGTTCGGCCTCAACTGAAGTATTGCGTCCAATTCTGGACACCACACTTTAGGAAGGATGTGAAAGCATTAGAGAGGGTGCAGAAAAGATTTACAAGAATGGTTCCATGGGTGAAGGATTTCAGTTAGAAAGATAGATTAGTGAAGCTGGGGCTGTTTTCCTTAGAGAAGAGAAGACTGGGAGGAGATTTACGCAGCAAATAGTTATGATCTGGAATGCACTGCCTGAGATGTACTGGAAACAGATTCAATCATGGCTTTCAATAGGATAAATAACTGAAGAGAAAAACATTTGCAGGGCTATGGGGAAAAGGCGGGGTACTGGGACTAGCTGAGTGGCTCTTACAGAGGGCCAGCATGAACACGGTGGGCCAAATGGCTTACTTCTGTTCTGTAACAATTCTGCAATTCTATGATTAATACTTTATCTTATGTTTAGCTTCTTTATTGTTTTAAGTGACAATACATGCAATGTAATAAGGCGATAAAATACAATTGATCATAGAATGGCAACAGCACAGATGGAGGCCATTTGGCCCGTCATGTCTCTGCCTACTCTCTTCAAGAGCTACACAGCTAGTCCCAGTCTCCTGCCTTTTCCCCTTAGACCTGAACATTTCTTTCTCTTCAGGTAATTATCCAATTCCAATTTAAATACTCACCACTCACCTGGATGAATGCAACCACAATAACACTCAAAAAGCTTGTCTTCATCAAGGGCAGAGCAATTTGCTTGGACAGCATCCTTGCCATTGTACTCAATGTCCACTTCCGCTCTGACTGAGAAGAACATGTTAAGTAACTAGGCAAGCAGATTGCAGATGGAATATAATGTGGGGGAATGTAAAGTTATTTACTTTGGTAGGAAAACTAGAAAAGCTGAATTATCATTAAATGGTGAGAGACTGGAATATGTTGGTATTCAGAGGAACCTGGGAATCACAGAAAGTTACCATGCAGTTACAGCAAGCAATTAGGAAAGCAAATGGTATGTTAGCCTTTATTACAAAATAAGTGACAGCCATTCACTGGTTCATTCCTCAGGGCAATGCCTTGACCAATCAAGGTCAAGCTGCCTGGTTTAAATTTCAAACAAAGCTTGGCAGTAAACTGTTAGTCATCGTAAACTGGTGCATTCTCCATGGCAACACCTCTACCAATCAGAGTTCACTTGCCTACCAATCAGCACTGTCTTCTCATGCAGTATAAGTTGTTGTTTTCCCTTACATTGATTATTCTTATGGATTGTCCTGATGAGTGCAAGATGAAAAGCTTCGACAATATCTCTCTATTTTCAGCAATTATTAATGCAATTGTATTGGGCCTTGGTGAAACCACACCTGGAGTACTGTTTACAGTTTTGGTCACCTTACCCAAGGAAGAATATACTAGAATAAAAGCAAAATACTGTGGATGCTGGAAATCTGAAATAAAAACAAGATATGCTGGAAATACTCAGCAGGTCTGGCAGCATCTGTGGAGAGAGAAGCAGAGTTAATGTTTCAGGACAGTGACCCTTCTTCAGAACTGTTCTGCCAGACCTGCTGAGTATTTCCAGCATTTCTTGAAGAATATACTAGCCTTGGTGTATGAATTGCTGTCTAATAACCTTATAAAATCTTAAGAAAATAAATTGAATAATATAGAAACAGAGTCATTTATGGCACAGAAGGAGGCCATTCGGCCCATCAGAAGCTCCCTGCTTTTGTATTCAATGCCTCTATTTATGAAGCCCAAGATCCCATATGCTTTGGTTGGGTACTCTGTCCCTTGGTGATTGGGTAATTGGAATTGAACAAGTGATTGAAATGGGACACTACCAGCCCCTAGAAATAAAGTATATAAACAGGAGCTCGGGAAGGAAATCTTCAGTCTTCTTCGGACAGAGGAGAGCTTCCTGAAGTGGAGCCCATGCTGGCTTCTGCCTACACTTTGGTTAGCTCAAGAAGACTGAAGATCCTGAGGACCAAAGAGACCACCAACACCTCACCTGCCACATCCATCTGGGAGACTGCTACAATAAAAGCAAAATACTGCGGATGCTGGAAATCTGAAATAAAAACAAGAAATGCTGGAACCACTCAGCAGGTCTGGCAGCATCTGTGGACAGAAAAGCAGAGTTAACGTTTCGGGTTAGTGACCCAATCCGAAGAAGGGTCACTGACCCGAAACGTTAACTCTGCTTTTCTCTCCACAGATGCTGCCAGACCTGCTGAGTGGTTCCAGCATTTCTTGTTTTTATTGGGAGACTGCTACCACTGTTTTGCCCCACCTTACGATCTGGGATCAGTAAACCATTCAACCTGTTACAGTCGTAGGTCTTTTCTGTCTATTTAGCTTATGCATCATCAAATTTAAACTGCTGCTTCTTAACAAAATACCTTAAAACCACTTATGATTCCAACCCCCTTTTTGGCTAATCTGTGACTCCCAAACCAAATCTTACATTGGAGGGAGTGCAATGAAAGTTCACTCAATTGATTCCTGCAATAAAGGGATTGTGCTATGAAAAGAAAAAAAAACTTGCATTGATATAGTACCTTTCACAACCAAAGCACTTTTGCAGCCAATGAAGTACTTTTGAATTTCAGTCAGTGTTGTGATGTAGGAAACATGGCAGGCAATTTTCACACAGCAATGTGACAATTACCAGATAATCTGTTGTTGTGAGGTCGATTGAGGGATAAATAATGGCCAGGACGCCAGGGATAATTCCCCTGCTCTTCTTTGAAATAGTGCCATGGGACTTTTAACATCCACCTGAGAGAGTGGACAGGTACTCAGTTTAACATTTCATCCAAAAAACATCATCTCCAGCAGTGTAACACACCCTCAGTGCTGCACTAAAGTATCAGTCTTGATTTGGGTCCTAGAGTTGGACATGAACCCACAATCTTCCGACTCAGAGACAAGAGTGCCACAAACTGAGCCACAGCTAACACCAACACATGGGAACATCGAATAGACTGGATCTCTCTTTCCTGGAATTTAGACGACGGGTGATCTCATTCAAACATATAAAATTCTGAAGAGGACTGATAGGGTAGATGTTGGGAGGATGTTTCCCCTGGCTGGGGTGTCTAGAACTAGGGGTTAGTGTCTCAGAATAAGGAGTTGACCATTCAGGACTGAGATGAGGTGAAATTTTTTCAGTCAAAGAGTTGTGAATCTTTGGAATTCTCTACCCCAGAAAGCTATGGATGCTCAGTCATTGAGTATATTCAAGACAAAGGTCAATAGATCTTTGGGTACTAAGTACCCAAGATGAGGGAGCAATACCACAGGACATGCGCGATGCCAATATCATCACCCTCTATAAGAACAAGGGTGACCGTGGTGACTGCAACAACTACCGTGGAATCTCCCTGCTCAGCAAAGTGGGGAAAGTCTTCACTCGTGTTGCTTTAAACAGGCTCCAGAAGCTGGCTGAGCATGTCTATCCTGAGGCACAGTGTGGCTTTCGAGCAGAGTGATCCACCATTGACATGCTGTTCTCCCTTCGCCAGCTACAGGAGAAATGCCACGAACAACAGATGCCTCTCTATGTTGGTTTCATTGATCTCACCAAAGCCTTTGACCTTGTCAGCAGACGTGGTCTCTTCAGACTACTAGAAAAGATTGGATGCCCACCAAAGCTACTAAGTATCATCACCTCATTCCATGACAATATGAAAGGCACAATTCAGCATAGCGGCGCCTCATCAGACCCCTTTCCAATCCTGAGTGGCGTGAAACAGGGCTGTGTTCTCGCACCTACACTGTTTGGGATCTTCTTCTCCCTGCTGCTCTCACATGCGTTCAAGTCCACAGAAGAAGGATATTTCCTCCACACAAGATCAGGTGGCAGGTTGTTCAACCTTGCCCATCTAAAAGCAAAGACCAAAGTATGGAAAGTCTTCATCAGGGAACTCCTCTTTGCTGACGATGCTGCATTAACATCTTACACTGAAGAGTGTCTGCAGAGACTCATCGACAGGTTTGTGGCTGCCTGCAATGAATTTGGCCTAACCATCAGCCTGAAGAAAACGAACATCATGCGACAGGACGTCAGAAATGCCCCATCTATCAATATCAGCGACCACACTCTGGAAGTGGTTCAAGAGTTCACCTACCTAGGCTCAACTAAGGATGTTTCCCCTGGCTGGGGTGTCTAGAACTAGGGGTTAGTGTCTCAGAATAAGGAGTTGGCCATTCAGGACTGAGAAGCGGAGACAGTAACCTGTCTCTCGATGCAGAATTAAACAAGCGCATGGGAAAGGCTTCCTCTGCTATGTCCAGACTCGCCAAGAGAGTGTGGGAAAATGGCGCACTGACACAGAACACAAAAGTCCAAGTGTATCAAGCCTGTGTCCTCAGTACCTTGCTTTACAGCAGCAAGGCCTGGACAACGTACATCAGCCAAGAGCGACGTCTCAATTCATTCCATCTTCGCTGCCTCCGGAGAATCCTTGGCATCAGGTGGCAGGACCGTATCTCCAACACAGAAGTCCTCGAGGCGGCCAACATCCCCAGCATATACACCCTACTAAGCCAGCGGCACCTGAGATGGCTTGGCCATGTGAGCGGCATGGAAGATGGCAGGATCCCCAAGGACACATTGTACAGCGAGCTCATCACTGGTATCAGACCCACCGGCCGTCCATGGCTCCGCTTTAAAGACATCTGCAAACGCGACATGAAGTCCTGTGACATTGATCACAAGTCGTGGGAGTCAGTTGCCAGCGATCGCCAGAGCTGGCGGGCAACCATAAAGGCGGGGCTAAAGTGTGGCGAGTCGAAGAGACTTAGCAGTTGGCAGGAAAAAAGACAAAAACGCAAGGAGAGAGCCAACTGTGTAACAGTCCTGACAACCAATTTTATCTGCAGCACCTGTGGAAGAGTCTGTCACTCTAGAATTGGCCTTTATAGCCACTCCAGGCGCTGCTGCACAAACCACTGACCACCTCCAGGCGCTTACCCATTGTCTCTCAAGACAAGGAGGCCAAAGAGAGAAGAAGGGAATTGAGGGATATGAGGATAGTGCAGGAAGGTGGAGTTGAGGTAGAAGATCAGCCATGATCTTATTGAATGGCAGAGCAGGCATGAAGGGTTAAATGGCCTACTCCGATTTCTTATGTTCTTATAACATGAGTGGCAATATGGTCGGAACACCGTCACTTCCAAGTTGACCTCTGAGCCACATGCCATTCTGGATTGGCATATCACCATTTTTCATTGTCACTGGCTCAATATCCTGGAATTTCCTACCGAACAGCATTTGGGAACACTGCAGGAGTTCAAGGAGAAGATCAAACATCAGCTTCTCATCACAGCTAGGGTTGGGAAATAAATACAACTCTGCCACAGTGTCACCCATAATCCAAAAACAAAAATTTTAACAAGATAAAAATTATCTTTAAGCTATATTTTCTGCAACTGTTGTGGAGTTTTTTTTTAACTTTTTGATCTGCATCAGGTTTGTGTAAATGTGTACCATAATCATATAATTTCATATACATGGACAATTTCCAGGGGAAAAAAGCCTGCTGTAAATTATCAATATGTAGGAAAATGACATGAATCATAACCGAAATGTAAAAGGCAGTATGAGCAATGACACACATATATATAATAAATCTGTGTTTATAAGAACCAACACTTAGGGGACTGAAGAATATTTATCCTGAAGAAAGACTATATTGGCTGAGAATTGAATTATTAGACCAAACATCTGTGTTGCTGGTGTCTCAATAAGGGAACTGTCCTAGACTCAAAAGAAGTGGATAGCGAGGGGCTAACAGAACTTGGGAAGAAAACCAAAGCAGCAACAATCTACACAAGCTAAATTTGTTGCTGCCTTTGTATTTTAGATCATGGGATTATTCCAATTGCCAGCTCAGACATTCGCCAGACTTTCATACGAAAATGTGTCAAAAACACAGGTCACTGATGAACACTTGAGAATAAGAGCAAATCAAACAATACTTTGGAGTTATAGATGGCTTTTCTAAAGCTTTAGGGACAATCTGCTCCAGAAATATAATTATTTTTATATTGTCAAAACAATGAATCATAAAAATTTATGGCACAGATAGAGGCCATTCAGCCCATCATGTCTGTGACAGCCAAAATAAACCTGTACTTCCTAATCTCACTTACCAGCTCTTGGTCGTAGCTTTGTAGATTACAGCACTTCAGGTGCATATTCAAGTATGTTTAAATGTGATGAGGGTTTCTGCCTCCATCACCTTTACAGGCAGTGAGTTCCAGACACCCACCACCCTCTGGTTGAAAAGATTTCTCATGAATTTCCCTCTAATCCTTCTACCAATTACTTTAAATCTATGCACCCTGGTTAGTGACACCCCGAGAACATAGAACATAGAACATTACAGCGCAGTACAGGCCCTTCAGCCCTCGATGTTACGCCGACCTGTGAAACCATCTGACCTACACTATTCTATTTTCATCCATATGTCTATCCAATGACCACTTAAATGCCCTTAAAGTTGGCGAGTCTACTACTGTTGCAGGCAGGGCGTTCCACGCCCCTACTACTCTCTGTGTAAAGAAACTACCTCTGACATCTGTCCTATATCTATCACCCCTCAACTTAAAGCTATGTCCCCTCGTGTTTGCCATCACCATCCGAGGAAAAAGGCTCTCACTATCCACCCTGTCCAACCCTCTGATTATCTTATATGTCTCTATTAAGTCACCTCTTCTCTCTAACGAAAACAACCTCAAGTCCCTCAGCCTTTCCTCGTAAGACCTTCCCTCCATACCAGGCAACATCCTAGTAAATCTCCTCTGCACCTTTTCTAAAGCTTCCACATCCTTCATGTAATGCGGTGACCAGAACTGCACGCAATACTCCAGGTGCGGCCGCACCAGAGTTCTGTACAGCTGCAGCATGACCTCGTGGCTCCTAAACTCGATCCCCCTACTAATAAAAGCTAACACACCATATGCCTTCTTAACAGCTCTATTAACCTGGGTGGCAACTTTCAGGGATTTATGTACCTGGACACCAAGATCTCTCTGCTCATCTACACTACCAAGAATCTTCCCATTAGCCCAGTATTCTGCAATCCTGTTACTCCCTCCGAAGTGAATCACCTCACACTTTTCCGCATTAAACTCCATTTGCCATCTCTCAGCCCAGCTCTGCAGCCTATCTATGTCCCTCTGTACCCTACAACATCCTTCGGCACTATCCACCGACCTTCGTGTCATCCGCAAATTTACTAACCCACCCTTCTACACCCTCATCCAGGTCATTTATAAAAATGACAAACAGCAGTGGCCCCAAAACAGATCCTTGCGGTACACCACTAGAAACTATACTCCAGGATGAACATTTACCATCAACCACCACCCTCTGTCTTCTTTCAGCTAGCCAATTTCTGATCCAAAGCACTAATTCACCTTCAATCCCATACTTCTGTATTTTCTGCAATAGCCTATCGTGGGGAACTTTATCAAACGCCTTACTGAAATCCATATAGACCACATCCACGGCTTTACCCTCATCCACCTGTTTGGTCACCTTCTCAAAAAACTCAATAAGGTTTGTGAGGCACGACCTACCCTTCACAAAACTGTGCTGACTATCTCTAATGAACTCATTCTTTTCAAGATGATTATAAATCCTATCTCTTATAACCTTTTCCAACATTTTACCCACAACCGAAGTAAGGCTCACAGGTCTATAATTACCAGGGCTGTCTCTACTCCCCTTCTTGAACAAGGGGACAACATTTGCTACCCTCCAGTCTTCCGGCACTATTCCTGTCGACAATGACGACATAAAAATCAAGGACAAAGGCTCTGCAATCTCCTCCCTGGCTTCCCAGAGAATCCTAGGATAAATCCCATCTGGCCCAGGGGACTTATCTATTTTCACACTTTCCAAAATTGCTAACACCTCCTCCTTGTGAACCTCAATCCCATCTAGCCTAGTCGTCTGTATCTCAGTATTCTCCTCGACAACATTTTCTTTCTCCACTGTAAATACTGACGAAAAATATTCATTTAACACTTCCCCTATCTCCTCCGATTCCACACACAACTTCCCACTACTATCCTTGATTGGCCCTAACCTATCTCTAGTCATTCTTTTATTCCTGTTAAGGTTATTCCCCTGCTAAGGAAAATAGGTCCTTCCTAACCACTCTGTCTCGGCACCTCATAATTTTATACACTTCAATTAAAATCTCCACTCTGATCCAAAGAAAATGACTCCAGCCTATCCAATCTTTCCTCATAGTTAAAATTTTCCAGTCCTGGCAACATATTCGTAAATCTCTTTTGTACCCTCTCTAGTGTGATCACATCCTTCCTGTAATGTGGGGACCAAAACTGTACACAGTTCTGTAACTGTGGCCCAACTAGTATTTTATACAGTTCCAGATAATCTTCCTGCTCTTATATTCTGTCTCTGCTATGAAAGGAAAGTATCCCATATGCCTTCTTGACCATCTTATTTACCTATACTGCTACCTTCAGGGATCTGTGGACATGAACTCTAAGGTCCTTCTGCTCCTCTACACCTCACAGTATCCTACCATTTATTGTGTTTTTCCTTGCCTTGTTTTACCTCCCAAATGCATGACCTCACACTTCTCTGGATTGAATTCCATTTGCCACTTTTCTGCTCACGTGAGCTGTCCATTGATATTTCCCTGCAGGTGTTACGATAGTACTTCTGTTTTTTTGTAAAATATGTTTTAAGGGCTTATAATTGAATTATGGACATTGATTCATCTGGAATCTTGAAGGGATGCTGAACTTTGTGTTTTTTTTTAAAGACTTCACCAGAAGGTTTCTGGATTTGGCTTGTTAAACAAGTCTTACTGGAAGGCACTTGTCTGTGGATAATCACCCAGCAGGGGTTGTTTTTGGACTTGGGGAGATGTTTACAAAGAATTGACAGATCAAGTTTTATAGAGGTCAGGAGGCTTGACTTCTGGACTGTTTTTAGTTTCATTTTGAACTGTTACAAAAGACAGTTGTTTTTTGCCTGCCAAAGAAGACCCAGTTCTCTCTCTCTTGAAAAGAAGTCCTGTATACAGTGTGTCACTTTCCTATTTCCAACTGTATTTGAAGAAACCCTGTGTATTGAATGTGTGGCAACTGAAACGTTGTTGCCGCATTTCTGCTGTAAGGCCTATCTGAAGCCTCTGTAGCTGCATTTCTTGGAAAGCCTACTCAAACTGATCTTCAACATCGCCTGTAAAGAACTGTTCTTGGAAGATTCCAGTGACAGCCGTTTATTCGCATTTGGGATGCCAAACCAAAACCAAGGATAAGTATTCTGCCTACGTTTTTTTTTGTTTTCTTTCTAACAGTGTTATAAACACAAATCCCTTTTATTTTTCCCAGTTAACTGGTGTATGTGTGTTTGTGTGTGAGGGGCTAGGATAGATAAGAGGCTTTGATATTTTGATTTGTGTGTGTATGTTTTACTTCATTATTGATTAAGACTTGTTGTATAATAAACAGTTTTTTTTTTGTTCATTGAAGAAATCTGGTTGGTGTGTTTTATTCTGGGAAAAATAAAGTTCATGGTTGACTGTATCGGTAAGTGGGAAAATTTAAATATATGTTGTGGCATGTGGAGAAGTGGGACTAGAATAAACAGTGCACTCCTCCCCCCTCGGTTGTAACACAGGCTATAGCTTTCTTCCTCACTATAACCACACAACCAATTTTTGTATTATCTGCAAGTTTCTTAAATCATGCCCCCTACATTTACATCCAAATCATTGCTATACACCACAAAGAGCAAGGGACCTAATTAGTGAGCCTTGCAGAACCCACTGAAAACAGCCTTGCGGTCAGAAAAACACCCATTGACCATTACCCTTTGCTTCCTGCCGCTGAGCCAATTTTGGAACCAACTTGCCACTTTCCCTTGCATCCCACAGGTTTTTAATTTCTTTGTCAAAAACCGTGCTAAAATCTATGCAGACTACATCAAACACATCACCCTCATCAAAAAATTCAATCAAATTAGTCAAACATGACCTTCCTTTAACAAATCCATGCTGACTGTCCTTGATGTGAGTATCAGAATATTATTTGTCAGAATTCCTTGATCTCTAAACTTTCTCTAATTTGACACCAGCCAAATCCGTCTACCAGGAAACTGACCACACTTAAAATAGTAATTTGGACAAATTAACATGGTCATTCTGATATATAAGATTAGGTTTTCATCTTAGCTGGTAGTGTGGAAAATAATAACGATCCAGTGAAAAATCTGAACAGTTATTGGAATTGCAATAACAAGTTATTTTCCATTTTCACTACAGGAATAAATTTGTTGGTAAATTGGTAGTTAATTGAATACACATTGGAAACAGTTAATGGGCTTCTGCACTTCATTATGCTGCCTTGACAGAAATTATGTGAGGATTAAGTGAGTATTAAAGCAATATAAATATTAGAATAACTGATCCAAACAGCAGAATGATTTGTAAATAGTTTATTGAAGATGAGATTGCTTTTAATTAAGACATGTCACAAGGAGAGGGATGGTTCATAATCCCAACTTGATGGAAAGCTTCATAACTCTTAACTAGAATTTATACAGGAGAGAAGCTAAAATGGGAAAACTGCAGTGACTCGCATCTACATGATAAATCTCTTAAGATCCATATTACAAAAATATAAAAGTTACTCATCTGTGTGGATTTGTGCACTAGATGACTATTTGGGTCAAGAAGGTTGGGTCATTCATCTGTTCACTGATCCAATCTGACTTGGCCATGCATAATTCAGGCAGACCACAACATCCACAGTATAAACTACTTGCTGCCTCTACCCTCAGATTAGCAATTCGACTTCAGATATTAATAAGAGACAATTTAAGTTGTATACCATATGTCATCCTTTATTTCACAATTTAGTTTCAGATTTTACAATGTTTTAAAAAATTAAGAATAAGCTTAGATTCCTGGAAACAAGAAAATGCAGCTTCTGGAAATCTGAAACAGAAAATACTAGAAGCCCTCAGTAAATCAGTCAGCATTTGTGGAGAGAACAGACGAGTTGTTCTTTATTCCTGGCACCTGAAGCCCAAACATCTAATGGCAGGGATTTTCTGTGGACCCCTGAGGTGGGGTCGGAGGCAGGGGGTGGGGGGGGACATGGAGTATCATGATGGGTGGTGGGTGACCGGGGTGGGGGTTGGAGTTGGAGGGCCCGTTACCTCCTTATCACCAAGCAATCTCTTCCCAGGGGCGGGGTTGCTAGGGGGCTAGGCTAGGCTAAGCCGATGATGGTTCCCGCCCAGCAGCCAACTGAGGACCTTTAAGTGGCCTATTAACGGCCAATTAGGGACCTCTTCCCACCGCTGCTGGGATTTTACATGTAGCACGAGGTGCCCTCCATGGGCCTCAGCTTCAGTTTGAACCGATTGTGCCGCCTTACTTAATTCTGGATCAGCTTGCTGAGCCGATCAGAGAAGACTTACTGAACATTTCCTTCATTTTATCCAAATCCCACCAAAAAGTTTCAGATAGCCAAATATCTGTCTGTGGTACCATTGTGACCTCTGACGATGGACCTTGTTTCGCCATTGCTGGGGTCACTACACATGAAGGAAAAATTCCTGGACCCTTTTCCTGCAACTACCCTGTCTCCTTGACTTCACTTGATCTTTCCATGACTACCGGAGAAGCTACTACCTTTGCTCCGGCCAAATCATTCCCGGGAGTAGGTTAACTCCCTCTACATAGGCAAACTATGGACAATGCCTACGGTTACCGTTCCAGACATTAGGTCACACTCCAGGTGCACCCAATACAAAGGTACGGGTATATACTCCCTGCTGATGCTGTTCACTAAAACCTTGGCATTCAATGTGCTCTCTGGTGAAAAGATTATGCCTTGATTCCCGAAATATAACTATTGGTTTAAATGACTCACTTGAGGAATAAGGAGTTACTTTTCCTTTGACAAGAATTCCCTATAGCCCTCAGGTATCTTGTTCACGTTCCCCGTACTCTGTTTTTTAAAAAAAACTTGGCCTTTCAGCTGCGGTCAGAGCTATAGATTGATTTGTCATACTTTCAGTCAGGGCCCCTTTTTCTGCATTGGCCTTGTGCATCCCGATAAGTCCCATGGGTTTACCCCATAACTTGCAGCAATCCGCACGAAGGTGTCCCACCTTGTGGCAATGGAAACACTGAGGCCTCTGGACTTCACACCCCCCTCAGCACTTACCTTTTTTGCCTGAAAAGGAGATCCGGGTATGTTTCCGGCTGTCCCTTCTTGTCCCTAGCTATTTGCCTTCCTTTCACCCTCCTGCCTTCTATCCTCGGGTTTGCGGGGGTGACAGAAAAATGTTTGGACTTGTGGACAAGCTCGTAATCATCAGCTATCTTAGCTGCGTGGCCTGTACCTTTAGTGCTCCTATCCAATCATCAAAGTTAATTTGCTTTACCCTCTCAAATTCTATGCAAGTCTGCCCAGGCTGTTTCCAGAGGTGCTGAAACTTCTGCCTGTAAGCTTCAGGGACTAATTCATACGCAGCGAGAATAGCCTTTTTTGCCATCTCAATCTGCAGAAACGTCCTCAGAAAGTATAGCATAAACTTCATGAGCTCTGTCCATCAACCTGTTTTGCATGAGCAGTGTCGAGTTTTCTTTTGGCCACCTCATTCATCTGTTTGGCTATCTTTTCAAAAGAAATGCGAAATGCCCCAGTACGTCCCTTTCCACAAACTTCAGGAGGGCTTGCACAAATTTAAACAGCTCCCCATTGGGTCCTGGGTCCAAGTCAGATTCTTCCTCATCAGAATTTTCCCTACTGTCAAGGCCACCCTTTTTTTTTTTAGTTCCAGCCTTTTAAGCTGGTATTCCCTTTCTCTCTCCTTCTCTTGCCCTTTCTCTCTCCTGCCGTTCTGCTTGCTCCCCACGAAATGCCCTTTCTTTTTCCTTTGCCTGTCTCTGAAATTCTAGCTCCAACTTCTTCCTGTCCAACTCAATCTGTGCCAGTGTTACCTTGTCTTCTTCCAATTGTACCCGTCCCTCTGGCTGTTTCACTTCAATCTTCAGCTGTCTGGCCATTAGTCTCTGAATTTCAGGTCTCCTAGCTTTTGATCTCATATTTACCTTCACGTGCTCCGCCACACTTAACAGTTCATCAGCAGACAAGTCCTTAAAGAATCATAATTTATTCTAGACTGATACACAAATGCACTTGCATCAAAAGTAGCCATTCCGGTAGTGTAAACTTTACTCTTATGCACAAGAAACCTGCTGTTTTCCTATTTCCTTTTCCCCTTTTCAATTATTATTACCCCACTTACATTAGCACTTCGTCGGCTTTGGGTTACCCCGGACTGAGCCCCCAATTATATGTTACAACTGAGGTTGGAGGAATGCACTGTCTTTTTCTAGTTCCACTACTCCACTGGTCACAACATATATTTAAATGTTTTACCCAGCCACCGATATGACCAATTATATACTTTATCTATACTAGTTTCAGAATAAAAATCCACCAACCAGGTTTCTTCAATAAACAACAAAATTGTTGATTTATTAGAAAACAAGACCTATTCAATAAAGAGGCAAAGCTTATTAACACACCATTTGAAATATGAAAGTATAAATATCTACTCTTCTAAAATAACCTAACACACACAAACTGGTTAAAGAAAAAAATTAAGAAAAATGAAAAAACTGGCTCTGCAGAGATCAACTTAAAAAAAAAATACTATGGCTAAGTTATTGTCAATTCTTGAAGAAAAAGGATAAAATAGGGAAAGTTCCAGATGGCCTTTGGTCTGGTGTCTGGGTGCACATAGACAGCTGCCACTGGGATCTTTCTGGAGCAGTTCTATTCAGGAGATGTCGAGCAGTAGTCTTGCAGGTTGTTCGGAGAATTACTGCATCAGTAGGCTCAGCTATCACACTGGATTCTCAGAAGATTTTTCAGGTGGCAAAGGGTGAGTTTGGTGGCTTCTCTCTTGGCAGGATACACACCAACTGAGCATTCAAACAGTCCACGCCCCAATCAGAAAGCCAAAGCTCCTGACAATCATAAAACAAAGAACAAAGAACAGTACAGCACAGGAACAGGCCATTCGGCCCTCCAAGCCTGTGCTGATCTTGATGCCTGCCTAAACTAACACCTTCTCCACTTCCGGGGACCATATCCCTCTATTCCCTTCCTATTCATATATTTGTCAAGATGTCTCTTAAACGTTGCTATCGTATCTGCTTCCACCACCTCCCCTGGCAGCAAGTTCCAGGCACTCACCACCCTCTGTGTAAAATACCTGCCTCGCACATCCCCTCTAAACTTTGCCCCTCGCACCTTAAACCTACGTCCCCTAGTAACTGACTCTTCCACCCTGGGAAAAAGCTTCTGACTATCCACTCTGTCCATGCCGCTCATAACTTTGTAAACCTCGATCATGTTGCCCCTCCACCTCTGTCGTTCCAGTAAAAACAATCCGAGTTTTTCCAACCACTCCTCATAGCTAATGCCCTCCAGACCAGGCAACATCCTGGTAAACCTCCTCTGTACCCTCTCCAAAGCCTCCACGTCCTTCTGATAGTGTGGCAACCAGAATTGCACGCAATATTCTAAGTGTGGCCTAACTAAGGTTCTGTAAAGCTGCCACATGACTTGCCAATTTTTATACTCTATGCCCCGACCGATGAAGGCAAGCACGCCATATGCCTTCTGGACTACCTTATCCACCTGCGTTGCCACTTTCAGTCACCTGTGGACCTGTACTCTGTGCCCAGATCTCTCTGCCTGTCAATACTCCTAAGGGTTCTGCCATTTACTGTATACCTCCCACGTGCATTAGACCTTCCAAAATGCATTACTTCACATTTGTCCGGATTAAACTCCATCTGCCATTTCTCTGCCCAAGTCTCCAACTGATCTATATCCTGCTGTATCCTCTGACAATCCTCATCATTATCCGCAACCTAGACATCTTACTTCTCTGTAAACAACTCCTTATGTTTGTTTAGCACTCTCTTCCAGTAAGTGTTTTTTTTTAAATCCAAAGTGTCCTTCGAGTAACCTTAAAAAAAAACAAATCCAGGCATCTCCTTGGTCTTTCAAATGAACCGATATTAATAATAGAAGCACCTTCATGACAATAGCAGTCGGTCAGTTCTTTACTTTTTTTGTAACTTGGTGCAATGTCTCAAGATAGTAATTCAACAGATCTCAAGTAGGTGGAATAGAAGTTTAATTGCTACTTAGATCAGTGATTGATGCAGGTTTCTACTCTCCTGAACTAAGAGGAATATTCCAAGAATATTATACTAAAATTCAAATTTTAAATTTGATCTGCTTTTCGCTAGACTTTGGAGGAACTGATAGCAATAAGTCGACATAAAAACCATCATGGGGGCATTCATGAGAGATGCCCCTACTATTCCTATGGTCTGTGTAATAGAGGTCTTCACTATGCCACAAACTCCATGGCAGAGTACAGGGCAGACAACCATTGCTCCACGATGTCACTCAACATACAAATTAGGAACAGGAGTAGACCACTCGGCCCCTCTGTAATGAAACATAGGTATAATAGACTTAATTAGGTAGAATTCAGATATAATTAATATATTGTACCTTTTAGAATTAAAGATTGAATAGTCAGTTGTCAAGACTCACTGAAATTCCCATTTAAGGGTAGAGTTAAAAAAACAGTTTCAAGGTCTTCGCTACAATGGAATTAGAACATGACACACATTGAAACATCCAATGTGAAGTCAGTACAGGATGGCTATAAAATTAATTAGTTGATAGTGTCAGTGATATAGACTGACTGACTCAACAGGAGGGTACACAGTATTATAAAAAAAATTAGATAAAAAATTACAAAATGAAATGGTACTTACAAAAACAGATGCCAAGTAAAACCCAATTACATAGGTTTAAGCCCAACTCCAGAGTCTTGGCACAAAATCTCAGTCGAGACTTCAGTGCAATACTGAGGGAGAGCAGCATTGTTAAAGGTTTTGTCTTTTGGATGAGACGTTAAACCAAGGGACCATTTGTCCTTTCAGATGGACAAAAAAAAAATCCATAGAACTATTTGAAGAATAGAAGAGTTCCTGGCTAATATTTATCCCTTAACCAACATCACAAAAAATATTATCTCATGATGTTTCTCATTGCTGTTTGTGGGATCTTTCAGTGTGGAAATTGGCTGCTGTGTTTCCCTAATGTACAGCAATGATTTCACTTCAAAAGTACTTAATTGGCTGTAAAGCACTTTGGGACATTGAGGTTGTGAAAAGCATTATATAAATGCAAGTCCTTTCTTCTATTTTCCAATTCGAGTCCCCTGAAGATTACATTCAGTAACCGATTGAGGACTCAGTGTCCAAATGCAACATTTGACCCATTCGTGTGAGAATTATTTGAGATCTAAACGTAGGTCCAGTTTTTCAAAAATGCTGTTTTAATTAAAATGCCTGCACAATGAAAGCATAAAGCAATAATTGGCCATCACATAATAAAGACTGTTCGCTCCATAGGCTGTGCACAATCGACCCTATCAAGGACATAACCCCACTTGTCCAATTTGCTGAGGTCAAGTTCTACACAATATTCTGCCTTCCTCAAAAGTAATCATGTAAAAATAGAGAATATTTATCCACCTCCATGATTCAAACCTCATGAATAAAATTAAGCAAATTAATTAAACTGGTATTGATGCTGTTCACTTTCAGAATTGTAAATGCAACTATTGCTTTTTGTTGGGCTAATATATATTCATTAGTCTATTCAGTTTGATTACAAAAAGCTACTTCAGAGGATGTGCTGATGTCAACTCCCACATGGTTTCCACTGACGTGTGTTACTTGGTGATTTGATAGCCTGATGTATAGAATTGAGTGAATATTTATAATTAAATATATATTCATGGAAAAAAATAAAGTTCAAGTTTTCAATTCTATGTTTTATTATCTCAACAGTTTATTTCAAAATTTCAAAAATGTCCAGCAAAAAAAGTGACACTTGTCAGCACAGGCCAAGAAGAAGCAGGGCAATGCTATTTAATGGATCTCAGTTTTCAAACAAATTAGTTAAAATAGCTCATTACAATGATAAAAACAAGGACACTGTGCAAGGTCACACTAACACATGATGTATTATTTCTTATCAAACTTGATGCTATGGAGATATTTCAGCCAAGACTGAAAGACTATCAAATTGTCTCTTTTCATATTACAGTAACACCATTTACAAGACGCGCCACAGTCCCATTGCAAAATGACAAGCTGTGCACAATCTGAAAAGCATATAATTTGCATTAAAATGTCATAGAAGTTTTGCATTATAAATAGTGTTGTATATTACTATCCCAGGGTGTCAGTGCTATTTCCCCCTCCCCTCCTCTCCCTTATGCACTTTTTGTGAATTCAGGCACAGAGGTTGGTGGCATACCCAAACAAGGACCAGAATTTTACACCCCCAAACAAGTGAGTTTCTGGGCGTAAAATTGAGCGGGAGGTGGGGGAGGGGCGGTGGGAAAGAGGCATTTCTGACCCCCTCCCACCCCTGCTGCAAATTTCCACTGGGCGGCGGCAGCAGGAAATGGCCCACCAGCCCCAGGCCAATCAAAACCCTTAAGTGGCCAATTAACTGACACTTAAGAGCCTCCTCTTGCTGCCACGGGTATTTTACCCTCGGCGGCAAGATGACAGAAGCCTCAAAAACCCCACCTGGTGAAACCAGGCAGCCTTCTTGAGGTCTGGTGGGGGCCCTCCCGATCAGGCACGCTGTGCCCCCTGGAGGGCTGCTGCCCCCCCCCCCCCCCCGCCTTGCTGGGGACACTTACCCGTCTTCTAGGGCTGTCCTTCAATTTGGTTCCAGTGGCTGGGTATAGTCCCAGCCATGGCCACCACAAGGAGGTGGAAGTCCCGCCCAAGACCAATTAAAGGCCCGGGGAGCGAAAAATCCCAGTCTGGCTGCCCAGGCCCAGCAGAGATGAGCTCGCCACTGACTTTTTTTTGCAGGTGGACGGGGCCTCCTACCCAACGTAAAATTCCAGCCAAGGTTTCTGCATGTTATGTCTATTCCATCATTCAACTCAGCACAGCTTAGCAACTTCAACCTGCAATCTCCAGACTGTTACCTGATTAGGTGCAGCTTTTCTCTTCCTAAATTTTCTTTTTCCATTTTTTCCTGTGGCCTTCTCAACACCAAGGGACACCTGTAGAAGAACAGACCTCCAAGGAGGACAATCCCTTTGTAGTGCAACGTTAGGCACTATACACCTCACAGGCACCAGGACACTGGCACTCCACATGGGCTAGATAGTGAACTAGAGGGATCTGCATCTGGTGAAACACCCACATCTATGGGCAATAGCAGTTACGGTTGCATAATCAGCACGGGACAGACCTAGTCAGAGGATGAAGCTTGCTCTCACTCCTGCTGAGGATGAACGTGATGACGACTGCCAGGGGCCAGCCATGAGAAGAAAACTGCTGGCCTCACAAAAGCTGTTGTAAAAGATTTTGAAATGTGTACCAAGGATTTGCATCACTACAGCTGAGACTACAGCAAAGTTTGCATCCCGCCTCAGTGGTGTCATTTTGCACAATATCACCACACTGGATTCAACCCTGGATAGCGCCATCAACTTAAGGGATGCTGTATTCGAGCTTCACAGCAGGAATCCATGTTAGCACCCTTGGTTTTAGTGGAAACTGAAGTGGACTCTGGCTCCAGAATGTTGATATTGGTAAAACAAATGAAAACAGGTCTAGAAGGGATTGGTCATCATCTGGAATCTGCTGTCCCACAGATTACTAGAAGTGTTGAGCCCCAGCACTAAGGGTGTGGCAAGGGTACAAATGAGAGCACTACATGCTGACCGCTCTCAGGTGGTCAGCATGTCTGCATATTCACTCCCCTCAACTAGTATCCACCATGGTGACACCAAGTCAGTAGGACCAGATTGCCCAAAGTGCAGCAATCTGTGCCTGGGCCCTCAAAGACTTGTGCAGCAGAAGGCACCGGCCGCTAGACCCCACCTGAGGAACAGCTGCCTTCCACCAACTCTGTTGAGGGCACTAGAGGACGACCTTGGAGTAGTAATAAATTTAGGAGTCAGTCATTATGGCATAAAGGAGGCCATTTGGCCCACAGTTCATACCAGCCCTCTGTAGAGAAATCCAGTTAGACCCATTCTGATAATCTATCACGGCGGCACAGTGGTTAGCACCGCAGCCTCACAGCTCCAGGGACCCGGGTTCGATTCCGGGTACTGCCTGTGTGGAGTTTGCAAGTTCTCCCTGTGTCTGCGTGGGTTTTCTCCGGGTGCTCCGGTTTCCTCCCACAAGCCAAAAGACTTGCAGGTTGATAGGTAAATTGCCCATTATGAATTATCACTAGTATAGGTAGGTGGTAGGGAAATATAGGGACAGGTGGGGATGTTTGGTAGGAATATGGGATTAGTATAAATGGGTGGTTGATGTTCGGCACAGACTCGGTGGGCCGAAGGGCCTGTTTCAGTGCTGTATCTCTAATCTAATCTAATCTAAATCTAATCTATCCCCATAGCCGTTACAGTTTATTTCCCTTGAGTGCTCATCCAATTTCCTTTGGAAATCATTCATCGTCTCCACTTCTACCAACGTTGTAGGCAGCAAGTTCTGGGTCTTTAACCACTCGCTGCGTAAAAAAGTTCTTCCTCACAACCCCCCTGCATCTCTTGGCGAAAAAAATAAATGTGCCCCCTAGTCCCTATACAGTTAATAGGAACAGCTTTTCTTTGTCTACCTTATCTAAACCTGTCATAATCTTGTACACAAACAAGAAATGCTGGAAATACTCAGCAGGTCTGGTAACATCGGTGGAGAGCGAAGCAGAGTTAACAGTATCTGATGAAGGGTCACTGACCTGAAACGTTAACTCTGCTTCTCTCTCTAGATGCTGCCAGACCTGCTGAGCATTTCCAGCACTTTTTGTTTGTGTTTCATATATCTAGCATCTGCAGTATTTTGCTTTTATGATCTTGTACATCACTATCTAATCACCCCTTAATCTCCTTTGCTCCAAGGAGAACAATCCCAGCTTCTGCAACCTAACCTGTAGCTAAAATCCCTCATCCCTGGAACCATTCTGGTAAATCTCCTCTACACCCGCTCAAGGACCCTCACATCTTTCCTAAAGTGTGGTGAACAGAACTGGATGCAATACTCTAGTTGTAGCCTAACCAGAGCTTTATAAAAGGTTCAGCATAGCTTCTGTGCTTCTGTACTCAATATCTCTATTTATGAGGCTCAAGATCGCATATGCTTTGCTAGTTACTCTGTCAACATGTCCTGCCACCTTCAAAAACCTATGTACATGAACACCCCAGGTCCCTCTGTCCCTGCACCCTGTTTAAAAGAAAATCCTGTGGGTTGATGACCGTGGTGGGAAATGAATGGAAGATATTTATGTTTGGCAATAAATCATCTTTACCAAATTTGACACTTTAATCTGCAGCGTGGATTAATAACAGCTTCTGAGTCTCCATGGTCAGAATGCCATTGATATAGAAGTTGTCTCAATGGTTTGAATGTTCTTCCATGGCAGTTGAAGGTATTGGGGAAGAACATAAACACTGTTTATATAGAGCAGCTGTGTGTAAGTTCTCAACCAGGAGCTGGTCCTTGACTTCTCTGGCTGCATTGTGTGGACGTGGCCTTCCTTTCTCTGCTGCCTTTATTGCCTGAGGTTTCCTTATTTGTTGGCAGCTGCTGCTGCCGCCAAGAGCTGAGACGATTAGCCTCTAACAACCACAATCACCAAAGGTAACTGTGCAGAAATGGGAAGAGAAGCCATTGATGATGATTCTCTGGCTACAATTAGATAGATAAGAATGGAACCAAGAATGAACAGTCCCACCCAGCTGGACAACAGTGGAGAGACATTGGAGGAGAATGATGTGATCAATGGTGTCAAAGATTGCAGCCAAGTCCAAAGGACTTTGACAAGAGCTATTTTGGTACTCTGACGGGCAGAAACCTGACTGGAGGGATTCAAACATGGAGTTGTGGGAAAGATGGGCAGAGATTTCGGAGGTGACTTGAAGGGAAAGGGAGGTTAGAGATGGGGCAGTAGTTTGCAAGGATGGCGAGGTCAAGGATTAGTTTTGTGAGGAGGGGTGAACATGGAAGATTTATATAAAAATATAAATAAATATAAATATAACCAGGAGGTGAAAGAACGGTTAACGATGCAAACTAACGTGGCAGCCAGGAAGGGAAGTTGGGTGGCCAGTTGTTTAGTGGGAATAGGGTTGAGAGAGCAGGAGATGGGTCTTGTGGCCAAGATGAGCTTGGAGAGGGCATGAGGGGAGATAGGAGAGAAACTAGAAAATGAAATAAGTTCGGGCTAGGGTAGTGGGGAGCTTTAGAGCAAGTTTGGCCCGGTGGGCTAGGTGGAGTTAGTAAGAGGCTGCTGATCAGATGGTCTCAATCTTGGTGACAAAGAGGTCCATGAGCTCCTTGCACATCGTTGGGAGGTTAGGATGGAGCAGACAAGGGTTTAAGACAACAGCTTGCAGTAAAGAAGCCGGGGTTACCTTTACATTCCAGAATGATCCTGGAATAAGTTTCCTCAGACAAGAGCAGGACCCCATAGGGGTTTATGTAGTCCAGTCAGATCTGGTGTGAATGGCTAAACCAGTTGTCTGCCATATCTATTCAAGTCTGTGTCGCTTGTATTTAAGGGAGCAAAGACAAGGGCTGTACCAAGGGAATAGCCAGGGTGAGATTTTAATGGGGACGAGGGCATTGAAAGTGGAGAAGGTGGGGTTGAGCAGATTGGTAGCTGCAGAGACCATAGTGAATTATTTTTTTATTCATTCATGGGATGTGGGCATCGCTGGCAAAGCCAGCATTTATTGCCCATCCCTAAAACAGAGGGACAAAGGCTGGACAATTGAGAATTTGAAAGTGAGGTTTTAAGTGAATTGGGGAACGGGGAGAGAAGAGCTTTTTTCCTCCCTGGAGTAGATATAGAAGGAAGTAGGGTTTGGAAGGGGGAAGTGGGATGTGGGTGGAGAGCAATACAAGGAAGTGATCAGAGATGGCCTTATCTGCGATTGGTATTATGAGGGTACCGAGGCCATGCAAGATGATCATGCAGGTGGCCGTGAAGGAGTTGGGAACTTTACATAGAGGGTGAGATTATGGGAGGATAGGAGGGCAGTGAACTGAGGAAAGAGAACATGACTTGAGATGGAGATTAAAATCACCTCGGATGAGAAACTGCTCAGTGCAAAGACTGAGGGAGGAAAGCAGTGAAGAGAAAATTTGCATGATTACTTCAGCAGGCAGTAGAGAACCAGGATTTGAAATGAGGTGAGGGGGTGGAACAAGGCGAGATGTTCAAAGGAGGAGAAAGTCCAGAAGAGTAAGGGGACAGATCAAGGTGAGTTTTGGTTACAAGAGCCACAACACTGCCATGACAGGGAAGCTCCAGTTAGATAGCAGGTGTCATCACCTCACTTTACCAACTCGGAGGGGAGAGTAGTGGAAAAATAGTATTAGTTAAATGCATTTTCCTCATTCTTACATTCATTAGTTTCAAAGCACTTTGTCAAAACTATTCCTATGACCTGTTTCTAGATTATGGAAGAGAGGCCAAAGTCTGCACTATGGCTCTTGAAAATATTTTACCTTGTAATGGCAACACCTCATGAGCAGAAGTCCCAGTGGTTGCCCAAATATAAGTTGGTTGTTGAATTCGATTTGCTTCTCAAGCTGGCACTTGCACACAGATCAATTCAAGACTTGATGACCTGCCACTAAAGATATAGTCTTGGAAACAAAAAGCACTCTAAAAGGGGCACACAGATGATCATAACCAGACATCAATACAAAATTTTTCCATCACACACTCTGCGTCTGTTCATGTAGCTAACTCATTATCAGTCCTTCCACTCATTTTCATTTTTAGTCTCACCATTTCAAGTTTGGATTTCCATTACAGATTTTTCAGCTGGGCCATTCAAGTATACTAATCAGCCATATAACATACATGACCTGCCCAACATGTTGCTTTAACATCGAATCTCACTACTTCAGTCAGGCACAGTCCTACAAAGTATAATCCAAGATATTCCTTAGGCAGTACATTCCAAAAACACTCAGCATGAGTTCCTGCACTTTTATCAGGATCTCAACCCATTAAAATAATTAAACCAGAGCCTCAGATACCCTTCTTGCATCCTAACTTCACACTAGTTTCTTCAACTGCAGTCCTTGTCCTATGCCATCAAGAATGCCTTTGTTAGAAATATCCCTACTGGCAGGATTTCATTCTAATGGTTATCAAACAATATGCTTTTTAAAACAATGAACACTGCCAGAACCTGGTCAAGCATTTTAATAGGCTTTTTGTTGAATACATTGACCATAATACTCCAGTTAATTTACAAAGGAATTATAAAGCTTACAAGTATGTTACAGTGATTTCAAAAAGTATACTTCATTTCTCAAGTGGGGAAATGAATACATGCTCAGTTGCAAGGATACATGTATACAAATACATCATAAACCTCTGAATACAGCAAACACCACCCTTTTATCAACTTAGCAGCTTAAGATTTTACATGAAGTACGTGATGTGCCTACTTTAAGAATAAAGTCTTTACAGCTACTATAAATTTAACATTACTACTACACCTACAGCAGAAAAAGGAGTAAGCATTCTAGCGAAGAAGCAATAGCAATACCTAAAACAGACAATGCAATAGCTTTCAACATAGATTAAGGAAATTTACTAACAAACTTAGGAAGAAAAACAGAAATTCGGGCATTAACTCACTGAAAGCAGTGTAATTTATATTGGGTGATTCTCATTGTATAGCTAATCAAGACTTCCCTACCCTTAAAATGTGTGAAGTCTCTCAAGCTAACTTAACTTCTACACTGTACAAGGCAGATACTGAAAGTGTGCCATTTGTAGTCATAGACAGACAATTGGAAATCTTTAAAACAATAGCTGTTCTTCAGGTTATTAAACTATGAATTACTATAGTTTGAGAACCTAAATTCCAAACTATACAAATGGTTCTCGTTGAGCAATTTGAGGTGACTTTTGTCTGAAGATGTTTTTTTTAAAAACACAAAATGCTGATATAGTGTGCAAACTAGTTAATTTAACACGTGTTTCATAAAGAATAATTTAGCACATTCAACAGGGCAAATTATTCATCAGTTTTGTCATCTCAAACTACAAGATTGCATCTTTTACAGTGGGTATGCAGCCTAGTATACAGTCAAAAGAATTACTACTAAGCAGAAACCTTTCTCCTTTAGGTGGCAAACCACAATTAGGGTAGGCAGAAAGAGAGTTTGCTGGATTATGAACTGTCACAAAGATGCACATAACAGATTTACATGAATTAATCAACACATTATACAAAAAAAAATTGCCTGTAATCGACAGTCACCACAAAAAGAATGCCATTTCTGCTGGTATAATCCATTAATTGGAAGACAACCCTTACAAACTGGTCAGTTTGATATCTCACATAGCATTGAACAATCACGAAGTGAGCTGGACTTCTGGAACATATGCATCACACTTTTGCAATCAATACTTGAGATTGGAGAAGGACAAGATTCGCACAGTTCTAGGCTAATATAAAGTTTGAGTGTTGTATTTTGTTCTTGGAGGGTGTTCAAGAAGCAGACGCGGAAACTATCATTCAACTGCATGCAATATTCAGTTAAAAGTTAGTCAAATCATTATCCATATTGTAAACTCTACCACATCATGACTTTTGTATTGCACACATTAACAGTTTCAATTAGGATTGAATAAAAAAAAAGCTAAGGTCCACCTTGTTTCCCTTCTCCCCCACCTTTGCCAAATTTCTCCCCAACTCTTTCAAAGTCATCCAATCCTTAGAAGTTATGGCAGATAGTGAATGTTTAGCAGGCTATTTGACCACTAAAGCATTACAGTCAAATCTGATCCTTTCACACCAAGTCTAAATATGTGCACTTCCAGCAGAAATTATGGAAAGCTGCTTGCAGCAGGAAAACCTGCCCGATTGTTTTTTTCCTAATCTAGGGAGCCATGGTTAATAGCAGAACTTGATCATTGTCCCTGTAGGGAAAACAACAAACCATAAATCTTTCTGGTCTGTATGGCTTAGCTACTCACTGGAAAATTTGAGTTTTGGGATTCCTCAACTCCCAGTTTGTTATGCACAAAATATTGTAAAGAGTGAGATGAACAAAAGAGATATACAATGAACCAAACCTAAATTTAGGCAAGAAAAGCTCATCTTTGTGAACTTTAATTTCCATCAATTTCAATACTATTTTTAAAATTAGCTTGTTTTCCTGGACAAAAACTAGTTGTGAAATATTCACCGAGTCCTTCTTTAGCTATCATACATACTATTTGCAATAAAAAGTAAAGGCAAAATACTTCGATTGCTTTTCATTCTCAGTGAGACAAGCTTCAACTGGTTTTACAAAATGAAGCACATAAAAGATCGGTTTTAGCTCATTTAATGGCAGTTTGATAATTTTGTCCTGAGTTGCAGTACACTAATCTCAATTGGTTAATTTGTTTCACATAGTACAATATATTGTGTAAAGCATGAGAAATGTTACAACAAATGTCTTAAAAGATCATGACCAAGGAGGGTCAACACTTCTTTCATTCTAGTTTAGTCTGGATTCCAAAGAGAGCAGTTATATTAACATATTACGAAGGATTGATGAGTGTAATTAAGTCAGTATAGAAATCTTGCTTCTAACACTTCTGCAATAAATACAAATTCTGATAGTTTATCCTTGCACATTTACTGTGCCCATGTAATTCCTTGCTTTACAATTAGCACAACTGAAACTCCTGAATTGTAAAATCAGATATAGTTACAATTGTTATACTGTATTTAAGAGGTAACTGGACCCGTTAACCTACATCCATATGATCTAATCCACACATTCACTTCTTTCAAACAATTACTGTTCTATCCAACAGGATATTTCATAACTTCTATCTTGGGGAGAAAACATTTCCACATGTGCAAATATTTCACTTAAATAAACCCCTGGCTTTTAAATAACGTGGCTCATACACAAAGCTTGGTGAACCACTGCAGAAGTTTACCGAAACAGCTGTTAAGCAATTTTTAGGCATTCAGCTATAGAGATTAAATAATTAAACTGCAATACAGACAATTTAATTAAAAAAAATCAATTTACTCATCTTGATTCATCTTTGCTCAAGTTGAAATGCATGTGAATAAAGGTAAATACAAGTCATGCTGTGGAAGATAAAATAAAATCTCCCTTAGCGACACCTTGAAAGATTTTTATTTTCACTGGCTAAATTCAAAGGAATGTCTTCCTTGAAAGTATGGGTCAATAGATAGAATATAATATATATACTGTATATGATACAATTCAATGGCAATCCTATTGTCTTGGCATGTCTAAAAGGCACATTCTGAAACCATCTACTACAGAGGAGGTGGTGTGATAGTGATTTTGTTTTCTGGAATCTATAATTTGCATGGGGCTAAGTTACAAGACAAGACCTTCATAAATTGGTCCATCAGCTTCAGGTGATTCTCTCCGCAGACGGAGATGCTCCAGTGTGTTGTGAAAGTGTTTGTTAATTTGCTCGGTTTCTTCACTGGATTCTAAGTTTGGGAGATCTTCTCTTATTTTTTGAATAAGCTGATTTAAGACTTGAATAGTCACCTGCAATAAAAGTTTGTGGAAAAATCATTAACTTTGAAATATCTCAATTTTTAAAAGTCCAAACAGAACATTCCATTTAGAAGCACCATAAATACTTAAAAAAGGACACCATTCATATTATTGGATGATATCACCAAGTGGCAGCAGATAAATGAGGAAGAGGAAAGAGCCAGGGTTTGATCCGAGATTCCAGAAGTAACAGTGCATGCATGGGAAGAGAAGCTATTGCTGAGATGCTCCAGCTACGATTGTATAGGTTCAAACAAGGGCAATCCCACTGTGTTGGACAATGGAGGAGAGCAGTGGAGGAGGATAATGTGGTTAACTGTGTCAAAGGCTGCATAAAGGTCAAAAAGGGTGATAAGCGATAATGCACCAGTAAGAGAGGATGTCATATTTGACTTTGGAGCTGTTTTGATGCCTAGGTGGAGCAGAAACCCAATTGGTCGGATTCAAACTGTATTTCCCCACACTGATGCCATCCTCCTCCCGACCACATGACCTGAACCAGACCATTTGCAATCCTGGCATCCCAACCAATTTAAGCTTCAACACCCACATTCTACCCATCAACAAGACCACTTTCTTCTGCCTTTGCACCATTGCCTACCATATTATTGAAACCCTTTGGCATCTCCAGACTCTAACCACTTTCTGTCTTTGTTGAACTCCCATAATTTCTAGTTTGTCTAAAACGGTTTTCCTGTCGCACACTGAGCTCAACTCACCTATCATCCTCATCTCCTAGTGCATATACTACAAAATCCTTGTCACCACCTATAATTGCTATTACATTGCCTCACCCCATCTTTGCAATCTCCTCCAACTCTATAAACTTCTGACCACACCATTCATATGACATCAATCACCATTGGAATTCAGAGTCTTCGGCTGCCTCAGTTCAAGTCTTTGGGTATGCCTCTCTGCCTCTTTTTAAAATCTTGTCAAAATTACTTTTTGACCTAGCCTTTAATCACCTCTCCTAATCTCTTCCTTCCTGGTGCCCATTTTCATTAAGTTTATTTATGAAGTGCCTTTTTATTAAATGTTAAAAGTGACATATGCAACTTGTACATTTTCAAATCTTTAAAAGGTTTTGGAGATGGGGAGAATTCATGCAAGTGTTAGATTAACAGTTCTGATTAAAGATGGTGTTGCCCTCCCATTACCTCTTTTCGACACAGTGGCTCATATTAAGGTATGGTCTCACAGATGTTGGTGGCCTTAGTACACCTTGCCCAGGTAGCCATTGTTCATGTGTGAACCAAGAAAATAACTAACCAGACTATACAACTATGGGGGATGGAGCAATCACAGCTGAACCTAATCTTGTTGCCTTATCAGTTGATCTCAGTGGCTAGTGATCAGATTAGGAACCCTGGTTAATTTTTCCCTGAACTGTCTAAAGTGGCCAAAACCAATTATAATCCCCCCCAGTACTGCCTCAGCTGGAACAGAAGCAGCAAGTTTGTCAGCACCTGAAAGGAGAAAAGTTGACTTTCACACAGAAACTCCATCAGGAGTGAAAAAGGGAGTGTTTCTATAGGATTGACCAAAGAAAGTGAGGGGAGAACTCTCTGCTCCCTAACAACTACTGTCAAGAGGTTTAGACCCACCCCTCTTGTTTTCTAGGACCTTTTCAGAGCTTATGACTCTTGTTTATCACTCTGCACTACCTGCAAGTTTTTTAAAAATGCAGTGCCTAAGTCATTAAAACTCATTCACTGCTTCTTTGTATAAGTACTTACAGTTGACCAGTGACCTTTACTGCTTACTATCCTTTCTATTACAGCTATTTAGAAGGGCTTGCCTCCCTTCACTTCCCAGTTTTAATGTTTCCTACTTAAAACATTAACAGGTCATTTCTCTTTCCAGATGCTGATAGACCTATGAAATTTTCAGCTACTTAATTTATTCCAATATATCCATCATAATGATGAGAAGAAATATTGCACATCAGCCAAACAGACTTGTAACAAACACAGCTCACCTAATCTGTATCGTACAAGAGGCACTATAGTTATTCATTTGAAAAAGGCTATACGTTATCACAAATTACCCTCCGTTAGAGAGAATTGTCAATGTAAATTATAATACAATAATCACTGGTTTAAGCTTACCGCCTCATTTTCTTTCTCATAAAAGTATATGTAACGATTAAGGATTTCAGTGAAGAGCTGTACTTGTAGTGATGGATCCATGCACTGATTGGCTATCTTCAAAGCTTTCTTAAGACATTCCATTACTCTCTTGCCATCATGAATCTTTGAAGGGAAAACGGGAATTAAACAATTCAATACGTTAATTTAAGCACAGATATAGCAAAGAAACAATTCAATATATTTTGGTCCACAGTACCAGTACTTTTTGCACCCTTGGATTATCCAAAAACACATCCTGCTAGTGAACATTAGAAGGAATATTCCAAAACAAGTCT
The DNA here is from genome assembly GCF_036365525.1 of Heterodontus francisci. Classification (NCBI taxonomy): domain Eukaryota; kingdom Metazoa; phylum Chordata; class Chondrichthyes; order Heterodontiformes; family Heterodontidae; genus Heterodontus; species Heterodontus francisci. Next base: position 46,471,751 of record NC_090387.1, read on the forward strand.
ATTTTTGCTTTTATCCCCAAGATATAGGTTTCATAAAGTCTCACTTGTTAAGCCTATATCCATGTCACAACGTAATCCCTGAAAATCAGAAGTGAAGTACACAGCCTATAAAAGGGCAAAAATATGCATACGCTAGAAGAAACAAGACAAATTGAATTATAACAAGGGCCCAAAATGCCAGGTTTCCTCAAAAGTGTAACACAGTGCTCCAGTTTTATATTCTCACATGTACATGGTGTTACACCAGCTACATGGTTGGGAAAGATCGAGGTGGTGAAGAATATTACTTCCGCAAACTATTCGCCTTGAATACTAATACAAACTGAAATTTCAGTTTGTTACACCTTGAGCACCAAAACTTGAGCTTTTTGGAGTATGCAGTCAAACTGAATAAATTAGCATTGTTAAGATATTATTTATTGTAGAAACTAAATGGGGCATCCAATGCAACAATGCACATGTTGAGAATTAGCTGAAATAAGTCTCTCATTTCTAATTTTACAGCAAGCTCTGAAACTAGGTTAATAAATATGAACACAATGGTCAGATTACATTTTCAGGAGTTTATTGATAATCAAACATTCAATGCTATAAAGGTGTAATATGATGTTTGTATTACCTCCTCTCCATTCTTATCTGTGTTCCGCCCAGACCAAAACAAATGAGCACAGATGCTAACAGCACGGCACTGATCAGGCTTTTTAAGCAACTTTGAAGCAGCCAGTGCACATTGTGTCCTCAAAGGCTCATGGTTCTCTTCACTGAAACATTTCATACGCTCAAATGTTCCAATTATCAATGTGATTGCTGCCAGCTGTGCCTTGGAATCACTGATTTCATCTTCATACAAAGAGAATGCCTAGAAAACAGCATATATATATTTTTTTAAAAACAAGTGTCATCAATACAAGGTTTTGAAAACAACAGGTACAGCATATTCAGAATGCAGGCTTCATTATAAAGTTACACCAACAGTTATTGCAAAAATGTGTGTGCTACCATCAGTACGTGCCATATGTACAATCTTATTTTGCTGGGAATCCTCGAGACCTGTGGAAGGAACAAACCTGCCAAGTATTAATTACTCATTTTACTTTAAAACTAACCTAATTTCGACCTTACACCCAGGACTTTTCCTCTATACTTTTAAAATTCCTGTCACAAACATGAATAAGTGTTAATTCTTACCTGTGACATGAACTCATAAGCCACAGTTTCATGATTCTCAAACCCAACATCCCCAGCTGCAAGTGCTCCCTGCAGAAACAGGCGAAGAGGTAACTCGGCAAGCTCGGCTTTAATCAGGGCACTGATAGTCTGGTGGGCAAAAGAAAATATCTTCTGGCACTTCTTTTCCCATTTTTCATCCTGGAAGATGAGATAAATAAATAAAGGCTCCAGTTATTTGAGGAATTAAGTCTGATTTCCAAAGTTTAGAAGCTAGTCTTCTTAAAAACGGTATTTACTTTGTGCCTTTATTCAGGTCACAGCACGAAGTTAGGGAATAAACTGCCTTTTGGCAATAATTCTGACATCATCGGTTTATTGACCTTCCATTTTTTCGCAAGTCTTTTGGGCCTCCTTATCTCGAGAGACAATGGATACGCGCCTGGAGGTGGTCAGTGGTTTGTGAAGCAGCGCCTGGAGTGGCTATAAAGGCCAATTCTGGAGTGACAGGCTCTTCCACAGGTGCTGCAGAGAAATTTGTTTGTTGGGGCTGTTGCACAGTTGGCTCTCCCCTTGCGCCTCTGTCTTTTTTCCTGCCAACTACTAAGTCTCTTCGACTCGCCACAATTTAGCCCTGTCTTTATGGCTGCCCGCCAGCTCTGGCGAATGCTGGCAACTGACTCCCACGACTTGTGATCAATGTCACACGATTTCATGTCACGTTTGCAGACGTCTTTATAACGGAGACATGGACGGCCGGTGGGTCTGATACCAGTGGCGAGCTCGCTGTACAATGTGTCTTTGGGGATCCTGCCATCTTCCATGCGGCTCACATGGCCAAGCCATCTCAAGCGCCGCTGACTCAGTAGTGTGTATAAGCTGGGGGTGTTGGCCGCTTCAAGGACTTCTGTGTTGGAGATATAGTCCTGCCACCTGATGCCAAGTATTCTCCGAAGGCAGCGAAGATGGAATGAATTGAGGCGTCGCTCTTGGCTGGCATACGTTGTCCAGGCCTCGCTGCCGTAGAGCAAGGTACTGAGGACACAGGCCTGATACACTCGGACTTTTGTGTTCCGTGTCAGTGCGCCATTTTCCCACACTCTCTTGGCCAGTCTGGACATAGCAGTGGAAGCCTTACCCATGCGCTTGTTGATTTCTGCATCTAGAGACAGGTTACTGGTGATAGTTGAGCCTAGGTAGGTGAACTCTTGAACCACTTCCAGAGCGTGGTCGCCAATATTGATGGATGGAGCATTTCTGACATCCTGCCCCATGATGTTCGTTTTCTTGAGGCTGATGGTTAGGCCAAATTCATTGCAGGCAGACGCAAACCTGTCGATGAGACTCTGCAGGCATTCTTCAGTGTGAGATGTTAAAGCAGCATCGTCAGCAAAGAGGAGTTCTCTGATGAGGACTTTCCGTACTTTGGACTTCGCTCTTAGACGGGCAAGGTTGAACAACCTGCCCCCTGATCTTGTGTGGAGGAAAATTCCTTCTTCAGAGGATTTGAACGCATGTGAAAGCAGCAGGGAGAAGAAAATCCCAAAAAGTGTGGGTGCGAGAACACAGCCCTGTTTCACACCACTCAGGATAGGAAAGGGCCTAGTAGCTGGGTTCAAAGTCACAAATTCTCAGTTTCCATCATTGAAACATTACTGAAGAAACACAGATTGTGAAAAGATATCCCTACAATGAACTGATCTTTAATTTTATTAGGTTTAAAAATATACATTTAAGGGGTATGGGGAAACTGCAATTGGCAATATTGAAAGAAAACATGGCACAGTTCTCTCAAACTGGTAAAGATTTAGTGTTATTGATCTTGTATGCCACTGAAGACCTCAATGCTTGTAGCATATGCAAGCACTTATCAGCCTGTTTGCTCATCAGTTTCTGTTCTCACTGACTTACTTCCCTCAAGTATTATTCACTGTGGAAATTAAACCACCTTCCTGCAATGAGCTTCATGGATATACAAGACACAAGACAAGGACAGAGGGGTTAGGAGACAAGGCTGAAATCTTGGAGACAGTTTTTGAAAATTAATTGTTAGTAGGGAACAAGATAGAGGAGTTGAGAGAATTCCAGACTGTGGGACTCGCGCAGCTGAAATCAACGTCAGTAGTGGGGCACGGGGCAGGAACATACACAAACGATCAGAATCAAAAGAACCGGAGTTTTTGAGTGGAGGATGGGGTACATATTGGAAAAGCTTCAACAGGTAGGGTTTGTTGAGTTCTTGTCAAGAGAGGGCTGAGTTCTTTGAGGTGCCTAAAGACAAGGATTTTAAATGTAATATGTTAAGGGATGGGGAACCAATGTATAACAGAGTGAAAAGCAAAGAGGCCAGAATGTGCACAGCTGAGTTTTGAATAACTTATAGGGTTTGAAGGGGGTGAAGGATAAGAGGTTTGCAAGGAAAACATTGGAGTAATTGAGCCTGGAAATTAAAAAGGCACGAGGGTTTCTGCAGCAAAGGAACTGGGAAAGGGACAGAAATGGGTAACGTAATAGTGGTTGAATTATGCAATCTTTATGAAGAGGAAGATATGTGGTCTGAAACTTCAGATCCAACAGGACATCAGAAAATTACCAATGGTCTGGAAACAGTTACCAGGAAGGCAATTAACTAATTTACTACATATTAGCATTCAAGAGGGACCAAGTGAGTGTTATATGATTAGAGATACCAAATTAAATAGTAGTTGTGCCACTGTAATTGTTTCAGGTCAAGTCTCAAATTGAGGGTCAACTGCATATCCATGTTATATCAACTCCTGTACTATAACTGGTGCCAAAGCAATGTGTGAACTATGAATTGATCAAGCTATTTACCAGTGTAAGTCAGCTCACTTTAATTTACTAAACTTACACTAGTAGATTCAGTTCATGTGATAACGCGAAGTAGGCTGGACAAAGCTTCAGTTTCATCTAAAACTCAAGAGTGCCACCCAAATACACCCAGCAAGTGTAACCTGAAGCATTATTAAAGGCTACCAGCACCAAGTGTAAAATTAATTTCCATGCTAACCTTGAAATCAAATGAATGGTTTATAATAGAAATATAAGCAAGTTTACATTCACCAACGTATACATGGGGAAAGATTATATTGTAGTATAAATTCTTACAAACTTTTCAGTTTGTTGACATCAAGTTGATCCTCAACTTTCAGCTGATCAGGGAAAATTTTTTTTTTTTTTTAAACACGTGCATCTTCCTGTTAGCGACTACTTACTGATGGGCAACACTACTGAATGAAAGCCCCATTTATAGAAATGAGAAGGTTAACTGCAGGCCGCAAAGTAAAATAGATTTAAATCCAAGTTCAGCAACAAATATCAGGCATCCAGTTCATTGTTTTAAATCAATTTTTACAATGGAAATTATCTTGCTTTTCGACCACCTGGTCAAGCCATCTTTGCCGCCAACAGGCAGGTGGCCAGCATACCCAGTGAACCAAAAGGAAAAAGGAAGAAAAACAATGTTTAAAACAAAGATCTATTAAATGAAAAGTAGAGCTATGGAACTTTACAGTGCAGATACAGCACAGAAAGCAGCCATTCGGTCTACTACATCTGTGCCAGATTGTTCCTCAAGCAATCGAGAACTAATCCATCTGTCCGGTTTCCTCTTCATAGCCCTGTATCTTCCTCTATTTAAAAGAATGAACAAGTTTGCATTTATATAGTGCCTTGTACAATCTCAGGACATTCCAAAGCACTTTACAGTTAATGCAGTACTTTGAGGTTTATTCACTGCTGTAATATCAAGAAATATGGCAGCCAATTTGCAAATAGCAACCGGATAAATGACCAGATAATCTGTTTCAGTGATGTTAGTTGAGGGATAAATATTAGTCAGGACACCAGAAAGCCTCTCTGGCTTTTCTTTGAATAGTGCCATGAGACAAGACAGTAAAACAAGGCCTTGGTTTAGTGTCTCATATGGAAGACAAATCCTCTCTAGTATAGCACCCCCTCAGTGCTGCACTGAAGCATTAGCTGAGACTATGATTTCAAACCTTGAGAGGGGGCTTGAAACCAAGACCCTCAGAGGCAGGACTAAAGCTGAAACCCCACTTTATTGAACAAATTTTCCTATAAAAAGCAATACTTTCTGCCCCAACCACTACCTAAGGCAAAGCACATCATACTCCAACATTGCTGTGCAAAGAAATCTCTCAGAAAAAGATTTACAGAAGGAGGCCATTCAGCCTACCATGTCTGTGCCAGCCGAAAAAGAGCTATACAGCCTAATCCCAATTTCCAGCTCTTGGTCTATAGCCCTGTAGGTTATGGCACTTCTAGTGATTATCCAAGTATTTTTAAATGCGATGCGAATTTCTGCCTCGACTGTTAATCTATTAATTGTGCATCAATTGTTTGATTATATGCAGGTGGAGGGTGTTAACTGGGGTCTTACTTGAGCACCTATAAGCAGACACTTGCTGAAATTGATGGAGGGTTGAGTACAGGCTCCAGAAGCTGGCTGAGCGTGTCTACGCTGAGGCACAGTGTGGCTTTCGAGCAGAGAGATCCACCATTGACATGCTCGTCTCCCTTCGCCAGGTACAGGAGAAATGCCGCGAACAACAGATGCCCCTCTACATTGCTTTCATTGATCTCACCAAAGCCTTTGACCTCGTCAGCAGACATGGTCTCTTCAGACTCCTAGCAAAGATCGAATGTCCACCAAAGCTAAGTATCATCACCTCATTCCATGACAATATGAAAGGCACAATTCAACATAGCGGCGCCTCATCAGACCCCTTTCCTATCCTGAGTGGTGTGAAACAGGGCTGTGTTCTCGCACCCACACTGTTTGGGATCTTCTTCTCCCTGCTGCTCTCACATGCGTTCAAGTCTTAAGAAGGAATTTTCCTCCACACAAGATCAGATGGCAGGTTGTTCAACCTTGCCTGTCTAAGAGCGAAGACCAAAGTACAGAAAGTCCTCATCAGGGAACTCCTCTTTGCTGATGATGCTGCATTAAAATCCCACACTGAAGAGTGTCTGCAGAGACTCATCAAAAGGATTGCGGCTGCCTGCAACGGATTTGGCCTAACCATCAGCCTGAAGAAAACGAACATCATGGGACAGGACGTCAGAAATGCTCCATTCATTAAGATCGGCGACCACGCTCTGGAAGTGGTTCAAGAGTTCACCTACCTAGGCTCAACTATCACCAGTAACCTGTCTCTCGATGCAGAAATCAACAAGCGCATGGGAAAGGCTTCCACTGCTATGCCCTGACTCGCCAAGAGAGAGTGTGGGAAAATGGCGCACTGACACGGAACACAAAAGTCCGAGTGTATCAAGCCTATGTCCTTAGTACCTTGCTCTACGGCAGCGAGGCCTGGACAACGTATGTCAGCCAAGAGCGACGTCTCAATTCATTCCATCCTCGCTGCCTTCGGAGAATCCTTGGCATCAGGTGGCAAGACCATTTCTCCAACACAGAAGTCGAGGCGGCCAACATCCCCAGCATATACACCCTACTAAGCCAGCAGCGCTTGAGATGGCTTGGCCATGTGAGCCGCATGGCAGATGGCAGGATCCCCAAAGACACATTGTATAGCGAGCTAGTCACTGGTATCAGACCCACCAGCCGTCCATGTCTCCGCTTTAAAGACGTCTGCAAACGTGACATGAAGTTCTGTGACACTGATCACAAGTCGTGGGAGTCAGTTGCCAGTGATCGCCAGAGCTGGCAGACAGCTATAAAGGCGGGGCTAAAGTGTGGTGAGTCAAAGAGACTTAGCAGTTGGCAGGAAAAAAGACAGAAGCGCAAGGAGAGAGCCAACTGTGCAACAGCCCCAGCAACCAATTTTATCTGCAGCGCCTGTGGAAGAGTCTGTCACTCTAGAATTGGACTTTATAGCCACTCCAGGCGCTGCTTCACAAACCACTGACCACCTCCAGGCGCTTACCCACTGTCTCTCGAGACAAGGAGGCCAAAGAAGAATTAAATCTCCCTTCAGCCTCCTCTGTTCCAAAGGAAACAGTAACCTATCCAATCTTTTGTCATAGCTAAAACTCTCCCACCCTGGAAACATTCTCATAAATCTCCTCTGTACCCTCTTGAGTGGGATCACATCCTTCCTGTCATGCAGTGGCCAGAACTGTATGCAGTACTCTAGCTGCAGTCTAACTGGTGTTTTATACACTTCTAGCAAAACTTTCCTGCTCTTTTACACTCTATGCCTTGGCCAATAAAGGAAAGTATCCTGTATACCTTCTTAACTACCTTATCTACCTGTCCTGCTACCTTCATGGTTCTGTGGACATGCACTCCAAGGTCCCTCTACATGTCTCCGTATCCTACCATTTATTGTGTATTCCCTGATCTTGTTTGCCCTCCCCAAAGGCATTACCTTACACTTCTCTGGATTGAATTCCATTTGCCATTTTTCTACCCACCTGAGCACCCATTAATATCTTCCTGCAGTCTACAGCCTTCTTAACGATCAACCACAGAACCAATTTTCATATCATCTGGAAACTCTTATCCTCTCTTCTCAGTGATAACTCGAAATTGATATCATCTTGGCACCAACTCTCAACCAGAAACAAGTCTTGCCTTATTCACTATCATTTTAACATCTATTAAACTTCCTCTTAGTCTTCTCTGCTCCAGTGAAAATAGTCCTGGTCTCTCCCCATTAACTATAGCTTCCCATTCCTACCATCATCCTGGTGAATCTACACTGCATGCTCTCTATGGCTTTAATGTAAATTTTCACAACGGGTCCTCTGTATCGGTATAAATTCATTACTACCACCATACTTTTGTACTCTATGCCACACTTACAAAAAGCAAAATTCTATAGACTTTATTATGGCTTTACCCAACTACATTCACTTTCAGGGAATTATATACTTAAAACTCTGTTTATCTACACCTTTCAGTGTCTTTTTTTTTTTATAAAGTGTATACTCCCATTCTTTGTTTTTGCTCCTTAAATTTTCTTCTTTATATTCGTTCATGGGACGTGGGCGTCGCTGGCTAAGGCAGCATTTATTGACCATCCCTAATTGCCCTTGTGAAAGTGGTCGTGAGTCGCCTTCTTAAACCGCTGCAGTCCATGTGGGGTAGGTACACCCAAACTGCTGTTAGGAAGGGAGTTCCAGGATTTTGACGCAGTGACAGTGAATGAAAAGCGATATAGTTCCAAGTCAGGATGGTGTGTGGCTTGGAGGGGAACTTGCAGGTGGTGGTGTTCCCATGCATCTGCTGCCCTTGTCCTTCTAGGTGGTAGAGGTTGCGGCTTTGGAAGGTGCTGTCTAAGGAGCCTTGGTAAACCACCTCAGTTCTCCACAGTATATTACATCTGCCACCTGTCTTCCCAATTCATTAACCTGAAGTCTTTTACTGCCCTCTTCACGGTTTGCCAAATCTATTTTTATTTGCCCTGCAAATTTTGAGATTGTGTTCCTTGTAACTCAAGTCCAAATCATCCAAATATACACTGACCACCTACACTGTATCACAGAGTCAGAATTATACAGCACAGAAACAGGCCCTTCGGCCCATCAAGTCTGTGCCGGCCATCAAGCACCTAACTATTCTAATCCCATTTTCCAGCACTTGGCCCGTAGCCTTGTATGCTATGGCGTTTCAAGTGCTCATCTAAATACTTCTTAAATGTTGAATGTTCCTGCCTTTACCACCTCTTCAGGCAGTGCATTCCAGATTCCAACCACCCTCTGGGTGAAAACGTTTTTCCTCAAATCCCCTCTACGCCTCCTGCCCCTTACCTTAAATCTATGCCCCCTGGTTATTGACTCCTCTGCTGAGGGAAAACGTTTCTTCCTATCTAACCTATCAATGCCCCTCATAATTTTGTATACCTCAATCAGGTCCCCTCTCACCCTTCTCTGCTCTAAGGAAAACAACTCTAGCCTTTTCAGTCTCTCTTCATAGCTGAAATGCTCCAGCCCAGGCAACATCCTGGTGAATCTCCCCTGCACCCTGTCAGTGCAATCTCACCTTTCCTATAGTGTGGTGACCAGAACTGCACACAGTACTCCAGCTGTGGCCTAACTAGCATTTTATACAGCTCCATCATAACCTCCCTGCTCTTATATTCTATGCCTCGACTAATAAAGGCAAGTATCCCATATGCCTTCCTAACCACCTTATCTACCTACGCTGCTGCCTTCGGTGATCTATGGACAAGTGCACCAAGATCCCTCTGACCTTCTGTACTTCCTAGGCTTCTACCATTCATTGTATATTCCTTTGTCTTGTTAGTCCTCCCAAAATGCATCACCTCACCCTTCTCAGGATTAAATTCCATTTGCCACTGCTCTGCCCACTTACCAGCCCATCTATATCATTGCGCAATCTAAGGCTTTCCTCCTCACTATTTACGACACCAATTTTCGTGTCATCTGCGGACTTGCTTATCATACCTCCTATATTCACGTCTAAATCATTAATGTACACTACAAACAGTAAGGGTCCCAGCACCGATCCCTGCGATACACCACTAGTCACAGGCTTCCACTCGCAAAAACAACCCTCGACCATCACCCTCTGCCTCCTGCCACTAAGTCAATTTTGGATCCACTTTGCCAAATTGCCCTGGATCCCATGGACTCTTACCTTCTTAACCAATCTTCCATGCAGGACTTTATTAAAAGCCTTACTGAAGTCCATGTAGACTACATCAACTGCTTTACCCTCATTTGCACATCTAGTCACCACCTCGAGAAATACAGTCAAGTTAGTTAGACACGATCTTCCCCTGACAAAGCCATGCTGACTATCCCTATTAATCCCTGCCTCTCCACGTGGAGATTAATCCTGTCCCTCAGAATATTTTCCAATAGTTTCCCAACCACTGATATTAGACTCACCGGCCTGTAATTTCCTGGTTTATCCCTAACGTGCCCCACTCTTTCCCTGGTTATCCTCTCGCCCTTAATATACTTATAAAATGCATTAGGATTTTCCTTTATCTTGCCCGCCAGTGTTCTTTCATGTCCCCTCTTCACTCTCCTAATTACTTTTTTTAGTACCCCACTACACTTTCTATACTCCTCTAGTGCCTCCGCTGTTTTCAGCTCTCCAAATCTGCCATAAGCCTCCTTTTTTTCCTGATCCAATCCTCCATATCCCTTGACATCCAGGGTTCCCTGGACTTGTTGGTCCTACCCTTCACATTAACGGGTACATGTTGGCTCTGAACCCTCACTATTTCCTCTTTGAATGACTCCCACTGGTCTAATGTCGACTTTCCTACAAGTAGCTGCTCCCAGTCCACTTTGGCCAGATCCTGTTTTATCATATTGAAATCGGCCCAATTCAGTATCTTTATTTCCAGCCCATCTTTGTCCTTTTCCATAACTACCTTAAATCTTAGAGTTATGGTCACTATCCCCGAAATGCTTACCCCACTGAAACTTCTACCACTTGTCCAGCTTCATTCCCTAGGATTAGATCCAGTTCTGCCCCTTCTCTTGTAGGACTTTCTACGTACGGGCTCAAAAAGCTCTCCTGTATGCATTTTAAGAATTCCGTCTCCTTTAAGCCTTCTACACTAAGACTATCCCAGTTGATATTAGGCAAGTTGTTTTTATTTTTACACCTGAGGTTTGCCTACATATCTGCTCCTCTATCTCTCCCTGACTGTTTGGAGGCCTGTAGTACACTCCCAGCCAAGTAATTGCCCCTTTTTGTTTTTAAGTTAATCAGCTGCTTGAGAAAAATCTACCTCTTATCATAAGCATCTGGACCAGCAGCTTTTAAGTCGAAATGATCAAGGTGGCACACATACTGATTTAGCTACCCAGGAAAAGATCAAACTCAACTGGTGGCCCGATAAAAGTTTTCTTCTTTGCTCATTAAAATGAAAGTTTTACACCTATTAAAAGCTTCCAGCTTACCACTTTTGAATTCTCTTTGTAGCAAAAGGCCAGCTGGTAGGCAGCAAAGACCAGTGGTGGTAAAGTGAAACGAATTCTTTGATTTCCACCAGCACCAAAGTGTTTTCTGGCAGTGTTTAAAATCTGTTTAAAGAAAAATGAAGTTAAACAGAAAATCAGTATGAAACACTATTTCATTTGGAACAAACATGTACAACAACATTCGATCAGATACCATGCACATAATTTTGGGAATAGCAAATTTACTTAGATTTTTGAGATAGTAGCTTGAACAGTAACTCAATAGAAATGCCACCCTTATCTGCAATTCACCCATAAAGAGTTTACATGAAATGCAACAGTACAAACTACCACCTGAATAAAACTATATGGACATTTTTTAAAAAGTCCCTCCATTGATTTCTATAGCAGCCCATTTGGATATGCAAAATTCTTCTTTCTACTTGCATTTACTTTAAATGTTCTATACTCACTGTCTTCACAGGGGAGCCGGCACGGGCTTGATGGACAGAATGGCCTCCTTCTATGCTGTAAGTAAATGACTCTTTGGCCAGAATTTTAACCCCCTCCCCACTGCCTCAAGCGGGTGCAAGTCCCGCCTCAGAACAGTTAAAAGCCGGGGACCCAGGTCAGGCAGAAGCGGGCTCGCCACCCACTTTTCAGTCAATGGACAGCTCCTGTCGCCAAGGGTAAAATCCCGACCTTTGACTCTCTCCTCTCCCTTCCCCCCTCCCACCCCTGTCTCCCCCTCCTCTCCATCAACCCCCCCCACCCCCGTCTCCCCCTCCTCTCCATCAACCCCCCCCACCCCCGTCTCCCCCTCCTCTCCATCAACCCCCCCCCCACCCCCGTCTCCCCCTCCTCTCCATCAACCCCCCCCCACCCCCGTCTCCCCCTCCTCTCCATCAACCCCCCCCCACCCCCGTCTCCCCCTCCTCTCCATCAACACCCCCCCCCAACCCGTCCCCCCCACCGCTCCCTTCCCCCCTCCCCCACCCACCCCACCCGTCTTCCCCTCAGCTCCCTTTCCCCCCCACCAGTCTCCCCCTCCCCTTTCCTGAAACTTAGGGAGGGCTTGTACAATTTTGAACAGCTCTCCACTGGATCTTGGGCTGGAGTCAGATCTTTCCTCACCAGAATTTCTGTTGGTGCCGAGGCCACTCTTTTGACTGAGCTCCAGCTTTTTAACTTCACATTCCCTTTGAAATGCTCTCTCTTTAGCTCTTTCCTCTCTGTCAATTCAAGTTTTTTTCATAGTCAAGCCTTTTTTTCCTGTTCAAGCTTAAGTTTTTTTTAAATTCTTTTTCCTGCCCAAGCTTTTTCATTTCCATTTCTTTATCTTTGTCAATATCAAGCTGCTTCATCTGTAACTGAATCTTAGCTAATTCAACAGTACTACCCTCTGGTTTGCTGCCGCCTTCTTCCAATTTCAAATGCTGTGCTATTACTTCAACTATGTCTGCTTTCTTAGCTCCTGGTTTTAACTTTAATGCCAACTTTTCTGCCAATTCCTTTAGTCTAACCTTGGTTAAGTTTCTCAAATCACTCAGATACATCCTCCTTCCCCAGAAAGGTCATAACTGACAAAGACATTCCGGCAGTGCAGACTTTATTGCACAAGAAACCTCCTTTTTTTAAAAAAAAAACTTTTCCTTATTCAATTATTACCCCACTTATAATTGCTCAGTGTTGGGTTATCCTGCAAAGAGCCCCCAATTATATGTTACGACCAAGGCGGGAGGAGTGCACGGTTTTTCTAATTGCACTTCTCCACAGGAGGCATGTATTTAAAATTTTTCCCATTACCGATACGGTCAATCATAGACTCTATTTTTAACCAAAACATAAAATACACTAACCAGGTTTCTGTAATAAACAAAAGTATCCGTTTATCATAAAACAAATCTTAACCAGCAACAAAGCAAAGCACGAAATATGAAAGATCACTTTTTACCTTAGACCCACACACACCGAAAAAGATTTTATTTTTGAGATCTATTACACAAAAAAAGACAAAAAAGAATACTTTGGCCAAATACTTGCTAATTCCTGAACAAAAAAAATGGCAAGATGTCAGATTTCTTTTTATTCCGGTTTGGCGTCCCTAATACGCATAGATGGCTGTCACTGGGGTCTTCCTAGAACAGTTCTTTTTAGGTGGCGCTGAAGATCAGTTTGGGCAGGCTTTCCGGGAGAAATGCAGCAATAGGGGATTCAGTCTGTTTCTTATACTTGCTTCTCAGAGCTTCTTAAAGAAATGGAAAAACTGGCAGGCTTTTTCAAAGAGCTGGAACAGGCCGAGTTGGGGTTTGTCCTCGGCAGGTTGATTCTTTAACACCTTTTCAAAACTCTGTCCATACCCCAACTGCCTGTCCAAAGTGAAACCAAAAACATCGCGGGAGTCAAGCCTCCTGACCCCTATAAATCTTGACCTGTCACTTATCTGTAGACATCTTCCCCAAATTAGGACCACTGCTTTTCTTCATCTATATTAATGACTTAGATTTGTGTACAGAGTATAATTTCAAAATTAGCAGATGACAAAGTATTGTAAACTGAGAGATGGATGGTGATAAAATTCAAGAGAACTTAAGCTGGTGGAATGGGTGGACAAGTGGCAGATGAAATTTAATGGAAAGTAGTACTGTGAAGTGATTCATTTTTGTAGGAGGAACGAGGAGAAGCAATATAAAATAAAGGGTACAATTCTAAAGGGGTTGCAGAAGCAGAGGGCCCTGGGGGTATATGTGCACAAATCACTGAAAGTGACGGGGCAGGTTGAGAAAGCGGTTAATAAGGCACACGAGATCCTGGGCTTTATAAATAGGGGCATATAAAGTACAAAAGCAAGTAAGTTACAAAGAACCCGTATAAAACACTGGCTTGGCATCCCCTGGATTACTGCGTCCAACTCTGGGCACCACACTTTAGGAAGGATGTGAAGACATTAGAAAGGCTGCAGAAAAGATTCACAAGAACAGTTCCAGGGATAAGGAACTTCAGTTAAGTGAATAGATTGCAGAAGCTGGGGCTGTTCTCCTTGGAGGAGATTTGATAGAGATGTTCAAATTATGAAGGGTCTGGACACAGTAGATATGGGAATAGCTTCTCCCTAAGTGGAAAGGTCGAGAACCAGAGAACACCGATTTAAGGTGATTAGCAAAAGAACCAGAGACGACATGAGGAAAAACTTTTTTTTTTTTAAACGCAACGAGTGATTAGGATCTGTAATGCTTTGCCCGAGAGTGCGATGGAGGAAGATTCAACCGAGGCCTTCAAAAGAGAACTGGATAATTATCTGAAGTTTAAAAATTTGCAGGACTATGGGGATAAGGCATGGGAGTGGGATTAGGTGAGTTGCTCTTCCAGAGAGCCATCACAGACACAACAGGCCAAATGGGCTTCTTCTGTGCTGTAAACATTCTATGGTTCTTTGATTTATTAAAGGAAAGAAAGGTACAAGATCTAAATTCAGCAAGTTAACATACCAGGTACTGTTGGTCAGGATCTTCAGATTGAAATAAATGAATAAATCTACCAACAAGACTTTGCTCTTCAGCAAAATCTTCTGGGTCAGGATCTTCTGCAGGCTGATCTGGCTGATCCTGAATCAATGTCGACACCAGGCTCAGTATAGCATCCACCTATACAAAGAGGAAGGCATCTATGAAAGCAGCACATGAGATTGTGCAATTTTAAACAAGAACTTCACTTAATATGCAACACAATCACCATCTAAAAATAAACTCAGAAAATACTTGAAATACTCAAATCAAGGCAACATCTGTAGAGAGAAACAGAGTTAAACTCATGGACCTGAAATGTTAACTCTGCTTCTCCCTCCACAGATGCTACCTGACCTGCTGGGTATTTTCAGCATCATCTGTTTTTATTTCAGGATTTCCAACATCCGTAGTATTTTGCTTTTACCCAAAAATAAACTCAGATAATTTGATGTTCTGAAGAGCTGAGAAACATCATTCTACCTTCTCTCAAAAAAAGGAAGACATCTATATCTGGATGGGATCAATTAACACTTATTTTGAAGGGTGAAGGCACAGCATCGAAGATCACCATAAAACTGCCACAAAGCTCATGACTTCAATGTTTTCTCAATTTATCAGGCAACATCAACAAATAAGTTTCTTCATTTTGTTATTTATACCTACTTTCTCCCACACCCCTAAAAGGTAATTTCATTCCTGAACAGCTTTTAAATTTTGATTTGCCAACTGTCACAATTTCCTGATGCCATGCCAGATCTGGTTTTGAGATTTAAGAAAATCTTCTGTCAACTGTTTTCTAATAAACAAAATATAGAAATTTGTGGAGCCTAAATATGAAATTAGTGGTTTAATACTTTATCCCCCTCACCAACAAAACAATAAGTAAACAACTATTCAACTGGTACCTGATTTTTCTTCAAACTGAAAACTTCCCATGGCATTTTACAAAGGTGAAAAGACTCCCCCACCCCCAAGAGATAAATTATTTTCACTTAAGAGCATTGAAATAGGCACTCTTCCATGCTTAGAGAAAAAGAAAACATGCATTTATATAGAACCTTTCACCTAATCAGGATGTCCCATAACGGTTTACAGCCAATGAAGGACATTTTGGAGTGCAATCACTGTTGTAATGTACGAACCGCCAATTTGAGCACAGCAAGCTCCCACAAACAGCAATGCAATAATGGCCAGATCATCCTCTTTTGCAATCAATTGAGGGATAAACGTTGGCTAAGATACTGGGGAAAACTCCCCTGCTTCTCGAAATAATGCCATGGGCTCAGCTACATACACCTGAGGGGGGCAGACAGGGCCTCAGTCTAACATCGCCTCTGAAAGACAGCATTTTGGACACTGCAGCCCTACCTTAGTATTGCAACGGAGCCTCAGCCTAGATTTTTGTCCTCATATCCCTAGAGCGGGACTTGGATCTACAACCTTTTGACTCAGGTGATTGTTATTGACTGAGCCACAACTGAAATATGAAAAGCTATCAAGTTGTTTATTATGGATATGATTTTAAACTGGTGGAAAAATGAGTAATCATGCAGGGAGCAAAGCACACCAGCAATTGATGAGAATAACTGCACCCTAGTCAAGTGTGAAGAGGGGCAAGTGAAAAGTGAAAAAAGCAAATCCCTAATTTTCGTTACTATTGTTAGGACCAGGTGAGCAATGTCTAGGGGTCTTTTGCTATCTTTACCTGGTCTTATTGTAACAGGGTTTAATTTTTAAACACAGTGTTTTGAGCTCCCCTTCATGTGAATCCTTGCTCACAGTTTCCAATTAGAAGGAAAAGTGAGCACAAACAGCCTTTCTTTGGTTTAAAGCACAAAGATGAATTTTATTAAACTTTAAACTTAAACTCTAATACGGTTCACGCCTATGGATTTACGACCCGCTCACACTAGCATGTGCGTGAGATACAAACTTGCAAAATAGGGACAGAAAAAATAACAGTGAGGCAATATCTGGTTATTGTTTCTCGAGCTCGCTGTAGTCCTTGATTGAAGTTATAGTCTTGCATTTCGTTGTGGCCCAGTAATCTTAAAACTTTGTTCACATGGCAAACCTTTCTCTCGGAGTTTCACGTGTTTTGACACGATTCAGTTCCATGGGAAGAGATGAAGGCAGGCAGACAGAAGACAAGTAGGCAGAGGGGATCGTCTTAGTCCATGAGCACACGGCATTCTGAGTTCAAATTCCTTTGATGGGAGTTCAAATTCAAGAAAGACTTCCAGGTTGCACTGCAGGTTAGTCATGTGACTAGTTCCCTATATGGAAACAGTCTCTTCACGTCCTTTGGTGGAGGTTCAAATTTCTCTGTCACAGCCGGTCAGCCATGTGACTAAAACTGGTCTGTGTATTGGAGAATCAACTGCTGGACCCCCATTGTTTCAACATTGTCAGTTACCAATGAAATGTCTTTCCGGTCAGGGCTTGCAATTTTAAGTTTTAATGTTCATGTGGAAAAATAATGTGTGCCTCAGTCTTGGCAGGTGGAGTTTTCCTGACACCTCCACATCCAGAGGAATAAAATGCGATTTGAAGAAAATGACATATTTCATTAGAGTTTGAGAGAAATATATGATACAGAAAGAAAACATGCATTTCCATTCATTCACCAGTCTTGAAGCTCATTGATGGACTGTTCTGCGGAGGCCAGGGCTGCTTTAATTTCCCCTTTTTTTTCCTCTAGGAGAGTTAGTAGGGGGAGGGGGCGGTGTCCATCCTGAACTCCCTGATTCATGCAAAGACCTTTGGCTTCAGGGGATGGGTGGTTCCCTTTTCCTCTGACTCTGGGGGAGGAGTCTCTGTTACTCTCCCCTTTATTCTCTGGGACACTCCTATCTGCAGGTATTTGTGCAGACTTAACTGCATTTTCCGGTGACTCTTCGACTTGGTGAGGCATCACCCTCAAGGTTTCTCTGCCCCTAGAGGTCGCTTTGTCTCTGCAGGTTCCTGTAAATGCTGTTAGCCACTCTGGTAGGGTGCTTCTAGAGTCTGCATTTACATAAGAGGATGTGGGATCTAACCTTTCACACTTTTCTGGGATGGTTGAACGGGCGGTAGGGGCTTTCATCCAGGATTCTTCCCAGACTTCCTTTAACCTGCCCTCTGGGTCACTTTTTTTCCTCATCTTTCTAAACTTTTGCCAGCCATGTGCCTGCCTGTCTCATTTTGTTCTCGGCGGGGGTCCCTTACAGTTCATCAGCCCTCTTCCGGAGGGTCCTTCTAACACTGGTACAGGACTTAGGGGTGCAGGTTTCACTGTAGGTTGGGGTTGCCCCTCAATCTGGCACACGTGGCAACTCCTGCAGTACTCCACCACATCTTTGTGGAGTTTTGGCCAGTTAAACTGCTGTCTTATGCGGGCTTTGGTCTTTTGTATACCAGCATGTACAGCCACTGTAGTCTCGTGGGCCCTTAATATTTCTCCCCGGTACCTCTGTGGCACCATTAACTGGTGAGATACTGTCCACTCCTGGCCCTCAAGTCTAGGAGAACTCCATTTCCTCATCAGTACCTCGTTCTTTAAAAGTAGCAGCCAGGGACTCCCTCTGCTTCACTTTCAGATTGGGCAGCCTGTGCTAACTCTCGCAATACTGGGTCGGCTCGTTGAGACTCACCCAGGGAAAGTCCATTTAATTCATTCCCTGGGTCTCCTAACTTTCCAAAGAAAGTTTCGGACAGACAGACCTCATGGTCATGTGCCAATGCAGTCTCCTTTGGGGGAGCTGGTTTGATCGCGACCTGACCCGCTACACATTCAGGGACTCTGCAGCTGACTGTCTCCTGCCACCACCCTGTCTCTGACTTCCCACAGTCTTTCACTACCGGAAGGCTACCACCTTCACCCCTGCCAGATCATTACCTAGGAGCAGGTCAACCCCCGTCCACAGGCAAACGAGGGACAATCCCTACAGTCGCCGGTCCTGAAACCAGATCGCACTCCAGGTGCACCTGGACATACACTGCACTCCAATACTATTCACCACCATTTTGGTGTTCACTGCACTCTCTGGGGGGGGAAAAGATCAGGCCTTTTCCCAGTAAAAGGGATCTGGTGGCTCGTGTCCCTGAGAATCACTATGGGCTTGCTTGCCTCACTCGAGGGATATGGGGTTACTTTCCCTTCATATACAAAGTCCTGGTAACCTTCAGGAATCCTATTAACTTTTCCTGCACTGGCTGTAGTAAGCTTCCTGGGTTGCACCTTTACTGCAGTCAATGCCACAGCCCATTCTGTGTTTTCCATCAGGCCCTCATCTTCACTGAGCGGGTGTGCCCTGATTAACTCTACCGGTTTCCCCTTTAATTTCCAGTCAGCTTTTAAATGCCTCGCCTTGTTACAGTAGAAGCACACAGGTCTCCGGGTCTCACTCTTTCTCACAGCACCTTCCTTTTTTGCTGGAGGACAAACCAGTGTCTCCTGCTTTCCTCTCTCTTTCAGGACTGCCTGGGCTTCTATCACCTTCCCACCCTTTGTCCTTTTCAGATTTGTGGGGGTGATCAGGAAAGGTTCTCCCCTGGAAAACTGACTTATAAATTAAAATTCATTAGCCAGAATGGCTGTTTGCTGGGCCCCCTGAACCCACTGCTCCTCAACTTGAATTTTTATTGAGAATTGAAGAGTTCTTAAATTCCTCTAACAGGTTTACTTCTGAGAGTCTCGTAGCTGAGCTGTATTTTTAAAGCCCTCAGCCACTGGTCAAAAGTCAGCTGCTTGCTTCTTTCAAATTCCAGAGGTTTGATTGGCTTGTTTTTAATGAGGGTTCTGAACTTCTGGCGGTAGGCTTCGGGTATTAATTCATATGCCCTGAGGATAGCATTTTTCGTCAGTTCATAGTTTGATGAACTCTCATCTGGCAGCGAGGAATAGACCTCATGGGCTTTTCCAGTTAATTGGCTTTGTAGTAACAGAGACCTGGTCTCAGCTGGCCACTTTAGCTGCCTTGCCAGTTTCTCGACGGACGCAAAAAATGCTTCCACATTGTCCTCGATGAATTTCAGAATTAGTTGGGCGAGTTTTAGTAATCTTGTACCCAAGCCTGAATTCTGATCCTCCATATTGGCCATGCTTTTACTCGGGTTACTCTGTCACCCCCTAGCTAACTCAAGTCGTTGTAACTCGCTGCATTCTTTCTGGAATTTTCTCTCTCTCTCGTTCCTTCTCTGGTCTTTCTTTTTCTTCATGTTTCATTTGGAAGGCTCTTTCTTTCTCTTCCCATTCCTTCTGGAAGGCTTTCTTTCTCTCTCTCTCTTTCCTCAAATTCAAGTTTCCTCTATTCCAACTGTATCTTTGCTAACACTACACTGTCGGATTCTGCTTCTAAGCCTGTTTCTACTTCTACAGATTCAAGGGAAAAAGGGTGGGCACTAGCCTTAGGATTTCAGACTTCTTAGCCTTGCCACATACAATGATCCTACATTGTTCAGCCATTTTTCTCAACTCCTCCACAGATAGTGCTTTTAAACTAATCTAAAGTTACTTCACACTGGCCTGGAGAGCTATTCGCTTCTGTTGCAGACATGTTAGTATACAATCACACAACCACAAGAAAACCTGTATTGATTTGCTCTTTTTGATTGGCAAAAATTTGGTTTCCCACTTCAATTTTCACTTGTCTGTGGGTAACAATCCGGATGCTAGCACCCAATTTCTGTTATGACCAGGTGAGCAATATCTAGGGATCTTTTGCTATCTTTACCTGGTCTTATTGTAACAGGGTTTAATTTTTAAACACACTGTGTTTTGAGCTCTCCTTCGTGTGAATCCTTGCTCACAGTTTCCAATTATAAGGAAAAGAACTGAGCACAAACAGGCTTTCTTTGGTTTAAAGCAGAAAGATTAAATTTATTATACCTTAAACTTAAACTCCAATACGGTTCATGCCTATGGATATACGATGCGCTCACGCTAGCATGCACATGCGATAAACATGCCAAATAGGGACAGAAGAGAGAAAAGATAAGTAGAACAGTTTGAGACAATATCTTGTTATTGTTTCTCAAGCTCGCTGTAGTCCTTGATTGAAGTTATAGTCTTGTGTTTCATTGGGGCCCAGCAATCTTCTTAAAACATTGTTCAAGTGGCAAACCTTTCTCTGAGTTTCACGTGTTGTGACATGATTGAGTTCCGTGGGAAGAGACGAAGGCAGACAGGCAGGCAGAGGGGATCTTCTCAGTCGTTGAGCACACGGCGTTCTGAGTTCAAATTCAAAAAAGACTCCCAAGTTGGCCTGCAGGTTAGTTACGTGACTAGTTCCTTATATGGAACAGTCTCTTCACATCCTTTGGTGGAGGTTCAGATTTTTCTGCCACAGCCGGTTAGCCCGGTTACTAAAAATGGTCTGAACACTTCTCTGTATTGGAGAAGCAACTGCTGGATCCCCATTGTTTCAACATTCTCTGTTACCATGGAAATGTCTTTCCGGTTAGAGCTTGCAATTTTAAGTTTTAATGTTCATGTAGCGAAATAATGTGTGCCTCAGTCTTGGCAGGTGGGGTTTTCCTGACAATACTAAATTTCCTTGCACCATGCAGTCATATTTTATTAGAAAAAAAAACTTAAACTATTAAATTTAGTTGGATGAACAGCACCGCATGTTACTTACTGCCGAAACAAATTTCACATCTGCTGTTAAATAATGAGGATTTTCAGGTTGAGATGCAATTGCCTAGGTAAATAACTTTTTTAAAAAACTGTACTGTTCAAGTATTTATTGGTGTATATATAATTTAGGGAATTAGAAATTTCAGAATATATATCACACTATTTTACTAACACAGCTGGCTAATACAATTCTCTAAATAGTAAATAAATGTGCCATGATTACCGTAATTCTGAGGGAGTCTTATAATCAATACAACTTTCACCATTTAGAATTAAAGAAAATTACGCTCAAAATGCTGAAAGTCTCAGCATGGAAAAAGTAGACTTACATTTGTCAGTGTTAAATTATCTTACAAAGCATGTAGGATTGCCTACTTCAGTGCTATAGAAGCAATTAGAATACTGAATTGACATTGACAGAGGGTATTCCAGTGTAGATTAAATTCACCAGGCCTTTACTGGCACTTCCCGACATACTTCCCCTCCAAACTTATTTCCCCTCAGAGGTTAGAAACACTTTTTCAATTTAGTTTAGAAGGACAAAAAACTTGCTAGGAGGATACTCAAATTAATAATCTTTGGACAGCTAATTTTCAAAAATAGCAATGATTTTAAGACTCCTTAAAATTAGTAAGTATGACATTGGTATATACACAACACAAACATTTTTCTTTCAAATGACTGACTTGCCAACATAAATTTTCCTTGGGTTGTAAAAAAAAAAGTTAACTAGCTTTGAACCACTATAGCCTTGTTCACACCAAATGCAGATTTATCACTTTTTTTGCAAAATATATCGCATTGTACAACAATATTTCCATTAGTCAATTTCTTAAATAATCAGACTTTTATACAAGCATGCAATACTGAAAAATCCATCTTTCAAAAATAACAGTCAAGATGCATTTTAAATCAGCAATTTTCTCCATTACCTGTTTTTGCCATCATTTTAATCTAATATTAAATTAAATGGCTCCTCTTAAAGATAGCATAGTAATATATTAAATCTTACCTGCTCTTGTCCAATTATCTCTGTGTTGTACTCAAGTGCATTGCTCAGTATATAACAGCTCATATTTTTGCGTGACTCATAGTCAAAGTATTCAAACAAAGGATGAAAGTGTTTCAATTTCAGTACAGTCAGGATGTTGTTGTAGGTGTCGATGGGAATCTTTAGAAGCCGTGTTAACTCCTTAGAAACTGCACTGCTAGTTGCAATACTAAATGTGGCGAGGGGAAAAAAAATGGAAAATGTAATACTGAACTCATTTTCATGGTTATTGGAAGCCAACATATTTTCTGTTTTACTGAAAAGTAGTACAGCTCAGGATACGAAAATGTGACACAGCCACCATAAATTGTTAACATAAGTATATTTAAAGATAGGAAAGTACACACTGTTCGAGATTGAGTTTGTTGAAGATCTCCACAGTTGTTTCAAGAACTTTATCAACATAGTCCACCCGTTCAGGATAACACTTCATGGCCAAGTTGATAAGAGATACTTGCAAAGATACCACATCTTC
Source organism: Heterodontus francisci (assembly GCF_036365525.1). NCBI lineage: Eukaryota > Metazoa > Chordata > Chondrichthyes > Heterodontiformes > Heterodontidae > Heterodontus > Heterodontus francisci. Next base: position 46,494,460 of record NC_090387.1, read on the forward strand.
AGATGGCATATCTTGTCTTGACTGAAAATATAACCAAAATGAAATTAGTTGGAGAGCATTGTCTCTTTTACAAATACTACTTTGAACAGCTTTTTAGCAAACTAACTACTGGCATTATTTGCAGGAATTGAACAGGTCAGACAGAGGAAAGTTTAATAAGATAATCCAACATGGGTTACTTCAATCATACACAAAATATATTAAAAGCTTTTCTTCATGTTCAAATTGTCACATTTCCTTTCCTATTTTTATTATTGCACAAGGCAGTTGGTGCAAAGAGGTATAAGATTTGAAGTAGTGATGTATCATTTTTCTTAAAGCCATTCCCAAGCATGTGGTACAGCATCCCCAATTAAGGTATACCTGAATTTGGCAGATGCAGAATAATGATAAGACTACCCAACATTGGCAATCTAAACAGGCTCTATAAGGATTTGCATGGAAAGATAAGGTTCACACAAGTACATTTGATGCTCTTCTGCTGTTAAATCAGGAACAGAGACAATATTTCTTGACATTTGTCCATTTTATAATGCCAGAGTTGGCGATGGTCAGCATTAATGCCAAATACCAACCCAAAAAATGTCCTATTTTAGTTTAGAGATAAAGCACTGAAACAGGCCCTTCGGCCCACCGAGACTGTGCCGACCATCAACCACCCATTTATACAAATCCTACATTAATCCCATACTCCCTACCACATCCCCACCTGTTCTTATATTTCCCTACCACCTACCTATACTAGGGGCAATTGCTACTGGCCAATTTACTTATCAACCTGCAAGTCTTTGGCATGTAGGAGGAAACCGGAGCACCCGGAGGAAACCCACGCAGACACAGGGAGAACTTGCAAACTCCACACAGGCAGTACCCAGGATTGAACCCAGGTCGGTGGATCTGTGAGGCTGCGGTGCTAACCACTGCACCACTGTGCCGCCCTATTGCCCAGCACAATTACAGTGTTAGAAATATACAGCAGAGAAAATCAGGCCATATCAGTTCTTTGTTAGATCACTTCAAAACTAATCCCACTACACCTGTCTCCTGGTAGCCTTGTATGTTCATCTGCTTCAAATATTCATTCAATTTTCTCAAAGGTGCAATGTTTTCTACCCTCAAGCAATCCCCGTGGCAAAGCATTCCATGCTCCAACAGCAACTTGCATTTATATAGCATCTTTAATGGGCAGCGCCGTGGTTAGCAACCACAGCCTCACAGCTCCAGGGACCCGGGTTCAATTCTGGGTACTGCCTGTGTGGAGTTTGCAAGCTCTCCCTGTGACCACGTGGGTTTTCGGCGGGTGCTCCGGTTTCCTCCACAGCCAAAGACTTGCAGGTGATAGGTAAATTGGCTGTTGTAAATTGCCCCTAGTGCAGGTAAGTGGTAGGGAATATGGGATTACTGTAGGGTTAGTATAAATGGGTGGTTGTTGGTTGTCACAGACTCGGTGGGCCAAAGGGCCTATTTCAGTGCTGTATCTCTAAATAATAAATAAAAATAAAATAATAAAAAATATTTCACGACAAAAATTGGCAGCGAGCCAAAGAGAGAGCGCTATTAGGATAGGTGACTAAAAACTTGGTCAGAAGCAAGTTTTAAAGAGCCTCTTAAAAGGAGGACAGAGGGGTGAAGAGGCAGAGTGATTTTGGGGGCGAATTCCTGAGCTTAGGGCCAAGACGACTGAAATAGGTGCTAATCATGAGCGAAGGAAGTGAGGAATGCTGAAAAGGCCAGATATTGGAGCGCTGAAGAAGATTACATAGATAGGAAGTGGTGAGATTATTGAAAGATTCAAACACAGGGATTAGAATTTTTAAATCAAGGCAACAACCTTCTGTTTAAAGAAATTTCCCCTCAATCTGTGATAATGGGTGGAATTTTATGCTTTTCCCCGTGGTGGGTTTGGAGGCGGGGAAGCAGAAAATCAGGTGGGATGGTGGTGGGGGGGGAGCCCTGCCAATATCCCGCCTCCGCTGAAATTTAGTCGGGGACGGCAAGGCCTGTGTATGGCCTTCCTGGCCTGCCAATTGAGGGTCTTAATGGGGTAATTAACACCTAATTGAGGACCTCTTCCCACCACAGCTGCAATTATTTGGGTGGTCCAAAACCACACAGGCATGAAAAACCATGCGGGCTGCTCACTGCCTGCAGGGGTGGGGGTGGGGGAGTCCCTCGCTCAAAGGCACTTAGTGCCTGAACGCGGGACCTGGGGGATCGGGAAGGGGGCGGGGGATGGTTCTGCTAAGGGCCGCAACCCTCCCCCTCCTCTGTGCCCCCCACCCATGAGACCCTTCGCGCCCTGACCTACCTTGAGCTCAGTTCCAGCGTTGCTCCTCAGTAGCGCTGCAGCTCCCGGCCTCTGATTGATCGGCAGCTCTGCAAGGCCAGGACTTCCAGTGGCGGGGTCCAAAATCATACGAAGGCCCACCACTGTCCCGTTAATTGCCTGATTGGCACTAAAATCGGTGGGCCTTCCATACAAGAGCCAGCGCGGGGTTCTCAGCGTCAGTTTCCCCTGACGTTAAGACTCCCACTGCCAGCACAAAATTATACCCAATGTTAAATTGAAGATCCCAGATCAGTGACTCTCCAACCAATACTAATAGTCTTCAATTATTTACTCTAACAAAACCTGCATTAATTCTCTTTGCTTCCTGTTCATTTTTCTCCCAAAATATACATCACCACATACTTCATATCAAATTGTATCTACCACCCACCTACCCATTTCACCACCTCAAGTCTTGTTGAAATCTTTTACAGTCCATCTCATTGTCAAATTTCTTGTTTTGGTGTCAGCAACAACATTTTGATACTATGTTTCCTGTATCCAAGACCAAATCATCCACATACACACAGAATCAGCATAAACTCAGCACTGACCCAAGATACATCACTTTCAGGCCCTCTTCAATCCATGCTGCTACACTTCCTCTCAAGAGGCTAAATAGATAAGCCAGTCAACTGCATGGTTTGAGAATGCCTTCTGAAAAGCCAAATAAATTACAGCCACGGCTTTCCCTTTACCTCTTCAATTGGTCATTTAAAACACAAATAAATTTGTCAAATATGACGTGCTTTAAAAAATTTGCACTGCTATTCTTGATTAGCTCATTCATTTTTAAATGCTTACTAACTTTATCTCAAATTATGGATTCTACAACTGAGACTTGTCCCTTCCTGAACAAGAGTACTTCAACTACTCTTCAATCCCAGGAAAATTGTGGCCAAAGTCTCTATGTTCTCTCTAACATCTTTCAACAACCTAGGGTGCATGCCATCAGCACCCAATGACTTATCCACCTTCATTTCTATTTCAGAAATAATTAATTATTTTTCTAGTTATTGCTAACAATTGTTCCATACCTTTCTCATGAACATACACATCCTCATTTCCAAGTGCTGTTAATAGCAGACAGAGCTCAACCAAATCCCCTCAGGGCATGAACAATGTGGCCACCTGCCCTATAAGTAGAAGATGAGGGACAACTTGCACTCCTGGTCACAGTCACATTGCACGACCACGAGACACATATTAACCTGCCCACTAAGATTTGTTGTGGGAGGCACCTCATTTCTCCTCTCTGCATCTCAGGAGGCCATCAAATCAATAGTCAAACTAGACATCCAATTAAAAGCTTTTCCCATCATACAAAATAGTACAAACTCAATATTTAATGGGCCTAAATTTGCAATCAATGTAGCAGCAACGCTAACAGCATCACTTATTTATGAGTAAATGGTACAGCAACTGCAGGCAAGAAGCAGCTGCCATTTAAATATGAATATCCAAAAGTTGTGTCTGAATTGCAATGTTCTGCCATTAGTTTCGCAAAAACAGCATCTTGCCCAAGCCCTTTTTTTGGGGAATTTCCTGTATTTGCCTATTAGATGCCCATTAAGCTTGTCACGGAAAGTTGTCTTGTTTTTAACGATGCGCTGTGTTATTGACCGTCAATCAGCCCCTCTGCACTGAAAATTAACTACAAATGTGGAGGCTCATTTATTCAGGTAGTTTTAAAAATAACAAATTCTAAAATCTTGCAGCTTTATTATTTTTCCCTTTGCCTCTTTTTTCTCCTTTCTCTCAATCCAATCTTTCTTTTCCTTTCTATTTCTCATTCCGTACCTGATTTGACATTGAATTCACCTACCTTCTCAGTCCTTCCTGTGTTTATTTCCCAATGCTTAAATTTCATTGGTTAAGGAGATCCTCTGTTGGCTGCCCCGTTTACTCAGTTTCTGTTCTTCCCACTGAACAGTTATCAGCTTGCGCTTCCAACTGTGAGCCAAACATTTTAGAGCTGAAGGGTGCAGGGGTAGTCTAACAGCAGACATCGTTTGATGCCCTGCTACTTCAAATTCTGGCCAATATCTGTGACCCATAAGTATATACTGCCATTTAGTTGTGGCTGAAGACAACTTGCTGAAGTATAGTTATCATTTCATCCTTCAGTAAAAAGTTACATTAGTTATGAATACTTTTCCAGTTTGTGACTTTCACATTTCAGTGGAATGTCAATTTATTGACTAGAAATGTCCCCACACCAGTTTCAAACACCAAGCAGGTTTTGTGCAAATCTAAGTGTAGCTCTGTTAGTGAAATAGTAAACAACCAAGCTTAGGAGACTTTAAAATTACAAAAGCATCTAACATGCATTAATTACTGACATTCCCAAATAAAGAGCCTGGACCAAGAATGAGCCCCTTCGCAATAAAAGCAGCTTTACCTGTATGACTGTAGCTACTTGTTGAGAAAAGATGTCGAACAGTTTTATATCAGCAGGGATTCCAGGGCCATCTTCACGATGCGCAAATAAAGCCAACCTAAAAATTGCAAAATGACTATTGAAACAACTCAAATAAGTGAAAAGTGAAATCCCACTGTTTATTTCATGCATCTGCAGTTCAAAGAAACTGAGCGGGATCTAATTCACATAAGTGGTCTTACCGATCAATCAATGCAATTATAATGTTTTTAACATTAACACTTTGGTGGAGCTCTGCACAAGAACGAAGGAATGGATTCAGTGTCTGCAGGTGAAATTCATCAGGGAATACCTGTAAAATATATAATCTAATTACTTGAAAGCTTTTCCAAAAATTGTTACATATTTAACACAACATAAAATGCAGGGGATACTTATAAAGGCACAGTATAAATTCAAGTTGTTCTTTTAAATGAGATATACAGTGCATTGGTAGTACAGCTGAGAAATCATTGTGGTTGCTACTCAAGGGACTTGGAGGCTTTGACACTTCCAGGTCACTCAAAGTGAACCCTTTTGTTCTTAGAAAAAAGAATTTACAGTCTAACACCTACACCAAAATCAGCGTCGAAGAGTTCAGACAAATGTCACTCTGTGGCAAGCCATATTTCAGCTAAAAATCAGCAGAAGATATGTTTAACACCACCTAGGGGACTGCACCCTCATCATAAGCTGTTACTTTATTGAAGATCTTATTAAAACACATTTTTAAAGTGGAGTTCCCAGAATTTAGAAAGTCTGTAAAGAGATCCTTTGCGCTTCATGACATCACCAAATTTCTGTTGGACTGTATGCCAATATTAGCCAGGGATCTCCCGTACAAAAAAAAAAAAGAGTTTAAAAACCACAACATTAATGAAGTACCTCTGAACAGGATTGATAGACAAAATGGAATGCTGCAGCCAATCTTGCTCTGAAGCAGGTATTTATCCTATTGACTGAGTACCAACATTAAGAAAACGTTATGATCACTTCTGGCCTTTTCCAATGAAAAATGAAGCATGAATTAAATTTAAGTGTTAGCAATGTACTGTCCAGCATGCGTTACTTAGAGAAGGGAAAGCTAGAGGGAGGTACTTTCAGTACAAAGAATTTGCCTAAGGTAGGAATAAAAGGCAGTCAATTGGGCCATCAAGCCTGCTCTGCCATTGAATTAGAAATGCAGCTCTTACCTTTAATTCCAATCCCCTGCCTTTCCCTGTAACAATTAGTAACTTGGGAAGTAAGGATAATCTCACGTTTTAAACATCTCAAATAATGTTGCAACTATAGCCTTCTGGATTTGAGTATTGCAGATCCTAACCAGCTAATAATTCAAACTTTCATTCTGAATTTCTTTTTAAACCAGCATTTTTTCATTTTCAATTTATATTCCCTTGTTCTAGATTCCTGTAATACAGGAAAGATCATTCCCTACCTACCCTCTCATTATTTCAAATAGCTCAAATCAGATCACTCATTAGTTTCACCACCAGGGAACACAAGCCACTCCTTCAATCCATAAATCATCCAAGTGAATTGACATTGCATGTTCTGCAAAACTAACTGTATGTTTCCTAAATTGGGGCTTCCCAATTTAAATATTCCAAATGAGGTGTGCCATTTCCTGCTCTCTTCTTTGCAAGTTACTATACCTCCTAGTTCAAAGTCTTCAAATACAGATATATTCCCTCTATTCCCAAATCTGGGTTCACTTCCTACTCTTACTTCCTTAAATATCACTTTGAAAAATGCTTAACTTTTACTTGTCCCTCCCACAGCTGAGTTAGATAAAACTAAGCAATTAACACTTTGCAAATTGAAAAGAGTTGCTGGTTTCTGTTTCTTGGTAACCTTAAAAATAAAAACATTTAACCAATACTCACTCCTTAATTCCCACTCAAACCAACTCCTTCTTTAGGTCAATCTTACTGTTACTCATCATAGCTTCAGTTACAACTCAATAGCTTACTTTCTTCTATGCTGTTCAGGTGTGGTACTTGAGAAATTTAGGAAGTATCTTCATATTGTCACTTCTGTTTAGACCTGGCATTTCAAGTGTCTAGTTTTATCCGGATGCACATCAGTAAATGCATGTTCGAGCTCACATGCAGGGCGTCTAAGCTACTGAGGGAGCTTGTCAGATTCATGCAGTACATCTGATGAGTGAGCATGTGATTAATAGAACTTTGGGTTTGCCATAAACATGATGAATGTCCAACACAATCACTATTGCAAAAAAAATTGCAATATTTATTAGAGGAAGCATTCTCACAAATCTCAGCTCGTGAGAAGGGGAAAGGAAGAAGAGAAACTGTACATTGTATTGGAAACATTACTCCCTAGCCATTTCTTGAACATAACTCAATTCCTACAAATACTTAATTGCAAGCCACTGGTTAACCATGCAAGAATTACGCTTCATTAGTTTTAAAATAAAATAATTTCCTCTTAAAAAAAATTGCTTCTTAAGTAAAAGTTCAACTCATTGATTTGAATGACAAATATCTATCGACCAAAATAAATAGAGCTTTACCTGAATAATACATTCCATGAGATATTCCTGAGCCAAACCATCCCTACAGTTTACAACTTGCTCCAGTATTCCAGTTAAAACAATCTAGACAAAAAGAAAATTAGGTGTGAGAATCAGTTGTGAGCAGTCACCTCTGGGCAAAGGTTGCACATTTGAGCCCAATAGCAGGCTTTTCAGGTCATAATCTTGGCTGACACTCAAATGCACAAAGTGCTTCGTGGTCAGAGCTGGTTGAAATATGAAATTGAGAAACAATCTGCCTGTTCTGGTACGTCAGGGCTGGGAACTGTTCCAGTGCTCTGAATAATATTCCTCCCTCAACCATTGTCACCAAAAAAAAATTCTTTCATGTGTTCCTTGGTGGGATCTCACTGAATGCAAAATGATCATATCTTCCAATTTAAGTCAATGCACTTCAAAATAATACAAAACATGCAAAACTCATCAGGATGTTTTAGAGAGGTAAAAAGATGGTACAGTGCTATTTAAATTTAAATCTTGTTAAAATAATAGCCACTGCTCTAGTCAGCCACTTCCTTTTTACATTTCAACATACAGTCCCAGTTTCAACTGCATATCAGCTATAATTAGAGTTCAAATGGATCTCACTTGACATTTCTCAAACTGCTTCCCCAAACCAAACAGCACACTTCAGGCCAAAAGACATTAAAACAACAGCAAAACAGAGACAAGGATGAGAAAGAAGAAAATATGAACACAGAGGCACGACCATTTAAAAAGCAGCACCACTAGTTTGAGACTATATGCTCAACTCTACTAGAGCAGATTTTTTTAGGTTATAAAATTAATCTCATTCCATGGACATTCTGGGACATGCCAAAAAAGCAGTTAACCATTTCCCTGTGTACACACATGTTGCTCTAAACCAACTACTAAGAGGTGTGCAAAGCGGCCTGGAAAACAAAAATGAAATGAGACATGAGGAAAAACTTCTTCATGCAACAGGTTGGTAGGATCTGAATGAAGGTTCAATTGAGGCATTCAAAAGGGAATTAGACTGTTACATGAAAAGGAAGAATGTGCAAGGTTATGGGGAGAAGGTGGGGGAATGGCATTCAGTGAGTTGTTCAAAGAGCCGGTGCAGACATGATGGGCCGAATGGCCGCCTTCTGTGCTGCAACAATTCTGCGATTCTGTATTTTCCCTGACTGAGAATTCTGCCACAAGTACAAACTCAAATCCCAGTACTTATTAAGCTGATCGTTCTGGATATTTAAGGATACATTTTTCATAAAATGAGACTAAACAAAATCACCAATAGAGTCTTTGCTATACTGGACTTTTCCAGTGAATCTCAAACTATAATCACTGTGATTTCTATATTAAGAATAGTTAACAGTCACATCAAGAGCAATGCAACACCTGCAGAAGCAGAATTCTTACCTGTTTGTACCTTTCCACATTAACCCCTTCCAACTGACTAAGTCGGACTAAGTTTGTACCAACAAGGATTCGCAGTTCCTGACGTTCACGTTCGCGTTTTTCACGGTCTCTGCTATGACCCTGGTGCTGCATTCGTACCCATAGTTTGTTCATTTCTGCAAAGTTCAGTAGCACAAAGTCCATGGAATCATTGATGTCTCCTGTTACAACTTCTCTGAAATTTAAAAACATAAGGGAGTTGAAAGCTGCGATAGATCAAACATCAGAATAACTTCTGGATATCTTGCTTAGTATGAGTCAGTGAGCCTTTTGTAAAATTTTCATTATTGTTACATAGAAACTAGGAGCAGGAGTAGGCCATTCGGCCCTTCAGGCCTGCACCGCCATTCAATATGATCATGGCTGATCGTCCAAACTCAGTACTCTGTTCCCGCTTTATCCCCGTATCCCTTGATTCCTTTAGCCCCAAGAACTTTGGGCGGCACAGTGGTTAGCACTGCAGCCTCACAGCTCCAGCAACCCGGGTTCAATTGGGTACTGCCTGTGTGAAGTTTGCAAGTTCTGCCTGTGACCGCGTGGGTTTCCGCCGGGTGCTCCGGTTTCCTCCCACAGCCAAAGACTTGCAGGTTGATAGGTAAATTGGCTATTGTAAGTTGCCCCTAGTGTAGGTAGGTGGTAGGAGAATTGTGGGGATGTGGTAGGGAATATGGGATTAATGTAAGATTAGTATAAATGGGTGGTTGATGGTCGGCACAGACTCGGTGGGCCGAAGGGCCTGTTTCAGTGCTGTATCTCTCTATGAAAAGACTATATCTAACTCATTCTTGAATATATTTAATGATTTGGCCTCAACTGCTTTCTGTGGTAGAGAATTCCACAGGTTCACCACTCTGGGTGAAGAAATCCCTCCTCATCTCAGTTCTAAATGGCTTACCCCTTATCCTTAGATTGTGACTCCTTGTCCTGGACGGACTCCCCCGCCATCGGGAACATCCTTCCTGCATCTAGTCTGTCCAGTCCTGTTAGAATTTTGTAAGTTTCTGAGATCCCCTCTCATTCTTCTAAACTCAAGCGAATACAAGCCTGATCCATCCAATCTCTCTTCATAGGTCAGTCCTGCCATCCCAGGAATCAGTCTGGTGAACCTTCGTTGCACTCCCTCCCAGCAAGAACATCCTTCCTCAGATAAGGAGACTAAAACTGCACACAATACTCCAGATGTGGTCTCACCAAGGCCTTGTACAATTGCTGCAAGACATCCTTGCTCCTGTACTCGAATCCTCTCGCTATGAAGGCCAACATACCATTTATGACTGAGGTAGGAGAAGTACACAGTTTATTCTAGTTCCACTTCTCCATAAGTCACAACATATATTTAAATTTTCTCACTTACTGATACGGTCAGTCATACTCTATTTTCCCCCAGAATAAAACACACTAACCAGGTTTCTTTAATGAACAACAAAATTATCAGTTTATCATAAAACAAGTCTCAAGCAGTAATGAAGTAAAGCAGATCAAAATTTTAAAGTTCCTTTTAACTTGGCCCTTCACACACACATATATATACACCGGTTAACTAGAAAAATAAAAGTGATATTTTGTTCAGAGCTGTGTTACAGACAAAAAAAAGCATGGGCTGAATACTTGCTCATTTCTGAAGAATACAGCAGATGAGATATGTTGTGTTCCAAAACTGATATACAGTCTGGCCTCCAAGTACACGTAAACAGGCCACTGGGAGCTTTTAGAACAGTTCTTTTCAAGCAGCGTTGAAAATTAAGTTAGCAGGCTTTTCTTCAAAGACAGGAGAAAAGATGAGTTGACACAGTGGACCTCTCAGGGTCTTTGAGAGATGTGCTGGAAAGCTGAGCTCAGCTGTGATCTTCTCTCCTTCCTTGGGAATTCTCTTCTTCTTCTTCTGCAGGTTTGACTCTTCAGCATTCAGCAAGAACTCTCCATGACACTTCAGCAGCAGGAGCTAACTTTATCTCATCCCAGAAGATAAACACTGACATTACAACCAAACACTTGCGAGTTTGCTGCTCTTCTCTGGTGCGCGCTGCTGCTCCGAGGCTTGTCCTATCAAGGCGTGTGACAGTCACTTCTTTGCTCACATATTCACCAGTTACCAGGGTTTCTGTTCTATTTTTAATTTGAGTCATGTGACAACCAGTAAATGTTGTTACCAAACTAGTTCTTTGTGTCCTTTTGATGACCCTCTTGAAAAAAAACTAGTCCAACATTTCTTTAGTTTGACTATGAATTCCTTTAAAAATGACAGAAAACAGAAGCACTTTCATAATACCTCCACCCTTGGAGGAATGAAACGCCATTTTTAAAAGTGTTTCATTACAACGTGGGGGGAAATAGATGATAAAAAATTTTAAAACACATTTTCACACTCATACTCATTCACTTCCTTCATTCAGATAACTTGAGCAAAGTTAGATTCTTGATAAAGCCTCTGCAATAGCATTTTTGCCCACAATGTGGATAATGTTTAAGTGATAAGGTTGTAATAGTAAGCTCCATTGGAATAGTCTGACATTCTGGTTTTTAAATGTTTCCACAAAGATAATCACCAAATCAGCTGACTGCAATCTTCCAAACAAACCGAGCACCCCAGCTGATCCAAGTCGTCTGTCCAAGTGTCACTACAAACCAGCACATCAAGGTAAACCACAGAGTTAGGAACATTAGTGAACCAAGTGGTAGCCAGTCTCTGAAAAGTGGCTAGGGCATCCCCTAGCCTGAATGACATCACTCGGCATTGGAAAAGACCATCTGGTGTGACAAAGGCCGATATATCTTTAGCTCGGGCTGTTAAAGGAACTTGCTAGTATCCCTTTAACAAATCTATTTTTGTAAGAAACATGGCACTGCCCACTCTGTCAATACAGTCTTCCAAGTAAGGAATTGAGTAGGAGTCCGCCTTTGCTACTGCATTAACTTTTCTGCAGTCTATGCAAAGTCTAGTTGAACTGTCAGATTTAGGCACTGATACTACTGGTGAACTCCAGCTGCTTTGACTTGGTTCTATTTGGTGGTTCGCCAGTATGTATTGAATTTCTGCTTTTATCTGGAATTATTTCTCTGGGCTTAAGCGATTAAGGATGCTGTTTTATAGGAAAGGATTCCCCTACATCCACATCATGTGTGGCGAAGGTTGTACATCCAGGCTTATCCCTACAGACTCTTTTGAATGAGGCGAGTAGCCTTGTTAGGTCTTCTTGTTGGACTGCATCTAAATAATGCAAGCATAGTGTCCAATCTCCCCAATAATTTTATATTAGCTCACCAGATAGTAGGAGGTTCAATTTGAGAATTGTCTAGGCCTCCTTCTGCCTCATCCTCACTATCCCTTTCATCCTTCACTGTCCCTAATAGCTGGCATACCTGTGCTTGCTGATCCTGCTCAGGGCAAGAATATTGTTTTAACATTGATATGACACAGCCGATTCTTTATTCGGTGATCTTGGGTGTCAAATAATTTACTTCACCAATTCTCTTGACCACTTAAATGGTCCACTGAACCGTGCTTTCAGCAGTTCACCCTGTAAAGGCAGTAATGCTCTTACCTCATCTGCTGGTTGAAATAGTCAAGTCTTAGCATGCTTTTCTGCCCATTTCTTCATAGTATTTGGGAAGTTTTAAGCTGTCCCTGAGCCACTTTGCAGGCTCTCATGAGCCATTCTCAGAACACGGATACATAATCTAGCACAGACGATTCATCTCTGTTCTAAAAACCTTTCTTTAATTAGTTTTAGAGGACCTCTTAGCTCATGTACATAAACTAATTCAAAAGGACTAAAACCTGTAGATTCATTAGGTGAATCCCTCGTGCAAACAAAAGAAATTCTAGTCTTTTCTAGCCTGCACTCCATGAGAATCATATCCGATCAATGTACTCCTTGACTCTAAATAATCGTGCATGTACTACAGTGTCATGCTGATTTCCATTTAAAAAGAAAAGGACAAGAACTTGCAACAATTGAGAGAATTTTGCATGGTTTCTGTTTTTATCTCAATCATGGGGATATTCATGAGAGTATGCCATGATCATCATTTGAGGGTCTGATGGTACCTTTCTAAAGCTCCTTGTGTCTGTGGGTGATGAGCTGAAGACTTTAACTATGTCACACCCCAAGTTACCCACAACTTCCTGACAAATTTTAGACATAAAATTGGAGCCTTGATCCAACTGAATCTCAAATCGGTAATCCATATCTAGTGAAGAACTGGGTTAACTTCTCTACCACTATCTTAGCAGAAATTGTTCTCAAGGGAATGGCCTCTGGGAACCTACTAGTCACATGATAGTGAGTGGTGTCCCGCTTTTGTTTTGGGTAAGGGTCCAACACAGTCTACCAACACCCTACTAAATGGCTCCCCAATAACTGGTATGGGAATTAGAGGTGCCGGTTTTATGGCAGGTTGCCATTTTCCCACAATCTGGCACGTATGGTACGTTTTACAAAACTGCACCAAGTCCTCGGAAAGACCTGGCCAGTAAAAATGTCAACTTATACGCAATTTGGTCTTCCGTATCTCCACATGTCCTGCTATAGGAATTTCATGCACCATCCTTAATAGTTTCCAGCGATACTTTGGCAGCAAGACTAAATGATGAACGACTGTCCATTCTTCGTCTGCAAGTCTGTGAGGAGGTCTCTACTTCCTCACCTTCCGGGAGAGGAGAGAGTAGACGACCTGTGGGGAGAACACGGAGCCGGGAGCTGATAAATACAGCCCGAGGATCACGGCCTAGAGCACTTACCTCCGGGAGAGCAGCGGAGAGGAGTCCAGGTGTGCTGGAGTTTGAAAAAGTGAGCAGTGACATGACAGGAAAGCTGCAAGGTGATTAGTTGGTGAGTAACTGCTGTTAGGGAATAACTCTAAATAGCTGGGTTAGTACATTACTGTTAGGGTGTGGGTGTAAATAACTTAATAAGGAACAAGTAGCTGTTTTTTTTGAGCAAAGTTTATTTTAACTAGTGAACTGTATTGATTTTTAGTAGAATTTATCAGTACTAGTAAGGTTTTATTAATAATTCTAAGCTGTTGTAGTATTGGTAAGGTTTTTTTAAGCAGTAGCAAAGGGTCAACTAATAAATAAAGGAATGGCAGGGTTGCTTCAACTGCGGGTGCACCTCCTGTACTATGTGGGAACTCCAGGATGCTTCTCGTATCCTGGAGAAGCATTTGTGCAGGAAGTGTCATCAATTGAAGCAGCTTGAGCTCCGGGTTTTGGAACTTGAGCAGCTGCTGGCGACACTGCAGTGCATTCATCAAGACAAGAGCTACGTGGACAGCATGTTTATTGATTTGGTCACCCCACAGCTTAAGAGTATTCAGGGAGAGAGGGAACGAGCGACCACCAGACAGTCAAAAAGAATCAGCCAGGTAGTGCAGGAGACCAGAGTGCATCTCACTCTCCAACAGGTATTCAGTTCAGAATACTGAGAAAAGTGATGTTTCACCTGGGGAGTGCAACCAGAGCCAAGTCCATGGCACCTCAGGTGCTCAGTTGCACAGGGGGAGTACAGGGAAGACTGGAAGAGCCATAGGGATAGGTGATTCAATAGTTAGGGGAACAGACAGGTGCTTTTGTGGCTACAGATGTGAATTCAGGATGGGGTGTTGCCTCCCTGGTGCCAGGGTCACTGAGCAGCTGCAGAGCATCCTGAAGGGGGAGGGTGAACAGCCAGCAGTCATGATCCACATCAGAACCAACGACATAGGTAGAGAGAGGGATGTGGTCTTGCAGTCAGAATTTAGGGAGCTAGTTAAGAAATTAGCAAGCAGGACCTCAAAAGTAGTAATCTCCAGATTACTCCCAGTGCCACAAGCAAATGAGTATAGAAATGGAAGGATAAGACAGATGAATGTGTAGCTGGAAAGATGGTGCAGGAGGGAGGGCTTCAGATTCCTGAGACATTGGGACCGGCTCTGGGGGAGATGGGAGCTGTACAGGCCGGACGGGTTGCACCTGAACAGAGCGGGGACTGAGTTCCTTGCGGGACCTTTTGCTAGTGCTGTTGGGGAGTGTTTAAACTAGTTTGGCAGGGGGATGGGGACCAGAGGGTAGACTCAGCTGGGACAAAATCAGAAATTAAAACGGAAGTTTGCCAGTGCTCAAAAGGTATCTATTCCAATGCAAGGAGTATAGCAAATAAAGCAGATGAGCTGAGGGCACAGATAGACACGTGGCAGTATGATATCATAGCTATTGCAGAAACATAGCTTAAGGAGGGACAGGAATGGTAGCTCAACGTCCCTGATTACAGGGTTTTCAGTCGCGATAAGGAGGGATAAGAAAGGAAAAGATGTGGCAATTTTGATCAAGGAAACAATTACAGCTGTGAGGAGGGATGATATGTTGGAAGGTTATTCAAATGAGGCCACATGGATTGAGCTAAGGAACAAAAAAGGGGCAATCACACTGCTGGGAGTGTACTATAGACCCCCAAACAGTCAGAGGAAGATAGGAGAGAGGATATGTAGGCAAATCTCGGAGAAATGCAAGAGCAATAGGGCAGTAATGGTAGTGGATTTTAATTACCCCAATATAAACTGGGATAGTTTTAGTGTGAAAGGAATTGAGGGAGCGGAATTCTTGAGGTGCATTCAGGAGAGCTTTTTTGCCCAGTACATAGCAATAAAGGTCTGCTCAGGTCAGGGACAAAAAAACCCAACAGAACCACATCGGACCCGAGCCCGAACAGATCAGAGTCCTTCCATTTTTTCCTGTGCCCGACCCGACCACTGGAACGTTCACTTTACCTACCTTCCGATTCCAATTTCATTTTTCACTTTTTCAGTTTGTGCAGATAAGCAACAAAAACTGTAACTGGACTTGAAAGGTTATTTAAAAAGATGGAGACACAAAGTCAGTGATTATTTGGTCACGAGTTAAACAGAAACCCATGGAGTTGTGCCGAGACAGGTTGTGCCATACTGTACCAGTATCTGTATTGCTTAAAATAAACACAGCAATTGCCCGAAGGCTCAGAAAATATTATACATTACCTAGACTCCTGCTTTGCAGGTTGAAATACTTGCTGCAAGTTTATCCAGTGAACAGCTGAGATGCAGAGACCAGGAAGGTCCTGAGTGATTATAAAATATACAGTATTTATATAAAAAATATAAAAAGATCACTGTCAGGGCTCTAGTCTACACATACAGTACTAGACTAGAAGGAGTGGCAGTGGGAGAGCATTTTGGTGGTAGTGATCATTATTCAGTCAGTTTTAACATAATTATGGAAAAGGACAGAGATAGAACAGGAGTTACAGTTCTCAATTGGGGCAAGGCCAATCTTACTAAACTGAGGAGTGATTTAGCGAAAGTGGACTAGAAACAGCTACTTGAAGGTAAATCAGTGTCAGAAAAGTGGGAGACATTCAAAGGGGAGATTCAAGGGGTTCAGGGTAAACGTGTTCCCACAAAAAAAAAAGGGCGAGACGGCCAAATCTACAGCCCCATGGTGTCAAGGAGCCTACAGGGAGAAAAGGAAAGCTTATATCCAACACCGAGAACTCAATACTATAGTAAGCCGAGAAGAGTATAGAAAGTGGAGGGGTGAAATCAAAAAGGAAATCAGGAAAGCAAAGAGAGGGTAAGAAAGAATATTGGCAAGCAAAATCAAGGTGAACCCAAAGATGTTTCATCAATACATTAAGAGTAACTAAGGAGAGAGCAGGGCCCATAAAAGACCAAAAAGGGAACCTATGTGTAGGAGTGGAAGATATTGGTATGGCTCTTAATGAATACTTTGCGTCTGTCTTCACAAAAAGAGGGAGGCGATGCAGGTATTGTAGTTAAGGAGGAAGAGTGTGAAGTATTGGATGTGATAAAACATAGGGAGAGAGGAAGTATTAATGGGATTAGCATCCTTGAAAGTTGATAAATCACCAGAGCTAGATGAAATGTATCCTAGGCTATTAAAAGAGGCAAGAGAGGAAATAGCCGAGGGTCTGACCATCATTTTCCAGCCCTCGCTGGATACAGGTGTGGTGCCAGAGCATTGAAGAATTGCTAAAGTTGTACCTCTGTTTAAAAAGGGAGCAAAGGATCGACTGAATAATTACAGGCCAGTCAGTCTAACTTCAGTAGTGGGTAAATTATTGGAATCTATTCTGAGACAGGATAAATTGTCACTTAGAAAGGCGCAGGTTAATCAAGGATAATCAGCACAGATTTGTTAAGGGAAGATCTTGTCTGACCAATTTAAATGAGTTTTTTGAAGTAACAAGGAAGATAGATGAGGGTAGTGCAGTTGATGTGGTCTACATGGATTTTAGCAAGGCTTCTGACAAGGTCCCACATGGCAGACTGGTTAGTAAAATAAAATCCCATGGGATGCAGGGAAATGCAGCAAGGCGGAAACAAAATTGGCTCAGTGGTAGGAAACAAAGGGTAATCGTTGGTGACTGTTTTAGCCACCGGAGGGCTGTTTCCAGTGGCGTTCTGCAGGGCTCAGTACTGGGTCCCCTGCTTTTTGTGGTGTATATTAACAATTTGGATGTAAATGTAGGGGGCATGATCAAGAAGTCTGCAGACGACACAAAGATTGGCTGTGTGGTAGATAGCGAGGAGGATAGATGTAGGCTGCTGGAAGATATCGATGGTCTGGTCAGATGGGTAGAAAAGCAGCAAATAGAATTCAACTTGGAGAAGTGTGAGGTGATGCATTTGGGGAAGGCAAACAAAGCAAAGGAATACACGATTATTTTTCCATTAATGAGAAGTGTAGAGGAAGTAAGGGACCTTGGAGTGAATGTCCACAGATCCCCGAAGGTAGCAGGATAGGTCGACAAGGTGGTGAAGAAGGCATATGGAATCCTTTCCTTTATTAGCTGAGGTATAGAATATATTAGCAGGGAAGTTATGTTGGAACTGTATGACTCATTGGTTAGGCCACAACTTGAGTACTGTGTGCAGTTCTGCTCACCTCATTATAGAAAGGATATAACTGCACTAGAGAGGATAGAGGAGATTTACGAGGATGTTGCCAAGACTGGAAAAATGCAACTATGAGGAAAGACTGGATAGGCTAGGGTTGTTCACCTTGGAACAGAGAAGGCTGAGGGGAGATCTGATTTAAATGTACAAACTTTTGAGGGGCCTGGATAGAGTGGAAGTGAAGGGTCTATTCACCTTAAGCAGAGAGGTCAGTGACGAGGTGGCATAGATTTAAAGTGATTGGTAGAAAAATTAGAGGGGAGGTGAGGAAAAACTCTCTCACCCAGAGGGTTGTGATGGTCTGGAACTCACTGCCTGAAAGGGTAGTTGAGGCAGAAACCCTCAACTCATTCAAAAGGAGTCTGGATATGCACCTCAAGTACATAAGCTGCAGGGCTGAGGACCAAATGCTGGAAGGAGGGATTAGAATAGGTGGATCGTTTTTCAGTCGGCACAGACATGATGGGCCAAGTGGTCTCCTTCTGTGCCTTAAACTTTCTAAGATTCGAATCCCATTTTTTATATAATAGCCTTCTGGAACTCCTTTTGCCACAGCTTCAGTTAGAGCTGATTGTGTCAATTTAACTCTGGATCAGCTTGCTGAGCTGTGATCAGAGAAGACTTAATAAACATTTCCTTTGGATTATCCAAATCCCCAAAGAAAGTTTCAGATATTCAGCTATCTGAAGGTGATGCCAATTTTACCTCCAACAATGGAAGTTGCTTAGCCATTGCTTGCGTTACGACACATGAAGGAAAACTTCCTGGAACCTTTTCCTGCAACTGTTCTGTCTCTTTAACGTCACTTGGTGTTTCCATGACTACAGGAGAAGCTACTACCTTCGCTCCAGCCAATTCGTTCCCCCGGAGCAGGTCAACTCCGTCTACTGGTAAACTATGAACAACTCCGACAGTTGCTGTTCCAGACATTACATCACACGCTAGGTACACCCGATACAAAACTACGGGTATATACTCCCCACCGCTACCATTCACCAAAACATTGGCAGTGCGCGCTCTGGTAAAAATGTTATGCCTTTCCCCAGCAAAAGAGTTTAGGTGGTTCCTGTATCCCTAGGTATAACTATAGGTTTACCTGCCTCACTTGAGGGATACAGTTAGTTTAGTTTAGTTTAGAGATACAGCACTGAAACAGGCCCTTTGACCCACCGAGTCTGTGCCGACCATCAACCACCCATTTATACTAATCCTACACTAATTCCATATTCCTACCACATCCCCACCTGTCCCTATATTTCCATACCACCTACCTATACTAGGGGCAATTTATAATGGCCAATTAACCTATCAACCAGCAAGTCTTGTGGGAGGAAACCGGAGCACCCGGAGGAAACCCACGCAGACACAGGGAGAACTTGCAAACTCCACACAGGCAGTACCCAGAATTGAACCCGGGTCGCTGGAGCTGTGAGGCTGCGGTGCTAACCACTGCGTACTTTTCCTTTTGACAAGAATTCCCTATAACTCTCAGGTATCTTATTCACGACCCCTGCCCTCAGTGGTTTTTGTATTTGGCCTTACAGTTGCAGTCAGAGCTACAGCCTGATCTGTCGTACTCTCGGTCAGAGCCCCTTTCTCTGCATTGGCTTTGTGTACCCCAATACGTCTCAGGGGTTTACCCCACAAATTTCAGCATTCTGCACGAAGTAGCATCACCTTGTGATTAGATCATGGCTGATAATCTAGCTCAGTGCCACTTTCCCACGCTATCCTCATATCCTTATCCCTTGATCTCATTAGTATCCGGATACTTATTGTATATAATACTCCAGCTGGGGCCTAACCAGTGTTTTATACAGGTTTAGCATGATTTCCTTGTTTTTGTATTCAATGCCCCTAGTTACAAAGCCAAGTATCTCAGATGCTTTCTTAACCATGTATTAGCTTGCATTATCAAAGATTTGTGACTATGCACCCCCAGGTTCTTCTGTTCTTACATCCCCAACCCCAAAATGATATCATTTAGATTATAATGCCTCTCCATGTTGTTGTGCCAAAGTATATAACTTCACATTTATCGCAGTCAACTGCATCTGCCAGGTGTCTGCCCATTTCTTAGGTCTGTCGACACGCTCCTAAAACATGCTCACTATTCACCATCTTGCCAAGTTTTGTATCCCTCTCAAGCCTCAAAACTGTACTTCTTGTGCCCAAGTCCAGGTAAATATCTATGTACATATATAATGCACACACACGGGCACTAATACCAATCCCTAGAGGACACCACCAGATACTTATCTCCAGTCAGAAAAACATCAGTTGACCACAATCACTGCCTTCTATCCCTCAGCTAATTTTACACTCAAGTTACCCAAGCCCCTTTAATTCCATGGGCCTCTATTTTCTGCATAAATTTGTTATGAGACACTTTATCAAAAGTGTTTTAAAAGTCCATATATTCACATCCTTTATCAACTCTCTTAGTTACTTCAAAGAACTCAATCAGGTTAGTCAGACACGATTTACCTTAAACATATCCATGCTGGCTGTCCCTCATTAACCCATGCTTCTCCAATTGAGAATTAGTTTTGTTCTTGATGATGGTCTGTCGTAATTTTCCCACCATTGATATTAGACTGATTGGCCTGCAGTTAATCATGATCATCCCTCTCTTTTATTGAACTGGAGTGTAACATATGCAACCTTCCAGCCCTCTAATATCACTCCAATATCCAAGGAGGATTGAAAGATACTGGTCATCTGCATTTTAGCTTCCCTCAGGAACCTAGGATGCATCTCACCCGGACTGGGTGAACTTTGAGTGATGCCAATCTATTTAGCACATCCTTTCTATATTTATCCTTTCCAATATCTCGACTGCGACATTAACTTTGTTAGCAAATTTATAAAGAACGCACTTGCATTTATATAGTGCCTTTTGTGTTCCTAATGTCCAAAAGTGCTTCACAGCCAATGAAATACTTTTAAAATGTAGTCAGTTATAATGTAGACAAATGCAGCAGCATACTTGCATACAGAAGGGGCCCACAAAAAGTGATAAAATGAATGACTAAATAATCGGTTTCACAGGAGTTAGTTCAGGGGTAAATGTTGGCCAAGACTCCTGAAGAACTCCACTGGTCCTCTTTGAATAGGGTCAGAGGACCTTTTACACCCACTCGATGGAGCAGACAAAATTTTGCCTTAACATATCAACCTAAAAAGACAGAATATTTGCTAATGCAGCACCCCTCAATACTGCCCTGAAGTGCCAGCCTAGATTTTGCACTCAAGTCTCTGCAGTGGGGCTTCTTCAGCCAGTGATCTTCTGATTCAGAGGCAACAGTGTTATTACTAAACAATGGCTGACACCATTTAATGAGCAGCTTCTCAATACACAGGAATATCCCAAGTTCAATCCCCAATTTGCATTATAAGACCATAAGAAATAGGAGAAGTAGACCATACGGCCTCTCGAGCCTGCTCCACCAGTCAATACAATCTGATCTTCTGCCTCAACTCCACTTTCTCACCCGTTCCCCATATCCCTTGATTCCCAGAGAAACCAAAAATCTTTCTATCTCAGCCTTAAATATACTCGACAATGCAGCATCCACAACCCTTTGGGGTAGACAATTCCAAAGATTCACAATCCTCCGTGAAGAAATGTCAGTCCTAAATGATCGACCCCTTATCCTGAGGCTGTGCCCGTGTTGTAGATTCCCTAGCCAGGGAAAACAACCTCTCAGTATCAACCTTGTTAAACCCCTTCAGAATCTTCTAGGTTTCAACGAGATGATCTTTCATTCTTCTAAACTCCAGAGAAGATAGGCCCAATTTACTCAGTCTCTCATCGTAGGACAACACTCTCATCACAGGAACCAATCTAGTGAACCTTTGATGTACCGCCAAGGCAAGTATATCCATCAGAAATGGAGACCAAAACTGCACACAGTACTCCAGGTGTGGTCTCACTAAAGCCCTGTACAACTGTAGCAAGGCTTCCTTATTCTTGCACTCTAAGCCCCTTGCAATAAAAGCCAAAATGTTATTTGCCTTCCTAATTGCTGGCTGTACCTGCATGCTGACATTGTGTTCCTTGAACAAGTACAGCCAAGTACCTTTGAACATCAACATTTAGAAGTTTCACACCTTTAAAAAAAAAAAATCCTGCTTTTCTATTCTTACTACCTGAGTGAATAACCTCACAAGTCCCCACCTTATATTCCATCTGCCACCTTGTTGTCCACTCACTAAACCTGTCTATATCTCTTTGCAGCCGCTTTGTGTTCTCCTCACAGCTTACATTCCCACCTAACTTTGTATCATCAGCAAACTTGGATACAATTCTCTTGGTTTCTTCATCCAAGTCATTAATATAAATGGTAAATAGCTGAGGCCCCAGCATTGATCCTTGTGGCACTCCAGTAGTTACAGCCTGCCAACTTCAAAATGTCCCTTTATCCCTACTCTCTGCTTCCTGTCAGTTAACCAAGCTTCCATCCATGATAACATACTACTCCCCACCCCGACTCCATGAGCCCTTACCTTGCATATTAACCTTATGTCAGCTGGTCTCACCAGCAAGGCAACAATTGGTTCCAGTACACCTAGTTTATGAGACTTCGGTGGGGGAGGCAGTTAGCACTATACACATGGATAATCAGCCAGGAAGTTATCAGACACAGCTATGATACCCTCCGAATGTTAAACGGTGTGTAGACACTCACCGTCAATGCTCACATCTGAATAATGCCAATGTGGACATGGGAATTGAGAGCAACCAATGCTCAATAAGCCATATGTGAACACAAAGTAAACATCTTCAGAAGAAGAGAAAACTAGTTAACATACCGCATTAATATGTAAAGACACAATTGCATAAATTTGTTGGTTATTTCAATTCTCTTTCAAATACAACCATGGCAAGACAAGCCAAAATTAAAATCAAGCATCAACTTTATTTTAAAGTTTTGCAGCTCACAACAAACCATGCTGTTTTAACGTTAAAATGCTTAAGACTTACTCAGACTCCTCCCCTTCATCTGGCAAAATATTTCTGGTACATTGAAGCAGATAGTTCCGGAGGAAGAGCCCTCGCAATGGATGCTGCACCCCACGACACATTTCTACCAGATCCTTAAGAATATCCTTCCTGGACTGGGAAAATGACTTAATGTAGACAACTCCAACAGTGATGAGCAAGTAGCTGAACGTGTAAAAAAAACACTCTCAGTTTGGTTACAAATGCAATTCAATATTTTACAAGCAACAATTTGGGGAGTAGATTTTTCAAAGTTTTACAAGCAACATGTGTTAAAAATCCCATTTGCAATTTTTAAAAGAAATTAAAAAGTGAGCGACATTGTAATAATACATGTTTATTAAAAGCAGCTAATGCAAACTGAACATTTGTAATCAGTGACTTTCAGCATCTGTATTTGATTAATTTTAATCAACTTATAATCACTGAAGCAACTTAGTACAGATTAATGGATTGACTACCTATGCCTTACTAGTAGGCCAAAGAAACAAAATGCATTGCACCTAGTAAAAGCAGAGATTACTTAAGGTAACTTAGTCCATCGAACCCACTTGCTTAAGTAAAGAACATTGCTTTCCCTTGAAACAGTCAAATATGAATATAAATGGATAGGCCACTCACATATTAAACCACGTTAAATGGTTAAAACCAGCTCCCATCAGACAATGCAGTTTTAAGATTGTAGACTAGCACAGATATTACCGTGTGTGGAGTATACAATCCACTTGCCAATTATCTGCAGAATAGAGGATACTTACAGCCTTGGAATAATATTGCCGGCATACTGAACAAGTTCATACAGGTCAGCCACTTTTCTCCCTTTGGCAAACTCATCAGTCAGATAAACTTCTAAATAATGCAATTCATCTGAAATGGCCATGTCTGTTCTTGAGTTAAGGGTCACCATACAGCCAAAAACGTTTTTATGCATAAAGAACATGGAAAAATTGTGTACCTTATAGTCCTAAAATGATGTTTCTATTGAGCATGTTTAAAGAAGTACTGATCAAACTGATGCCATTCTTAAAACATAGAAATATAAATTTTAAGCATTGTTTACTTTGAAACTTTGAGCTTTTGGGAGTAGTTTGGGGGTAAAGGGTCTCATATAGACTCAGTCCTCATGTTCAACAATCTCACAGGTCATCAGTTACACTTGGATTAAATTTACAGAGATATTAAATGATTTCTTACTGCGCAGCTTTATTTGGGCATTTAACTAAATGAAATAGTCAGTCAACAGATGATCAGATACAACTATCATGCCACTTCACTCTTCCTGATGGGCAAGGTTATCTCATATTTCCTCATCATTTTCTCTTTGCCGGCCTACCACTTGCTTTCTGGACTAATGAAATATCTGCTCACCCCATGGTGTTCCAAATCAATCTCCGAAAAATGAATCAGGGATCTTGGAGTGGTGCTTCAAAATTTTCCCATAGAGAGGGAGAGAGAAGAGGGTGGGGGGGGGGAAGAGAAGAGTGAGGGGGGGGAAGAGAAGAGTGAGGGGGGGGGAAGAGAAGAGAGAGGGGGGGGGAAGAGAAGAGAAGAGTGAGGGGGGGGGGGAAGAAGAGAAGAGTGAGGGGGGGGGGGAAGAAGAGAAGAGTGAGGGGGGGGGGGAAGAAGAGAAGAGTGAGGGGGGGGAAGAAGAGAAGAGTGAGGGGGGGGAAGAAGAAGAAGAGTGAGGGGGGGGGAAGAAGAGAAGAGTGAGGGGGGGGGAAGAAGAGAAGAGTGAGGGGGGGGAAGAAGAGAAGAGTGAGGGGGGGGAAGAAGAGAAGAGT